>NW_015505224.1:2205899-2290341 GCF_001515645.1 Sinocyclocheilus grahami
CACCCGAAATTGCTCTTTTAGGGAAAAAGCTCTTTTAGCGTGCTGAGGCGCACAGGGGAGATGATCACCTGCAACACAAACGGGGTAGTGCAGCCTGATGTGTGTAACCCACTCGACACGGGAAACCACCACCGATGAAACACTCTCCAAGAGCGCTCTGAACTCGTTCAGTCTTCTTCTCTCAGTAGAGTAGTCAGGAGCAGAACGATGTGATCGCTCGTCTCCGAAGCGAAAAGCTGATTATGCACTGCATCTGCTGCCTACTTATACTCACGCTGTGATCAGCGGCAGCTGGATGCAATAATCGCATGCCAATGTGCATTGGCTCATTTAGTTTACACTCGAAGTAGATTGGTCTCTCTAAGCGAGATCCCAATTCGTCGGTCATCCGACGTGACGTCGAGAGTGACCGACTGAAAGGGAACAAAATTAAGCATTGCTTGGTAACTGGTTGACGCAAATTGGTATTATCTAATTGTGTACTTAAATTTAACAGCTGACAGCTATTCAACCTAATTCATTACATACTTTTCTATCAAAGTTATCTGACATTATCAAGATTAATTTGTTCTGACACAGCTTAAATCTGAGTTCTTGTCATATTTTATTACCATTTTCTAAACTACAGCAAATAAACTGTAATAATGTGAGAAATGTTGAAGGTGTCTGAATAAATGTTGGTTTGACTGTAGGCCATGAGGCCTGCACAGTCAGTCAGTTTGGCCTTGAGGCCTCCAAAAATGCACATGGCTCTCATACATAGCAGAATAGTTCACACAAACATACAAAGTAACTTCTTCAAATGTTTTATTTTGGATAAATAAAATATTTAATCAAAGCCAGTGGGAACCCAAACTGATTGGTTACCATCATTCTTCAAAATATCTGCTTTTCTGTTCTACAGAAGAAAGAAAGCCATACAAGTTTGAAACGACATGAGGCTGTGTAAATGATGACTGAATTCTCATTTTTGGGTTATCTATCCCTTAAAGTGAAGTGTTTCAAGTTTGTTTAAATACTTTTTGGTGCCGTTGTACAGTATTTGTATGGCTGGAATACACTACATGACTTTTCAAAGGATCAAACACTACCAGACTTTCAAGTCGTGCACAACAAGCTCACACATAAAGATGCATGACACAATTAAAACTAAAAACTAAATATCAAACATTTGATATACAAGCACATTATTTTCAGATTAGGGTCCATACTCAGGTTAAGCCTTTATTCAGAGAAAGATGTTTAAATGCTCAACAGCTATTGCAATATTCTTGTATACACATATGTAATCAGCATTTAATTTCTATAATGAACAGATTTATTGGAGACGGCAGCAGAACTGTGTTAATTGTGTAATTTTTATAAACTCATTAATTCTCATTGATGTAGACACACAGCAGGACAACAAAACTGCATAATGTACACTACTGTTCAAACGTATGGTCGGTAAAAAATTTTGAAAGTCTTCTTACAATTTAAAATGTATATATATACAGTGGGGAAAAAAAGTATTTAGTCAGCCACCAATTGTGCAAGTTCTCCCACTTAAAAAGATGAGAGAATATCTTAATTTGTGTTCCAAAGATGAACGAAGGTCTTACGGGTCTGGAACGACATGAGGGTGAGTAATTAACGACATAATTTTCATTTTTGGGTGAACTAACCTTTTAACCCTTACTAAATAGAAAAAAAGTGTGCTTAATTGTACTGAATGTGCACTTGTAGTATACTTCACAGCATATATTTATAGAAAACTGTAACTGCAGACAATATTAATAAAATAAAAGGCATCTTAAGTGTACTTAAAGAGACTACACTTTCATTACTGTTTCTTAAAACACTTTTAAAAAGTGCACTTGTGGAAATGTTTGACTTTTACATTTTAAATCAATATGTTTTAATAACCTTCAGTGATGCTTCAAAGAAGTATACATATTTTGATGTACTGAATAACATTCTAAAGCACATGTAAAGTACTTGATTATAATTTTAACTGCAGAATGTTATTTAATATTACATTAAAGTTGAAGAGAGTTTATTATATTATTTAGTTATAGCTGATATAATTTAATATATATATATAATTATATTATATTACTTAATTATCATATTTGGCCTAACATTAACATTACACCAAACATTTTTTATTTGATTTTGATTGTATTTTTTGGGTTATTTTGACCTGACCCACTATGATAAAGTCGAAGCTTTCCAGAAAGAAACCTTCTGGTTAATAATAAAACAGGCTTCTTTAACTATGCTGGAATCCTAAGTTCCATTAAAATATCCTAAAAACTATAAAAACAACTGAAGTGGGGTTATGGAAACATCATCAGTCACAGTGTGCCACTGTTTCAAGAATGTGGGGTAGGTAATGGTGCGTACGTGCCTTATTAAGGAGACGGGTTGAGAAATGAAACCGTTATATAGTCTATAAAACCACACATGGGAAATAAATGCAGACAGGTGTTGAATAGAGAGTTCCTCTTAGCTTTTTCTTATTGTTCACTGGTTGGTTTGTCTAAGTGTATGTGTGTAAAGCCATTTGTACTGCATAGGGCTTATTCATGTAAGTGGAACATTCTTGTAACATTCCATTGGATTTTGGGATGAGACCCCTACAGTGTACTTTCTACCAGTTGGTGTGCATGAATGTCCTACGTCTATGCAATAGTTTCCTTGTCCAGATGTTTGTCTGTGGTTTAAACTGTGTGTATGTTGCTGCATTTCACAGATGACTGAGAAAGTAAACATAATTTCCTCTCACATTGGCTAAACTACCACAGTAAAGTGAGATGCCACACACAAAGTCTAAATAGAGTAATATTCAAATGTGTAAAAGTGTTTCCATGGCCAACCACAATCCAATCAATTCCTGATGATGGATAAAATCGATTCCTTCCCTACATCCAGGCCTCAACATGTCATGAACACTCACTTGTAGAAGTTCTTGTTGACCTTCTTCTCGTGGGGGAATCCCATCATGCCGCAAATCACATGTGAATTTTTGGGTGTCCAGCCATTATCACAGATCTGAGCCCATCCGTCTTTATTCTTGACTTCCACTACCCCCTCAGTGACAGGCATCCGCTTAGTCGCTATGGTGAACACAGGACGCAAACGCACCTCCTCTACTTTATTCTCATCTACCTGCACCTGAGAGATGGGGAACATGATGCAAAAAATAAAAACCATATGGACAACCAAACATGAACAGAGAGTGAACAAGCTTGTGAGATGGGAGTGTATTTAACCCCTTTAGACAGTGCAGGACAAAAAAAAGATGCAGAGCTCAGTCATCGAGTGATTCCTGCATGTTAGTCTTTATAGTTAACAAAAATTATTAAAAAATATTTGTTATATAAAATTAAGCTGAAATAAAACATACAAATACAAATACTAGATAAAAACTTAAAAGGGTCATATGATGTTGCTAAAAAATAACATTATTTTGTGTATTTGGTGTAATGAAATGTGTTTATGTGGTTTAAGGTTCAAAAAACACATTATTTTCCACATACTGTACATTATTGTTTCTCCTCTATGCCCCGCCTTTGTTTGGTTCATCTTATACCGACCTACAGGCAGAAACTGAAATCAGCTAAACCTGTATTAAGGACTGTAAAAAGATGGACTAATGAAGCAGAGCAGGATTTAAAAGCTTGTTTTGACCTCACTGATTGGAGTGTTTTTGAAGCTGCTGCCACCGTCCTGGACGAGCTCACAGAGACGGTAACATCTTATATCAGTTTCTGTGAAGACATGTGCATTCCAACCAGGACTCATTTACCCTACAACAATGACAAACCATGGTTCACTGCAAAACTCAGACAGCTCCATCAGGCCATAGAAGATGTTCACAGGAAGGGGGACAATGTCTTGTATAAACAGGCTAAATGCACACTGGAAAAGGAGATCAACTATTCACTCATACACTTATTTATCTAACACACATACTCAGTCTACATTTCAATTTGCACATAGTATACCTGTATATACAACTGTCTATTGTTATATACCTGTACATAGAATTGTCGATTTGTATATTTTTATTCCTTATTTACTTGTACTATTTTTTATTATCTGTGTGTTTTTTTTGTTTGTTTTTTTGTTCTGTCACTGTCATTCTGTTACACTGTGGAAGCTTCTGTCACGAAAACAAATTCCTCGTATGTGTAAACATACCTGGCAATAAAGCTCATTCTGATTCTGATTCTGAAACGCGTCTGTTTTTACAAAGCTCATCGGTCTGAAAAGTGAGGTGTGCTCTGATTGGATTATAATGACTTATACTGTCTTTTTATGCGTTGCATTGCATTGCGCCACGTAAACATAAAACCATGTCTGCATTTGTGATTGGAGAAATGACAAACAACAAGCGCTACTCTACACTGCTCAAAACTCGCGTTTGAATCATCGGTGGCAAATCCTTTAAATATGAATACGTACTTACAGTCTGTGAGTCAGAACAGCCAGCATTGTAGTCTACTCTACCAGGATCAGGAAACAGTCCTCCATAAATTGTGCTGCACACATCTGAATATTTGGGTTGAACTGTTGAACCTAACCACTGATTTCTAGTCATGTCCTCTTTTGGAAGGTCAAACAAAGTAATTTCGCTTTCACAACGAAGCACACAGCGCCTTCATGACATTGCGGCAGCAACAATACTACAGCGAGAATCAAAGTTACGCCTTCTTTCTTTGCGTGAACATTTGGGCGGCGTTATGCAAATCTTCCCACATCGTGACGTAGACATGTGGGGGCGTGTTAGAATGAGCCGTTTTAGGTAGGCGTGATTGACTCTTAAGTTTTATAAAGAATATCTCTTTGGATTTGAGACTTTAGTCTTTGCAACTTTACAGATCTTCTTTATGCACCAAGAGCTTGTAACACTTCAAAGAGAAAGGAAAAATTTAAATCGCATCATATGACCCCTTTAAACTAAACTAAAAAATTAGTAATGTTGCCTTGTCAAACTAACTTAGTTTAAGTTTACTGGACAACTAGAAATAACTAAAAATTAACTGGACTAAAACTAAATTACACTTTAGAGTAATATTTTAAAAAAGGTAATAAAAATCACAAAATAAAAAAATTCCATAACAAATAATAAAATTACTAACAAATTTAACTAAAATGAAAACTGAAAAAAGAACATAATTAAAAATATTAATAAAAAACTACAATAATATTAAAAGTATGCTAAAATACCACTGTGTTAAAAGTTATTGTATTTAACTCCATTTCCCACACTTAGAAATGCTAAAAGCAAGTATTCTATTATAAAGACAACATGTTGTTTTTAAATTATTTTTTGTTAAATTAGCAACATTTCTTTTTTGTACTATCTGAGTTAGGGCCATGAATATATTAACAATGTTAGGCACACAGGTTTCTGTGATTAATCCATTCATTTGCACTAAACAATACTTACTGTACAATATAAGAGAAACTTATTTTAAATTAAATTGAAATATATTTGTATAACACTTAATTATAATATTGTTACAAAGTGGTAGTAGTAAAGGTAAACTAGTAAAGAAGCTATAGACAACACTGGCCAAACAAAAGAAAAATTAAAATAAATTTAGAAATAGACAAAAATATAGTACAGTTAAAATACATTTTGTAAAATATTTTCTCTCATATTTTCTGTCAACGGCAGTTAGATTTGAATTTTTCATTTTAATTGTGTCTGTGTAGGGTCCTTTACCTCTATAACATTGGAGTCCACGTATCCCAGCAGTCTCTCATCTTTACAGATCACTCCAGCGTCCTCATCATGAGTGCAGTCACTGTTACCCCAGCCACGAGACTTACACACTGACACGCTCCTCTCACTGCCACTGCACTGCACATTGTCAAGCCAAATCTTACCTGCAACAGACACAAACTCTCTGAGCACATACAGAAACTGCTTTATATCTGCTCTGATTGAGTGTGTGAATGCGTGCAGGAACGTTACCTGTGCCCTTGCCATACTTGGCACTGTGAGTCCAGCCCGTGGCAGACACGAAGCCCAGCTGGCGACAGAGGACATGGGCATTGGCCAGCGAGAAGTCATCATCACAGATGGTTCCCCATTCGCCTTTATAAAACACTTCAATTCGGCCCTCGTTGTGTTTCCTGGGGAAGCCAGACAGACGGAACTTCAGAGTCTCCGGGCCTTCTGCTGTCTGAGGGGTCGGTGTGGGGCTTGAGCGCACTGGCGGTGTGGTTTGGGCAAAGCATGATGGAATCCAAGCATGAAGTAGGAAGACAACAATGTGTCGCCACCACTGACACAGCTCCATGTGCGGCTCTGCGGCAGGGAACAGAAACAAAGAGGGGAAGGTTTGAAAAATACTGAAAAACATGTGGTTACTGTTGTGTGAATGTCAGTATGTTTTGATTTGAGCACTATCATGTGTTCACATAGAACATGTTAAGCACACTCCTACCCCTAGTTCTCATTACCGTAATGCAAAAATGTAATTAGTCATTACTGTACTGTAAAAAATGACTGTACACTAAAACAAATGAGTAGGACTTATTTTTTACTAGTAAATGTCACAAAAAAATTACAAAGTAATACACATTGTATTAAACGTTTAATTTTGAAGCAGAAAGACTGAAATAATAATACATACTGCAGTTATCTTTTTTTTCATCTTAATATTTTTTCAAAAATATTTTTTACGGTTTACAGTAAATAACTATTCTCCAAAAAACCCTCTAAAAGTAAAATGTTCAGAAGCATTATGGTAATGATCATGTCACAAAAAAAGCTAAATGTGTCTTGGACATGTTTTCTTGAATTTCCAACAATTGGATATCATTAAATGACAGATTGATTGGAAATTACTAAAACTATTCTGTTCACAAGAGACATTTACCGTAATTTCACTTCTGGTCAAATTTCACCCCAAATGTGTATACTGTTTAAGGACTATTAAGCCTATTTTTAGGATCATGAAGATTTTCTGCCATGCGACATAATTTTTAAGCAAGGTAACTAACCCCCATCACCACTTCTCATTACCGTAATGCAAAAAAAAAAAAAAAAAAACTTTATCATTACCGTAATGCAAAAACTAACTTTATCATTACTGTAATGTAAAAAATATATATACTGCACTAAAAGAAATTTACTTTGTTGCTATAAAATTTCACAAATACATAAGTAAAACAGTATTTTCTTGTAAAATGTACTCCAGTAATATTTATTTACAACTTTGAAAAAAGCATGTTTTGCAGTGTACAGTAACAAGAATCTATTTACTTAATTTTTCTATTAACAATGTCCCACACTGGGAATTCTTTAATTTCTGTCATTAACATTACACCACAACTTTAATGATGTATTGTATTGTGGAAATGAGGTGATGGAATTAAAATTTTGGGATAAAATGGCTCCTTTTTCATCCTATTGGAAATTCATAGCTAGAATTGTTTTAGAATCTTAAATACACATTTTTTTTCTAGAATCTCAAATATGCATCATTTGACTGAACAAGTTGATTGGAAATGACAAATATAACTATTCTATGCGCATGAATATTTCCTTTAAATATGGCCACTTTTGGTCCAGTAGACTTTAAGAAAATAAACTCTTTGAGAACACAGTTTTCTTGTTTGTTAGTTTACTTAATTTTTCTATTAACAATGTCCCACACTGGGAATTCTTTCATTTCTGTCATTAACATTACACCACAACTTTAATGATGTATTGTGGAAATGAGGTGATGGAATTAAAATTTTGGGATAAAATGGCTCCTTTTTCATCCTATTGGAAATTCATAGCTAGAATTGTTTTAGAATCTTAAATACACATTTTTTTTCTAGAATCTCAAATATGCATCATTTGACTGAACAAGTTGATTGGAAATGACAAATATAACTATTCTATGCACAGGAGATATTTACCTTTTACTTTGTTTTCTTCACGACCAATACTTCCTTTGTCTCCTTTCTAATAAAGTAGGCTACACTAACTAACTAATGCATATTACATATTAAATACCTATTAAATCTGCTTAATTGTATAAGACAAGTATTTGAAGTAATTTCAAGAATGTTACATGTGTAAAATTAAATATGTAAAATATGTCCAACTGAATAGATCAATAACTTTTCCTGGATGGATCCAATTATACAAGGGAGTAAAGAGACTGGTGCGCAATTGAAAACTGATCTCCAGTAGCTCAGGGGCACATGATTCACCAGCACATGATATTTCCACGGTAAATATAACTAAATCAAACTATCGGCATAAAATACATGATAAAAACCATAACTCACATCATCGGTAAACTATATCATGCTTTGAAATGCCTATAAACAGGCAAAAGAAATACTGAGGTAACGGCGAGACACAGCCAGGTCTGGACCCCACAAGGTAAATTCACTATCAAACATCAGGTTAATAAACATGTAAGGGCAAAATGCAAACCGATGCTTATTTACTTATTTAAAGGGACTTCAAATGTAGTTCAAGCAGCTCAGCATCTGAAGACTGCTGTTGGGGAGGAGAAAAAGGAACTTCTGACAAAACTCTAATAGTGTTTTAATAATGATATCAGTGTTATTTAAAACCTAAAACTGTTGCAAATGCTTTGACATCATTTATTAGCTTCACTGTAAAACTGAGAGGAATAAAGGGAGGTGATAGAGGAAGTGTAGGCTCCTTGGCGTCCAGCTGCTTTATCTCAGATCATATCTGTGCAAGTAAATAACGTTAACGTTACTCTATTCAACAATATTGATGACACTTTTGCGAAAAAGATCAAACTATTCAATAATATACTCAGAGGAATAAAAATCATAACCCCCCCACCCCCCCTTACCTCAAGTTAAGCGGTCTCTCCAGTCTTGGCACACAGTTTCATGCAGTTTATATTTATGCACAGAACCAGAAAAGCATTCAGAAAAGACTTGAGTACCTGCTGCAGAACCCAGACCTTGTACGAAGCAAAGAAAAGCGTCTAATGAGCAGCAGAGATAACGGGCTGTAACGGCAGTGAATTGCCAGCTAGACAGTCGTGCGGGTGGGAGAGAGAGCGATGGGAGACGGGGCACAGGGGGAGAGGTGGAGCTGACTCGTGGACGACTTCACGCGAATGAAAAGGGGCAGGATTTATTTTAGGAAAAACACATAGCCCTTTCACAGTTCAGGAAAAGATTTTCCTACTTGCATAACGGAACTTTCTTCTGCTCAGGCACGTTCTACGTTTGTAAAAATACATGCTGGGGGATTCTGATCTTTGTGAAATTTGCTGGAATATTAAAAAAAAAAAAAAAAAAAAAAAAAAAAATTATATATATATATATATATAACGTGCCACTGTTAAAATATCAGATTTTAATGAATCAAGTCATTGTTTCTGCATGTCAAAAGCACGAAGAAGCCTTTTTATAGTGATTTATATATTTTATTACAAACATTTTTTTTTTACAAAGGCGCTTTTGTTGAAGAACAATGCTTGTTTTCCATGTTTTAAAAACAAAACGCAAGGCACTTCTTATTTGCTGGTGTAGGAACAAACTGATTATTTACACCGACTTGAGCATTGAGCAAGTAAGGTACACAGATTATAAAGAGAAGGCAACAGAACACATGTTGGTTCAGTGTTGGTTTATGCAACAAGGACACCAAAGTTATTCCAAAGAAGAAAAAAAAAAACAGTTCTCAGGTTTGAGGAGATATATCCATAGTTTAAAAGTTTTTGTTCCCCTCCCTGAAAAAAGGTCAAAGTTTTGCCTGGTCCCTTTCTCTCTCTCACACCGTTATGCAATAATTGTCAAAACAACACTGTTCTCTACAAACAAAATATGAGCTGCATAACATTTATGAAATTCAGATTCTGAACTCACTGTTTTGAGGAGATATATCCATAGTTTAAAAGTTTTTGTTCCCCTCCCTGAAAAAAGTTTTGCCTGGTCCCTTTCTCTCTCTCACACCGTTATGCAATAATTGTCAAAACAACACTGTTCTCTACAAACAAAATATGAGCTGCATAACATTTATGAAATTCAGATTCTGAACTCACTGCGACATTTATTTATATTTAGTCATTTTGCATTTATGTTGCATCAGTTACATATACAGGAGAGCAAAATGAGCAAAGTGCTTGACTGATCAGCTTGCTTTTGAGTAAATGATGTCTGTGCCCCCAAAATAGTGCAATGTACCATAATGATTACTATCACTAGCAACCATAAACAATACAAGTTTCAGTCACTGTTCTTCTGCTTGATGCAATATCAGTTCATAACCAGTAATTATAGTACAGTATAAGATGGCAGCTGACACATTATAAATGATGTCTAATCACGTGGTTGTGATTTAAGCTATGTAAAGGATCAGATCTTGCTGGCTTATTCTCATATCAAGTGGTTGACTGTTTTCAAAAGTTAAAGGCTCTAAACAGTTCTGATGTTTGCAGTAATTCCTTAAACTAGTATAGGCATTTAGTTAATTCTGATTGTTTAACCTAACTGTATAGCATATTTTTAAGAGATGTTATTATAGTAATAGTTTTGGTATCAATAAGATGTCAGAGCTTGGTCTGCATAGTTGAGGGCATGGTCTGATATTTGAAGGCAATTTTGGTCTGTTTGCATAAATATTTCTGTCTTTTGGTAAAAGCTGTGAACTAAGATTGTGTAGCAGATCAGGATGGGTTTGGTAACTCCAAAAGTGCACCAACCGCACCAAAGTAACCCTGAAAAACACAAATAAAATGACTTGAAGTGATTAGTTCAGATATTGTTTAGCTTTGGAGGAATTACAAAGACTCACACACACCTCATGTTGCAGGAACAGGGCTTTGAGTTGTCCTTTGCTCCAGTAGTCCAAAGCATAAGCGAGCAGCTTCATGGATAATGTGTTCACTCGCAGAAAGTTCCCAACAAATACCACTCTTTCAATGTTCTAAATGGAAGAAACTCATAATGAGCACTGATTCTGAAAATGTCATTCTTTTAAGAGGAGTTTCCAAGGAGCTGATTGGCGCCTGGTCTCTCATAGCCCTGTACAATGCTGCTTGATCCAGATTCCACAAGGCAGCACCGTAAAGAGGCTGACAGACAAGGGCAAGGACAACATACTGGTGATTTAAAGTGTGGATGTGCACGTGTACCTCGTTAAGTGCACACATGCGCGTGATTGAGCCAATGTTGTTGGTGATGGTGACAAGTGTTGCTCTAGCCAGATCCTCCTTGGAGACTGAGTCTCTCTTCTCCTTGCACATCATGCTCCCAAAGCTACAAAAGAAAATACACGCACATTATATTGATTAAACTGATTCACGTCTATTATCAGTGTCATTACAGAACCATTTTAAAATGATAACAGTGTCATATAAGGAATAACAATGTAATTGTTTAGATATAACTTGGGGTTAAAAGTAAAAAAAATTAACTATTTTAATCATCAAGGATGCATTAAATGAATCAAAAATGTCCGAAAAAACATTTGTGATGATACAAAAGTTTTCTATTCTGTTCATCAAAGAATCCTAAATTCATTTGGATTGATTTAAGAACATTAAAAACATTAAAAAAAGACCCAAAATTTTCAAAAGCTAGTGTATATGCCTGTACCTGGAGGCAACAGCCCATCCTGGCAAGCCAAATCGTTCATAGTCGCCACCATAGATATCCTTGACTAGTTTATCTACATGTGTACTTTCCCCCTCTGTGGCCATTGCCAATGCCTCCTCAAAGGTGGAGCATCCAGTCAACAGGCAACAAAGCCCAAGGAATGTACCACCACCAAGACTAAAGTGGAGACAGAAAATATTACTATAGCTTTACAGTAAAATGCCCATTTATTTTGTTAAACTGTTGCAATATTATTAAGTCATGACCAACCTGGTTCCAGTAACACGCTTGTAGTTGTCTTTGGAGTATACAGCCAGTATGCTGACACCAGAGCCGATGTTGACAAGCAGCAGAGGATAGGGGTTCTCCAGGTTGTATGCCTTCTGCTCGCAGCGCTCAGGGTCTGTTGGATGTTCAAAATAGTAACATTCAGGTGGACCACTTGAGACCACTGAGTCTATGTACAGAACCCCCTTTATCAGGCATTCAAGCTCATCCAGCTTCAACAGCTGCAGATTGGCCATCTAAGAGAGGAAAGACAGCATAGAGAACCAATTAGTTAAAAGAATAGTTCACCAAAAATCCCCTTCAGACCATTTAAGATGTAGATGAGTTTCTTAAATAGGTACAGATGTGGAGAAATGTACCATTACATCACTTGCTCACCATTGGATCCTGGGTGCCGTAAGACTAAGAGTTCAAACAGCTGATAAAAACATCACAATTCTGGATTATGGAATCGTATTTTATTTTGGTTATAAGTGTTATAAAATCAAAACATCTTAATGATGGATTTTCACTTCACAAGATGTTAATTGATGGGCTAAAGTCGTGTGGGTTACTTGTGGATGTTTTTATCAGCTGTCTGGACGCTCATTCTCACGGCACCCATTCACTGCAGAAGATCCATTGGTGAGCAAGTAATGTAATGCTAAATTTCTCCAAATCTGTTCCGATGAAGAAACAGACTCATCTACATCTTGATCAGACTGAGGCCATCATTTCATTTTTGGTCTATCTATTCCTTTAAACAGATCACATAAAATAATATATATAATTGCAGCAATTTGAGCTTGGACACACCGTACGGAAGCCATCTTCATATTTAAATGCACCACCTCCAGTGGCACAGAGGGTTGTGTGCAGACTGGAGAAATGCTTGTCTCGGCCCATCTGCAGGAAGGCAGGCAGCTCGTGCGTGGGAAAGCGGATGAAGTGCAGGTTGCCCTTGCGGCCCCAAAGTGTGAGGTCAGAGAGCTCCAGGTGAACATCTCGTATACCTGTTTTGCCATAGGCGGTGTGTGAGGTGAGGTAGCGGCGGATGCTTTTCAGACTATCCACCTCCTCCTGTTCTTCTTCCGCTGTAATGTCTTTGGGCTCAAAGTAGACCAGCTTCACCAATGTGCCACCAATGTCCATGCCAAACCATGGGAAAGCTGGGGACCAATAATAGTGAAGTGACTTCAATACCTTGTGCATTTTCTAAACATTTTCTGTGAGTAAGCTCATTTCACTTTGTTAGGAAAAAGTTCACTGTTAACTACATATGAGCAGTTTTATTTTCTGTCATTTTCATTGAGGTTGGCACATTTTCAGCCCTGTAAGTAAAATGGGACAAAATGTATAATACATTAAAAAATAAAAGGTAACAGAGTTATGAATTCAAATACACAATAGTGTTTTAAGTAATTAAAAAAAACACTTCTTATTAATCAAAAAGAAATATTTGTTCCTTGCAAATGGTTGCGTTTGAAGAATAAGTCAACACGACAAGTGTCACACACTTAAATATTAAATTTTTGGTTATAAAACGTTATTACTCTGTACCATTGTACAGTGCTGGGTCGCCTTTTGATATATAAGATTCCTGAAGAATATCTTAAGTGCTTATTAAATTAATCGTCTGTAAATTAGACTTTAGTATTACTGCTATACCATAAGTAAATATATGAATTGTATTATGTTTAATGCTAAATGTTATCTATCGTCTAAACATTTAAGTGCATAGTGTATATTATGTTTTGCATATTAGTCAATAGTATGATGCCAACCGCGAACGCAAAAAATTGACAAAAATGGCTATACAACGTATGACTGTTGGTTTAATTTATATAACGTTATATCTGACATTTTATCACTGTGATTTCACTGTGGCATCAGCTCCGTTAACCCTGTTACCTAGCGCCATAACAAGATGGTTCACCTACGCGGCCTGTTCTTTTTCAGCGAATCGAGCCTCAGCATCGCCGGTGTCGATTTTGACATCCGCTGCTCTCGGAGTGCACTGCCGCCGGCCGCTGCGCTGTCTGCACCCGGTGTAGCCATTATGCTACATGACGCCTCCGTCTTTGATCGAGGCCGCCTGAGCGCTTTCGGTTCTTCCTCTTGCTCCTCCGCACATCCCTCGCCGTCACAGTGGAAGCCATTCACCTCCATTATGTCTTTTACCAATATCAATTGTTAAGCAGAAAAATCACAGTTAACATATATAAATGCATCGTCTGTATTTCATATTGTCATTCTCATCTCCACAGAAAATATTTACGTCGCTGTGTTTACAACACCAGCACAGTTACTCGAAATACCAATGAATGCTCTTCTCCTGTCCTCTGAAATCGCAACGAGCCAATCAGATTGTCAGTTCGGTTCATACGTTGTCTTCTTCAACAGTAGATGGCGCGCTTCACATAACAACTCTGCAAGCATCATTTGTTCACAATCTTTACCGCCTTTTATGCTCTGACTGACCAGAAAAAGACAAAATAAAAGGTAACAGAGTTATGAATTCAAATACACAATAGTGTTTTAAGTAATAATAAAAAAACACTTCTTATTAATCAAAAATAAATATTTGTTCCTTGCAAATGGTTGCGTTTGAAGAATAAGTCAACACGACAAGTGTCACACACTTAAATATTAAATTTTTGGTTATAAAACGTTATTACTCTGTACCATTGTACAGTGCTGGGTCGCCTTTTGATATATAAGATTCCTGAAGAATATCTTAAGTGCTTATTAAATTAATCGTCTGTAAATTAGACTTTAGTATTACTGCTATACCATAAGTAAATATATGAATTGTATTATGTTTAATGCTAAATGTTATCTATCGTCTAAACATTTAAGTGCATAGTGTATATTATGTTTTGCATATTAGTCAATAGTATGATGCCAACCGCGAACGCAAAAAATTGACAAAAATGGCTATACAACGTATGACTGTTGGTTTAATTTATATAACGTTATATCTGACATTTTATCACTGTGATTTCACTGTGGCATCAGCTCCGTTAACCCTGTTACCTAGCGCCATAACAAGATGGTTCACCTACGCGGCCTGTTCTTTTTCAGCGAATCGAGCCTCAGCATCGCCGGTGTCGATTTTGACATCCGCTGCTCTCGGAGTGCACTGCCGCCGGCCGCTGCGCTGTCTGCACCCGGTGTAGCCATTATGCTACATGACGCCTCCGTCTTTGATCGAGGCCGCCTGAGCGCTTTCGGTTCTTCCTCTTGCTCCTCCGCACATCCCTCGCCGTCACAGTGGAAGCCATTCACCTCCATTATGTCTTTTACCAATATCAATTGTTAAGCAGAAAAATCACAGTTAACATATATAAATGCATCGTCTGTATTTCATATTGTCATTCTCATCTCCACAGAAAATATTTACGTCGCTGTGTTTACAACACCAGCACAGTTACTCGAAATACCAATGAATGCTCTTCTCCTGTCCTCTGAAATCGCAACGAGCCAATCAGATTGTCAGTTCGGTTCATACGTTGTCTTCTTCAACAGTAGATGGCGCGCTTCACATAACAACTCTGCAAGCATCATTTGTTCACAATCTTTACCGCCTTTTATGCTCTGACTGACCAGAAAAAGACTCAAGGTAGGACATTTTATTTCAGAAACATTTCTGGAAATCATTACTGACTGTACATGATCAAGATTGAGCAGTACACAAAAGCAAAACAGTTTAGCACAAACATTCCCTTGAAATAAAGTAACTTATCTAACATGAGGATAAAATCACTAGAGAGTTTGGCGAAAGAGATCATGTTGGACAACTAAAATATCAGTCCGTTCCTCATAGCAAGCTATCGAATGGTTATAGAAGTCTTGGTGTATATATTAGGGATGGGTCACGATTTTCGAATATTCGATTAGTTGATTTTATTATAGAATATCGAATAGGTTGTGTGATTATTGTCTTTACAATTTCCCCATGTTTTCCGTGCAGATGCGGTGGTGATGCGTTCATGTAAGCAGAGGGTGGCGCTGCCAATCACGCACCTAGAAACTGTCAAAGACAACAGAAGAACACATTTTCTCAAGCGCACACTATAGACTTGCGTGGCATAAAAAAAGATTTGCATAGCATATATCAGTTACAGTAAGGACGAAGTTCTGTGCGGACCTCAAACACCCCTGACTAGGTTTGAGGTGTGGGTGAATCCGGATTCAGAAAGGTGCGGAAAACAAATAACGCGTTCTACGGAGCCACTAAAGGGACATGGTTAGCCGCTTGTTAACGGTTGCCTGTTACATTACAGTACATAACATTCCACTTACCACATAAACAGAGTAAGGAGAGATGACTGATAGGATGACGGCGAATGATTTGCAGATCCTGAGTACCACTGACAAACATCTAATCTTGTAAAATGTGTGGTAAGTACTGCCGAATCTCGAAAGTGAAAGTAAAAAAATTAGCACGCGGTTCATAAGCGATTTCAATGCCCCGTATATTAATAACGGCTCTCTGATGCCAACAGTTTATAGACAGAATAATTACCCAACAATATAATTGCGACAGAAGATACTGATGTATATTTTTTCTCCCATCTCGTATCTATTCTGTTTAGGGGTTCCCTCTTTATAAATGGAATGTCCTAGCCTTATGGGCAGTTGATTCATGCTAAACGACGGACTCTTATGTTAATAAGTGCCATCATTCGCTTATGTTTATTATATTAATGTTTCAGCACGTTACAATCATTATATGGCTTGAGTTAAGGTAGCCTAGCTTCTGAATTAAACAGTTTATTATACAGATTGAAAGCGTGAATCCCGTCTCTCTCCGTTTATGGGTGTTTGTGCATGCAGTTGGGGGAGGGGTGTGATTTTCAAATAATAATCGAATAATACCCAGCAATTTTCGAATATTATTTTTGCCTGGAATGCCCATCCCTAGTATATAGTACAAACCTTTTATTGTACTACTTTTATTGTACATTTTGTCCTTTTCTTCAGCACCAGTTACTATCCACTGTTATTTATGGAAAAGAGCAGCCTGGACATTTTACTTAAGTCCCTTTGTGTTTCATTGAAAAAAAAAATCATAGGGGTTTCATGCAACACGAGAGTAAGTACATGATGACAAAATTTTCATTTGTGGGTGAACTTCCAGGCCAATAATGCAGCAGAAAGACCAATCCCTGCAGCAGCAATAAGGTGGAAGTTGTTTATCCTGAATAATTCTGGGCGCCCCTCTCCTCTCTGCTCTGGCCTAGCAGCACTGGATTCTTCCTCTCGAACGTTGATGGTGGTTGACTTCTTACTGTCATGCCCAGATGGCTCAGAAAGATGAACTGCACTTCCTGTGCCAACATAGTTCAGGGTATGCTGGTCCTCAGAGATGACTGTGCTACGTTGCAGGATGCTTGGTGGCTGACCATTCATATTTTCAGCAGATGGCTCTTCAGCAAACTGGATTACATTTATCGGTGTATGACTCCCGTAGAAAGATTCATAGTGGTCCTCCTCAGGCTGGTTACAGGTCAAGGGAGCAGCATTGTATGGAGAGTCTTGAAAGGACTGAGTAGCAGAATCAAGGGAAGCAAAGGGAGCGGAGTTCTGGTCTGCAAGACTAGTAGACTCTCCAAGTTCTGTGGAAGAGTCTGTTGCATTGCTGATCTCCAAGTCACCTGAAACCACTGAGCAAGGCTCCTCTTGAAAGACAGGAAGAATCTCTGCTCTGTTCTGCTGGGGTTCTGGATGCTGAAGGACTTCAGGCTTGCTGAAACATTCCTGGTCGATGGAAGAGGGAGAGTGCGTAACCACCTCAGCAGGTGCAGAAGATGTTGCCTGAGCTGTTGTGGTAGAATTTGTTGGAGCATTATTAAAAACTGGCAACCCAACAGTGTTGTTCCTCTGATCCCTCTGCAGAGAAAACAGAAGATTAAGCCACAGAAAACAACATATTAACCATTGGACAAATTTGAAATAGAGTTGACCAGATCCTTTTAATAATGAACTTGCTACGTCACAGATTTGCCTAAGAACAACAGTGAAGTGCTTTGGGTTGAGTATTACCTCATTTGCAGTTGGGTCAGATATCTCTTCCGGCTCCTGAAATGTCCTTTCCATTCTCAATGGGGGATTTGTGTCTTGGACAGGGAGTATCTCAGAAGGGTCCATATCTATGTCTGCTGTTGGCACCTGGGTCTTCTTTGACTTCGGAGAAGTCTGGAAGGTGGTGTAAAGCTTTGTTATTTGACTTTGAGAAGTGGAAGTGTCTGAGGAGGATGCTTGAGCACTTGAGGTGGAGAGGAGAGCTTCACCAGTTGATGAGGAGATGGTGGTTCGGTCTGTTAAAGCCAAGTCATCTGAATTATCTAAAGCAGGTGTTTTGTTCTCAGCTGCCCCAGTGAGGGTTTGAACAGGTAAAGACACTTTAGAAACTGAGACTTCAGGAGGGGAAGGTGCTTGGGAAGGAGCTACAACAGGAGGTGCTACTTCAGCTTGGGAAACTGGTTCAGGAGAAGGTGCTGGAACTGGAGTAGGAGGTTTAACAGGAGCAAGAGATGGTTTGGGGGCTGCAGTGTTGGAAGAGGCAGTTGAACTTGTTGGGGCTCCCCCTGAGGGTGGAATCAGCAGAGGAGGAGTGGTTGCTGGGACTGCATGAACGGTCACTGTGGTTGTGGTTGTTGTGGAACCAGATGAAGTAGAAGAAGCAGCTGGAGCAGGTGCTGGTCTGGGTGTAGGAGCAGCATTATCTATAGATAAAGAAAAAAAGGCATTCATAAAATAACGTCCCTCCTTTTCATAATTTGTTTTGTACACAAGCAAGAAAGCTCTTACTTGTGATGCCCCTGATCCTGTCATAAGTAGCGCTCATCTCATTAGCCAGTTCCCTATGTTCACAGTTCCGGAGTGCAGTGATGAACTCATCAGGCCATTTCTCGCGTCTGCGTAGATTATCTAGAAGTATCTGCATAGCAGTGAAGTTTCCAGAAGTTTCTCTCTTGGCTTCGACCTCTTCCTGCAAAAACACAAATTGAATTAGTAAACAAAAAATAATTTACCCAAGTCTTTTACTTTTGCATATCTAGATATAATTGTGATGTTATCTGTAGTTAAATGTAGTACTGCTTACCCTATCAGTGAATGTGAGGCATTGCAGGTGAGGTAAGATATCTCTCACTTTGACCACTGATGAAAAACGAGCCAAATTCGGCCTTATTGCCTCGTTATAAAATTGCTCGCGTGTAAATGACATTTTTGCACCTATAAAGAGAGAATTACAGAAAAACAGTGTTATTTAGTGGTTTATTGTTATTAATCACACTAAATCAGGGGTGTCCAAACTTGGTTCTGGAGGGCCACTGACTGTCCTGCAAAGTTTAGCTCCAACTTGCCTGAACACACCTGCCTGATAGTTTCTAGTATGCCTAGTAAGACCTTGATTATCTTGTTTAGGTGTGTTCAATTGGGGTTGGAGCTAAACTCTGCAGGACAGTTGCCCTCCAGGAGCAGGAATGGACACCCCTGCACTAAATAAAAACACATACTTGAAAATGACTACCTTCTTTAAATAGTAAAATTCAACAGCCTTTCTTTGTGTCCCTGAATCTGGACTCCAAATCAGACCTGGGAAAAGAATTAGAGAAAATGATTGCAAATGTAAAGTAAAATGTTTGAGAGGGTTATCAATCATTAAAACTGAATTTGAATGTTAGACAATCAGCTAGGCAGAGTGCAGTCTACTGACAATGCTAGAAATATGATCGCATCATCTCATATAATCCATCCTGCTTCAGCACTTCTGGATGTGGGAAGCCTTGAAAGTGAAAGTGAAAGTGAAAACTGGTGTATGCATGAGAATTTTGGGGAAATCCTTACACTAAATAAAAACACATACTTGAAAATGACTACCTTCTTTAAATAGTAAAATTCAACAGCCTTTCTTTGTGTCCCTGAATCTGGACTCCAAATCAGACGCACTAAATAAAAACACATACTTGAAAATGACTACCTTCTTTAAATAGTAAAATTCAACAGCCTTTCTTTGTGTCCCTGAATCTGGACTCCAAATCAGACCTGGGAAAAGAATTAGAGAAAATTATTGCAAATGTAAAGTAAAATGTTTGAGAGGGTTATCAATCATTAAAACTGAATTAGAATGTTAGACAATCAGCTAGGCAGAGTGCAGTCTACTGACAATGCTAGAAATATGATCGCATCATCTCATATAATCCATCCTGCTTCAGCACTTCTGGATGTGGGAAGCCTTGAAAGTGAAAGTGAAAGTGAAAACTGGTGTATGCATGAGAATTTTGGGGAAATCCTTCAGTTTCTATTTGGCCTTCATTAGGAAACACTTTCAAACAACAGATGAAACAGAAATGCATTTGATATAACTGGTGTGACAAATGTTTGTAAAATCGGATATGAGGAACGTAATGCAGATTTTGCATCATTTTTGCAACATTGACTCATCAATACTGGGGATGTCCCTGAACGGGCATTCTTCATATCCGCAAACATTTGTCCCACCAGTTATGTCTAATGCATTTCAGTTTTTTCTAATGATTCACATTATTTCCCAAACTCACAGGAGTACTACATTGTTCATTATATATCATAGCTTTGTCCATTTTTGGTTTGGCTAATGTGTTAATGACTGTATAATGTAACTGTTTGATGTTCTTGATTGTAAGGTCTTATTTAATGTATTTTTAAATCATGCAATCATGTAATGACGACATAGGCTACATTTTTTATTTGGTGACAGACAGATCAGAGCTGCTTTCCTGCAGACACATATAATATTATTCAATTAATATGTATGCTAAGCTTCTGAGTTCATGTACAGTATATTTGTAAATAATTTTCATTTGTCTTAAACATTTAAATTTGTGAAGAATGAGCCAAAGTGTACCTAGATCGCAAACCTTTTTTTGTGTGGTCTTCTGGTGTGATTCCTCACCTGATTTTGATATCTATGTATCAACTTGTGTATCAATTAATTCATATTCATAATATTTTAAAAATTAACCATATTGACAGGACATTGTTGCACATTTAAATAATTTGCACTTAAAATGATCTACAGTAGGCCTATTATCTAACACACCACATCACAGCTGTAACAAAGTGATTCTGACATGAGTGTATACTTTAGTATTTTTGTATGGTACAGAGTACAAAACAGATGTGAACTGGACATTACCCTGCTGATTGAAAATGTAATGATCTCCAAAGATCAAAGCAAAAACTACTGCTGTTCTGCAACCGTTGCTCCTCTTTCCCTCAAAATGATCATTTACACATATATCTGCTGTTCCCAGAAGGAGGGAAATCATGTACAAAACTGAAAAATCCCAAAAGCCAACGGCGAAGCCCTGCTTTTCAATGGATTCCTGTTATATGACCTGTTCAGTTCGGCTATTCACTTGAAACATTTCCATTCAATACACTCCATACAACATTTTTGTGGCATAAACTACCATGACACATCTACTCATTATTTTTTACTGCTATTGTCCATAGTAGAAAAGTAGGAAAAATTATACAGTATAATATAACTTTATATTAACTGAATAATAGAAAAACAATATGAATTTGATTCAAAAAGTGCTGAATCAAAACTCTTCATACAAAATTTAAGTCCAACTCATCCATAAAAAAAATAAATAAAAAATAAAAATATATATATATATAATTTATTTATTTTGTTTGTTTGTTTGTACAGATGTTTATACTGCACAATTCATAAAATTGCATTTTAAGCATTTAAACAAGCATTTAGGCCTACTTTTTCTATTATGAGAATTATAAATTCAGTCGTGTATTCAAACTAAATATTCATGCCCCCTAAAGCCAGCTCAACCAAACAAGCTCAAAAATTCAGCCCACAGTCTTACCTTAGACAGGATTGGCAAAGCAGACAGTCACACAAACATCACCTGCATCTGTGCCACATAACTACACATGTAAAGCAGTAACAAATCACAGCACATCTAGTCTTCAATCTCATAGTGAAAAGGAGGACCCGAAAAAACATCAGAGACTGTTTTTAGTCTGCATCTTAGTCTGTTTTCACTTAAACAGCTCAGAAATTATAATCTGTTGTCAGATTCAATGACAGTACTGCTCTTCTGAACTAAGGCACTGCAGGTTAATCCATAGTTCACGTCCCTTAAAGGTCAAACATGAAATGGTTTAACTGGAGCAGAGTTATTATCTGTCATCTTGAATGATAACAGACATAAGGGTTCATTTACTGTCCTAAGCCACACTAAACTAGACAGGTAGGCAGGTGCTGTCCTTGCTCAGAGCTAATGTGCAGCCAGCCAAGTCCAAGACTATTCACAGTTTCTAATAAATTATTATAGGGTTTAAAGCACGAGGTTAAGGTCACAATGGCAGTCTGCTTAATTGGCGTATGTTCAAGGAAACTGGCAAACCTGCTCTCGTGTGGAATGTCCTCTAAACGACCGCACCATTTCCCTGTAAAATCTTAAAGGAAACATTGTCAAGTACTTCGAGGTGACCAGGAAGCACCTACCCGTCTTGATATACAGCATATACTTTAAAGTATGTTCTGCATGTGCCTGGCGTAAATGATGAAGAGCAAACTTTGAATCCCACGCTAAAGTGATTACGAAGAGATCGGCGAAATTTTAAAACCGATATTTGAGCATGATTTTTCAAGTCGATTTACCAGGAAAAATAGGTCGCAGGAGTCACAAGCATACAAAACGCGCACACAAACGTCTTAAATGATTAAAGTTTGCATTTCTGTAACACGTATATTCAAGAGACTGTCCGTCTGTTTGTAAGTGAAATCGTCACCTGAATTTACTGGTGCGCGAGCTTTATGCAAGACAAGACATTAATACACGAAACGCAAGTACAGTATAATGTACGCACAAAACAACGAACACTGTAGAAATATGAAGTGTATTTGAACTTACCCTTTAGAGGAAGGTCAGTCTGTGAGGTCCTTCGCAGATTGAAGCACTAAGTTTCGATATGCGCGTTTAAAGCACAACCCTCCCCAGCCATCACACGCTCTTTGTCTTTTTCATTGGATCGCGAAACTGTGTATCAACTTGTTACAATATTACGCCACTGAATTCTCATATTTCCGTGTTGCAAAAATGATTTTGGAATCGTATCGTCTTGCAATAGGACAAGTTTAAAAAAACATAACCATTATTATTTGTATCGTTTTTTTTGGCAGGTGCAGCGGGCGTAGGGGACAAATTATGAAGTCGAAAATAAACAAATTATCCTAGGTCAGGTAGACTTTGAAATGCATGGTTGCCTATTTAATTATACAGCTGTTAAAGGTATGGCAGTTGTAAAAAACCGATAAAGACGCCACTGGAAGCTGAAAAACTCTGAGGGAGAGATATGCTGCATACTGAATGTGCCATAGGCTACTTAAGTTCATTTTATGGGTCTAAGCCGCCGTTTTTGTGGCCCGATGATGTTGCCACCATGAAAAATATAAATATTAAAATAAAATATAAATATTAAATGTGCACAAATCTTGTGTCCAATTTCAACAGTAACTATAGAATTGATTTTCAAATGTTCTGTAAAGTTAGCACGTAGCATGCATGCGTGTGAGTTGGGCGGTGTGCACACTGCGCAGGCGCGCGTTCTCAGACATGCGCATTATATACTTGCACATCTGCAGTAATGACAGAAAGAAGTGGTCTACTCCCAAAAATAAATCCTTTAGTAATTTGCGAAAACCCCACAGAGAGTGATCATCTGGGAAAGTAAAGGCTTTGAGCCGTTTACACTATTAATACATTGGAAATATTCCCAGCAAATGTGTTTCGCTTTATTCTTGTTTTACTAAGATGTCCTTGTATTGAGTTAACAGCCTGTTTTGCAAACATATATTAGCCTTATTAGCAAAAAACAACTACTATCAAATTTACTGCGCTGCCCCGATGGATCCTATTTTGTGCCCCGAGCTTTCTAAAATTGAACAGCTACACGGAAAAGGAGATATTTTGTTAAGTCATCTAAAGCAAAAAAATAGAAAGAGGGTGCAGCAGAGTAATAATAATATATTTGATTATTTATGTTGAAGAAACTGTTGATCCTTGGCTATATGCAATTGCCCTCATCTCATGTGTATGTATCAATGGCCAATTCACCAAGTCACCCCAGTGTATATTTCTCTAAATGGCCAGTAGATGGTCCTGTTTGTTCAGAGTGGATTTGTAATCCCATTTTCTTTCACTATCTTGTCTCTATCCCATCCACCTCAGTTCCCACGGTGACTGCATCTTTCACTCTCTTCACGGGTAATGGCTATTATACTATAAAAATACATAATATGAGCATATCTCCTAAGGCTACAGCCAATCTCTTGTGTTTGTGTGTATATGGGCCACTGAAAGCAGAATACTGTGCATGATAAATCACCGGCCTTATGTTTAGCTCAAACATAGTAAATACAATACTGCTCTTTTTAAACCCATTCTTTTTCATACTCTCTGAGTCTAAAGTAAATAGCTACCTAATATTGAGTGTATAAATAGTTGTACATTTTATATTTGTAAATACTTTAGGCAAAGACATTGCGAATGTACTAGATTAGTGGCATCATGTGCTTATGTCATAGAGACTTGCTATGCAAACAAAAAAATCTGCCAAGTAGTGCTTTCAAATGATTAATCGCGATTAATCACGTCCAAAATAAAAGTTTTTGCTTACATAATATATGTGTGTACTGTGTATATTTATTATGCATATATAAATACACACATACAGTATATATTTTACAAATATTTACATGTTTATATTTAAATTCATATAATTTATCTAGAAATATTTTATATATAAACATAACATATTTTTCTTAAATATATATACATGCATGTGTGTGCATTTATATATACATAATAGATATACACAGTACATAGATTCTGTAAACAAAAACTTTTATTTTGGATGCGATTAATCACGATTAATCGTTTGACAGCACTACTGCTATAAGTAATAGATAGCTGTACAAAGTATGTTTAGCTTAGTTAATTGACCCTAATTGACAAGCTCCTAAGTAAAAAATTACATATGCATTTGCTTGTGAATTCCAATCTCATTTGTGGATATTATTCATTGCTGGCCTATATATTGCATGCATGTCACAGTATGTTCACCCTAGAACGTTAAATGTCAGAGGGTATTTTGTAGTAACCAAGCAGGCTTTTAGTTGAAAGAACAGTGATCTTTTAAAAGCACCTCTTGCAAAAAGCACCTAAAGCTAATCATTCATTTGGCACTAATAGAGCCTACACTAAAATAGCATCCACTGTGCGCTCTTGACCAACAATATAGCATGCTCACGTGGTTTTTGTGAGCCATGGTCCTTCCTTCAATCTCTAATCTTTTGATACCACATACAAATAAACACATATATTAAATATATAGTATAATAGTTTGTATATATAGTAAAAAATGCAAAGCTTGCAAGCATATTTCTATGAAACATTTGTAAACAAATCACATTCAAAATGTTTTGAAATATTAGCACCTACATTCTAGGTTCCATTTGAAATCAACCAAAAAGGGACTACAAAATACAAATTTTTCAAGCATATGTTTATTGTTTAGATATACTTAAAACATTTCTTAGTGAAACAGATTCTGAGTCAGAACATACATTATTTAAATATACAACAGACAAAACAGAAGCAGACTAGTGAAATTAAGATTATTTACTTCATAAAAAAAGAAAAGTAACCTTTTTGGCCTTGTGCAACTACACAGGGCAATCAGAAAAGGTTTTCATATTCAATACATACATTTAGTCAATACATGACTGCACAGTTTATTACAAGCTTGGACCAGCTTAGATTCAGCTATCATTCTCCAAAATACAGCTAGCATCTTAAACTGGATTTTCCAGCACAGATATAACAGAGGTCAAAGGTTAGAGTTCAACGTTGCTTTGATTCAGTCGTTCCCATGGTAACGGGTCATTATCCTCTGTGACTGTAGTGTTTCGCCGTTCGCTCCAAAAGTGCTCGAGATCTGGAAGAGTTTGACAGGATGCATCTGAATGCCTCTCTATTATGGTCACACATCCTCGCTCATCCAACACCCTCATAACCACTGTGCGCATCTCATTTCTGTTCCCCTCAAGTTTTAGTCTGTGTTTATCACGTCGACAAGCCAACAGTGAACACAGATTGCTAAGACTTTCTCTGAGGGGCACATGCATGGTCAGAAGAATGGCGGGAAAGAACATGCTGCTCAAGTAAACGCACACCTGAGCAAAAACCAGCAAACCGACTGACGGTTTGCAGCTTTCGCCGGATCTATGGCGCATCCACACCCAAGAAACCCACTCGGGAAGCGTCATCAGCGTGTTCAGGGCGATGACGCATAAATACATCAAAGAATTCTCATATTGACGTGCAAGAAAAGACTCCTCGTGGGAACTCGGTTTGATGAGGAAGATGGTCCTGATGTGGCACACAGCAGAGAGGATGATGGGAAGAACGTAGATGCCCAATGGTAGCATCTTACTGAAAACTCGCATTGCATCTTGGGAGTGAAAAGTTAATTCGGATACACACAGACTGATATTTCCCTCTTCTTTTAACCTGGAAAAAACGATATCAGGAACTGGAAACACGAGCGCAACCGTCCATATGATCATTAAGGTGATCACAACATTTTTCTGACGAAAATTCGACTGCTCCTCGGGATGACTGGAAAAGTTGTGATGTGCTTGACTCGTAGCTAACAATGTAAATGCTTTTACTGCCAAACAGCTGTGCTGAATCCACTCTGTAGTTCTGCAAGCCAGTAGTCCAAGTGTCCAAGTGCGCTTGTAGTATGTGACCGCGCGTGCCGGAGCGCACACAGAGAGTATCATCAAGTCAGTTGCGCTCAAGTTGGCCAGCATCACATTAGCCTCGGATGCGCTCTGGCTGGCGAAAACGTAGATTAGTACCACAAGCACCAAAACATTCCCACCGATCCCAAGCCCACTGATTGTGCTGAGAATAGCTGGTACGATTATTTTAGTATCTTCCCCTTCTAACTGTTGAATGCCACCATCAAAACTCACTAATGTGCTGTTCACTGCCATGTCGAACTCCATGAGACGCAATCCAGTGGGAACTACTCTGATGTGGATGCACTTTGCTGTGCTGAATTCCTTTAGTTGCGCACGCTTGATTGCAGATATTTTAAGAGATGCCATTCAGTGTCGTCAAGCGTCAACGTCATCGTAGCTGAAGGGAAACAAACCCAGATTTGTCTATTGTGCATTTAAAGCATATAATGGCGTCTTCCTTTTTCTCCACAGCACCGCTTGAATGAAGTAAACAAGCAACAACTACAGTTGGAAAAAGCTTCTTCTCCTACTTCTTCTGGATTGTGTTTTGCTATAGTCCAAATGGTGACATTAATCATAAATACAAAATATGTGAGATAACCATTCAGATCATTATCAAAACATGTCTCATTGTGAACTTCTCCACTTACAATAGATCACCAAAAATGTATAATCTGCTAAAATGTGCTCACCCCTCAGGCCATCCAAGATATTGAGGTGATGCATTTAAATTTGAGGATGACTTCTGTACGTTTGTCCAAGTTCACATTGTTGCACTTACATTTTTTATGTGATCTGTTTAAAGGAATAAAAAAAAACCAAAGCTAAAATGATTGCCTCAGGCCATCCAAGATGTAGATGAGTTTGTTTATTCATCAGAACAGATTTGGAAAAATTTAACATTACATCACTTACTCACCAATGGATCCTCTGCAATGAATGGGTGCCGTCAGAATGAGAGTCCAAACAGCTGAGAAAAATATCACAATAATCCATAAGTAATCCACATGACTCCAGTCCATCAGTAAAGTCTTGTAAAGTGATAACAAATCTATCATTAAGGTATTTTAACTTAAAACTTAGACTGTCCCAAAATATGTGTTCATAATCCATAATAATGCTTCCTCCAATGAAAAAGGCCATCCCCTGTTGTCCTCTAAATCCACCAACATGTTTGTTTAGAACAGTTTTGGACTGTCTCTTGGCTTGTAAATGGTGCATGGTATATGCACATTTGTCTCCAGATTCACATGAGACAACTTTTTCTCTGGATAAAGCAATATTATGAATAAAATACTTATTTTAGCCGGAAGTAACAGTTTTATGTTAAAAACGTCTTGACGATGTTTCTTACAAACATGCAGCTTGTTGCTTCACAAGATGTTAATTGATGGACTAGAGTCATGTGGATTACTACAATGTTTTTCTCAGCTGTTTGGGCTCTCATTCTGACGGCACCCATTCACTGCAGAGGATCCATTGGTGACTCTGGTGAGCAACTGATGTAATGCTAAATTTCTTCAAATCTGATGAAGAAACAAACTCATCTAAATTTTGGATGGCCTGAGGATGAGAAAACGTTCAGCAAAATTAAATTTTTGGGTGAACTATTCCTTAAAAGACTTATTAATAAATTGATTAATTATTAAGAATTATTAATAAATATGTATACTGTTAAGTTAGGGGAAACTTAAAACTGTATTTAATTTAAAGATAAAATCAAAAAAGTGCCTTGTTAGTACACCTATATGTTTATTTTATTAGTACATTCATATGTTTATTCTGTCTGTATTCAAGCATCTCGTGGCTCAGAGACCCTGTAGTCACAATATTATGAATAAAATACTTATTTTAGCCGGAAGTAACAGTTTTATGTTAAAAACGTCTTGACGATGTTTCTTACAAACATGCAGCTTGTTGCTTCACAAGATGTTAATTGATGGACTAGAGTCATGTGGATTACTACAATGTTTTTCTCAGCTGTTTGGGCTCTCATTCTGACGGCACCCATTCACTGCAGAGGATCCATTGGTGACTCTGGTGAGCAACTGATGTAATGCTAAATTTCTTCAAATCTGATGAAGAAACAAACTCATCTAAATTTTGGATGGCCTGAGGATGAGAAAACGTTCAGCAAAATTAAATTTTTGGGTGAACTATTCCTTAAAAGACGTATTAATAAATTGATTAATTATTAAGAATTATTAATAAATATGCATACTGTTAAGTTAGGGGAAACTTAAAACTGTATTTAATTTAAAGATAAAATCAAAAAAGTGCCTTGTTAGTACACCTATATGTTTATTTTATTAGTACATTAATATGTTTATTCTGTCTGTATTCAAGAATCTCGTGGCTCAGAGACCCTGTAATCACTCTCTCAGACCTGCTTTTTTTTCTGGGCCAGTGTGTATATGTGATTTCTTCTTGTTGTGACATAGTGCCCTTGGCTTGGCTCTCGCAATTTCTAACAACAAAGAAAGAGCAAAAAAATGTATGCTTAATGTGCGCAGGTCAGCCGAAGCGGTTATTTTTATTTCTCTTGGAGAATTTCCCGGACGGTGAAAGTAATGTTTTTACTTGAGGGATCAACTTTTATAGAAAATGTGGCATTCACACACACAATCTTGTTTTCTCTCTCTGCTGTCAGCCAGTGCTTTTAGACGCATGTATTGCATGCCCCTGGGTCATTAGAAATCTCTTAATAACACTCTTTGACATAAACAATGTGAAAAATCAGGGCAGCATATTCGATGGAGTGAAATCTCAGCAGAAAATCAGTGAGAATTTTCTTATTCATTTGGAAAACATCAAAATATGATCTCTGACTGAGACAAACATACAGATAAACAAACCTTGCATCCATCCCTTCATTCAAACTGCTATGCAGGGTGACAGGGATGTTGGAATCTATCCCTGCATGGGTGGACAGTCCATTGCAGGGCTTAAATATACTTTCTTTCCAATGCAAAATAGAATTTGAAGTGTGTATACTTCCTATGCATGGAGCATTGTAATATTAACTGATTTAAATGGCACTTTTCTCACTTGTCTTACGTTAAAGGTGATCTATAACCGGGGACTGCACTTCCAACATTTGCAACAGAATGCTACCATCCCAAAATTGAATTAGTAGTAATGTTTACAATAACTAAAATGGTTCAGGGTTTGAATAAAATAAATCTGAAGTGGCATGTAAACTCACTTGAAAATGGCGAATGACCCTGGCTTTTAGCTTTAGAATTTAGCTTTAGAATATAGTATAGTTAGTATTACCATTTTATTTTTTACTTGTATTGTCAAATAGAATCACAAATTTCATATAGCTAAACAATAACTCAGACTGTGAAGTATTATTATTATTATTTTGTAATTCTGTAATGTATTAGATTTTATAATGTGTTTGAGGGTGTTTTTCAATGTCTATATGTTTTTACAACTAAATGTTTCATTATTTTCTCTAAATGATTAACAAATAAACAATTAAGTCATTTTTTTAGATAACGATGTGAATAAACTAATTCTCATGCAATTTGAAAATCATGTTCCATATAATTACGTAACATTTTTCAACAGTTCTATAAATATCAAATTACACAAACTAAATACCAATACATCAGTAACAAGTTAAATGACACAAAAATATTCATTAATTTGCGAATGTACAGTATAAAATCTCAATTTTCCATGGGCTGAATGAGAAAAAAAGTAATACATATGTTTATCCGAAAGAGGGCAGCAAAGTCCATAAAGCTTAATACCATAACTACTTAAAAAAGAAAATACTTATTATTATAATACAACGTAATTATAAGAGAGACTATGTTGTGAAAATTATGTTGGATAGTTAAATGATGGGGTCATTGTCTTCTGACAGAGATCCCCAGCTTTTAATGTTAATATGATGGCTCTGAGTCAAGTTGTTTCACACACAAGAGAATGTTCTTGGAACATTAATATTCAGTCCAGAAGTAGCTATAAGCTCACGGCGCTTTTTCCATATCCTAGCGACATTGTCTAGCAAGAGAACATATACATATATATATAAAGGGGTGTCAAACTCGGCTCCAAAGCCAATTTTGTTCCAAGCCTGGTCCAATACACCTGCACACATATTTTTCAAGCAATTCTGAAAGGCTCGACTGGATCAGGTATGTTTAATTAGAGTTGAAGCCAAATTCTGCAGGACTTCGGTCATGCAGGAGCTGAGTTTAACACCCCTGCTTTAAAACTTTACACACGCGCAGAGTAAGTGGGACACTGTGGAAAGTGGGACACCATACGCGCGGAAATAGCATCATTTTTAATCTTGATTCACGCGCATATACTTTTATGCATAACATTCGCGCGACTAATCTCCTCCGTTATCTGTGTGGTTTATAATAAAAAGCGCTTATCCCGCGCTCTGGCCGCAGGGCGGGTTTTCTCCCGGACGTTATTGAAGAAAAAAAAAACAGAAATGGACTGAAATTAAAAAGGAGAAAAGTTAAATGAAATGAAGAGTTCAATTGGGAAGAGATGAAGAATAAATAGAAGTCATTGTAGATAACGCATACACTATTTGCTCATCTATTTAACATTCATCGAATTGAATAATCCGACCTTATTATCGTAAATAGCCTGCATATTTACTATGAATATGCTAATGCATGTTTGCTGCAAGCAGTCTATGGCGTAATATAATATATGCATATAGATTCACAACATCGGCTGCAGCTCTATAGAGAGAAACTGATTTGTAAGGAGCGGAGTAGGCCTATCCTTTGTCTTCGGCCATCTTCTGATTGCCTCTGTTCTAGCCATTTCTAGATGCTCGCCGGAGGCCAGGCAAGTTACATTTCAATCAGCAGATTCACTGGAAAGTCATTACCCCAAACTCCACGCTGAAAGGCATGCCGTCATTAGCCCAACTCGGCGCTCATTAATTGGCTGTCGCTTTGCATACGAACGGCGCTTGGGCCCTCGGCCAAACCCCCGTTTTATCGTTCTCTTTTAAGGAAAAATAATAGACAGTTTATCATTAATCTAAAGCTAGAAATATTAACAAGTTAAATGTCATTTCCTGCGCTCCGTCCTGTTGCTTTCTGCCCTTAAGCACTCTGCAAGCGTTTCCTGAATGTTCTCTGATTGTTGCTTTACACGTCCCCTATATAAAAACAGAGGCTTTTCTGTGAACCATGCGATTTATGCTGATATTTATATTTTCCCCTTCCATATTAGCCTAATAATATAATACAATAGCACCCTCACACTGAGGAATATGTTGTAGTAAAGCACAGGCACTTAAACTTTATAGTTTGTTTATTTACGCATAATGGCAAGAAAATGAACAGGATGCCAAACAGTGTGGAACCTAAAAGGATAGAAATAGATCTTAAGTTTGCCAGCATGATTGTCAGTTATTTTATTGTGTTTACAGGGTGTCAACTTAGAATTCTGTATGATTGAATATCATTTGAAATTCTTATGTAAAGGAAAGGAATGTTTTGGAATGAGGCGAACCAACTTCACAAGCACAAAACATCACGTTGCTAATGCTTGATTGTGTTGGTCCTGTAGATTTCCTAACAAAAATGTCACTTCCTGGAAGATGGTGAGGCCTGGACAATCATGGTGTTTGGTGTTCGGGAAGGGGACGGCACGAGAAGGGTCATTCCAGAATGATGTTGTTTTTCATTATTCCTTTCGCCAAGTGTGTTCCAAACATCTACATTATGAAACACAATTGCCTCCGTTCTCTTCAGAGTTCCCACTTCAATGACTCTGGCCTTCAGAGTGAATAGGACAAGGGATGCTCACTTCTGAAAAGAACTGTTGAGGAATTAACTTTTGTTTATTAAAATGACGGACGGTAAATAGAGCACACAGGAAAAACCTATAAAAGAATTACTAATTATATCAAAATTTCCAAGAAAATACTTCCTTTGAAACATTTTGATTAGAGAATGCAAAAAAACACAGAATATTTCTTAATAAATTGTCAGTTTTTTATGTTGCAAATTACATCCCATGCAACATATCAAAATCCATGCACTTAAACCGAAGAAACAATTCAGAATTTACCTCTGTGGTCACTTCATTGTGCTAAAATCAAACTAACTAATAAGATTTTCATCTTTATAACTGTGAGATATTTTATCCAATATATTGTCCATCGGCCATCTTCTGATTGCCTCTGTTCTAGCCATTTCTAGATGCTCGCCGGAGGCCAGGCAAGTTACATTTCAATCAGCAGATTCACTGGAAAGTCATTACCCCAAACTCCACGCTGAAAGGCATGCCGTCATTAGCCCAACTCGGCGCTCATTAATTGGCTGTCGCTTTGCATACGAACGGCGCTTGGGCCCTCGGCCAAACCCCCGTTTTATCGTTCTCTTTTAAGGAAAAATAATAGACAGTTTATCATTAATCTAAAGCTAGAAATATTAACAAGTTAAATGTCATTTCCTGCGCTCCGTCCTGTTGCTTTCTGCCCTTAAGCACTCTGCAAGCGTTTCCTGAATGTTCTCTGATTGTTGCTTTACACGTCCCCTATATAAAAACAGAGGCTTTTCTGTGAACCATGCGATTTATGCTGATATTTATATTTTCCCCTTCCATATTAGCCTAATAATATAATACAATAGCACCCTCACACTGAGGAATATGTTGTAGTAAAGCACAGGCACTTAAACTTTATAGTTTGTTTATTTACGCATAATGGCAAGAAAATGAACAGGATGCCAAACAGTGTGGAACTTAAAAGGATAGAAATAGATCTTAAGTTTGCCAGCATGATTGTCAGTTATTTTATTGTGTTTACAGGGTGTCAACTTAGAATTCTGTATGATTGAATATCATTTGAAATTCTTATGTAAAGGAAAGGAATGTTTTGGAATGAGGCGAACCAACTTCACAAGCACAAAACATCACGTTGCTAATGCTTGATTGTGTTGGTCCTGTAGATTTCCTAACAAAAATGTCACTTCCTGGAAGATGGTGAGGCCTGGACAATCATGGTGTTTGGTGTTCGGGAAGGGGACGGCACGAGAAGGGTCATTCCAGAATGATGTTGTTTTTCATTATTCCTTTCGCCAAGTGTGTTCCAAACATCTACATTATGAGACACAATTGCCTCCGTTCTCTTCAGAGTTCCCACTTCAATGACTCTGGCCTTCAGAGTGAATAGGACAAGGGATGCTCACTTCTGAAAGGAACTGTTGAGGAATTAACTTTTGTTTATTAAAATGACGGACGGTAAATAGAGCACACAGGAAAAACCTATAAAAGAATTACTAATTATATCAAAATTTCCAAGAAAATACTTCCTTTGAAACATTTTGATTAGAGAATGCAAAAAAACACAGAATATTTCTTAATAAATTGTCAGTTTTTTATGTTGCAAATTACATCCCATGCAACATATCAAAATCCATGCACTTAAACCGAAGAAACAATTCAGAATTTACCTCTGTGGTCACTTCATTGTGCTAAAATCAAACTAACTAATAAGATTTTCATCTTTATAACTGTGAGATATTTTATCCAATATATTGTCCACAATGTATATTATGGTACTACTACATAACAGCCCATTTTTGTTTAATGAATGTAAATTTTTGATTATAATCGCAAAAAGACTGTCTTAATAACAGTAACATTTTCTCTGTGGTCATGAGATTATGCTCAGTTAAAAATCGAAGGCCGTGGATAGATAGGTTAATGACGTTTAGCTTTCATACCGCTAGCAGATGCATCATACCGACCTGTTTGAGCACAAATCAATCAGCAGTCAAGGGCAAAGACCAAAGCAATGGCAGATCCACAATTCACTCAGATTAAGAAAGCAGAGTTTAAAACAGTGATGCCAGACGAGCATGTTCATAAATGAACTAAAATCCTTTTGATTAATGCACAGAGAGCTTTGACACAGTGTGGGGGCTCGCAGAGATGATGGCCTCCCACTAAACAAATGACACACCTAAACCTGCAGACGCTCTTCGATTAGCTCCCGAGTTTAATCCAGGGTCACACAGAAGTGAAGCATGTCTGTGGGTCAATATGAACATGGGAAGAATACTTCTGATGAAAAGTAAAAGTTAAAAAAGTAAACGTTTTGCTGTATTCCTGATTATATATATCTTTATTTATCGGTTAACCAAATATTTTTCCTTGGCTCAAGGGCAAAGAATCTTTAACTGTTTCATAATCAGTATTTTCTGCTGATGTTCATCTCCCTTGACCTTGCAGTGACCATGACAATAGACCTTGAAACAGAGACGAGGAGGAAGGTTGCTGTGTGCTTTTTGTTTCCAATTATCTCCTGTTATACTCAGTCATCTTACACATAAATGCACACAGATGGCCAGGAGGATCACAATTTATGATGTTTGTGGGGATATGCCACCCATGATCATGACCACAGACCCGGTGACCCTTGACCTGTCACCTCTAACCTGCTCAAATGTGTCTGCTCATTGTGGTGTCCAATCACAATAGACCTCAAGATCAAACCCAAGTGTCTATTTGCCTTGTCTAAGCTTTTAGATAAACACTGAAGATCACTGACAGATTGGACCATTATGATTCAAACACGGACCCTCATTCAAACTCCACAGCACAGTTAGCTCAAAACCCCAAAGCAAATTCAGTCTCTAATCTTTCTTTTTGCTTTTCAAAAGATCATTCGTGATTGAAATTAAGTGAGCTATTCTAAAGGGACATCTGTCATAGAATGATACAGAGATACTTGGAAAAGTGTGCATAAGTATGCCTTGTGCATATTTGTTGTTTTTTCTTTTTATTCTCAATATTGAAGGCCATATTTGCATTAAATCAGTTTTTTTCTTTGGTGTTTACAATCTGCTGTTGTTTTAAAATTTGAATGTGGTTTTAAGATTTTGAACACTGTAGTGGGTCACAGGTGGCCTGTCTTGGGGTCAACTTTGTAAATGTAACTTGTAACTATATACGCATGTAACATTTTAGTTTAAATCTCAGATTAAAACATCTGTTCAAATGATCTATTTTTATATAATTGATAAACGTGTTTTAGGTTACTCTTGTGTTCTTTTTTATTTTATTTTCATGTAAATCTATGCTTTTGTTTTTTGTTTAATTGTTGTTTTTATACAGTAAAGTGTCCTTGAGTGTTGATTAAAATTTATTATTATTATTATTATTGATTTATAGTTATTGTGATTTATGTATTATAATTTTTCACATATTCAAAAATTTACTTTTTTCAGTGCTGAACCAGATCTGGAGTCTACATTTTTTTAAGTCGGGGTTTCCACAAAATATTAAGCAGCACAATGGTTTTCAACAATGATAATACGAAATGTTTATTTAGCAACAAAATTAGAATATTAGAATGTTTTCTGAAGGATCATGTGAGTATGAAAAATAATGCTGCTGAAAATTCGTATTTGCCAAACTATATAAAATGTTATTAGAAATGCTCATATAGATCATGGAAATAATCTGTGTTTATTTAAACGTCTGATTGAGTGACAGGGAGTGTGTTAGTCACAGCTGTTCAGGGCAGCATGCTTAAAAGTAGATTGGGTCAGGTTGTGTATGAGTTTAGTTGAATGAGGAATTTCATTACGTAGAAGCCTCTCTGTGGTTCTGATCCCTGATTAAGGATCTAATTACCCAGTTTAGACTGTAAGTGGTCTATTTGCACTTTGGTGCTGGAATTGAACCCTTTCCAGATTAGTATGTGTGAGTGTCCAAGTGTAAGTGTGTGTGCGGTGTGTTTCTCTTGGCCCAGATAGTGTGCTTATGAATGTCAGCTGCACCTCTGTCTCCACTATCATTTAGCAAGCGCGCACAAGTGTTTAGTGAGAATGTTTGATCAAACTGAGGACAATACATGTGAGGGATTCTTGTGGACAGAGAATTGGCTCCAGAAGCTCATAAGATGTGATTGACATCTTACCTCTAAGAATAGCATAGTTAGAAGTTAATTAGGTTTAAAGTAAGACCTAGTCATTAGGGAGGCAGATTATTCTCTTTTTTTGATTGAGACCCATAGCACCAAAGCATAAAAAAAATGAAAGTTTTAAATTGAGTTTCCCCCCCATACATTAGATTAGAATGTGTCCTGTTTAAAATGATTGTTTTTCTGAGCAAAAAATAATGACTGTCATATATTTTCACCATGATTTACAGAAGATTAAAATGCCATTCAGTGTAACAATAGATTAAAGGGATCGTTCACCCAAAAATGAAAATTCTGTCATTAATTACCCTCATGTCGTTCCAAACATAAGAGACCTCCGTTCATCTTTGGAACACAAATTGCGATTTTTTTGATGAAATCGGAGATCTCTCTGACCCTGCATAAACAGCAACGCAAATGAAATGTTCCCAGGCCCAGAAAAGTGGTAAGGACATCGATAAAATAGTCCATGTAACATCAAGGGTTCAACTTCAATTTTGCGAAGCTACAAGAATACTCGATTATGTTCAGGGAAAGTGCATATGCGTCGTCGTGGAATTTTCCAAAATGGTAGAAGATGGTAACTCGAGGAGAAGAATTGTTGAATAAATTGTTATTTTTGTTTTGTTTGCACAAAAAGTATTCTCGTAGCTTCGCTAAATTGAAGTTGAGCCACTGATGTCACATGGACTGTTTTACCGATGTCCTACGTTTCTGGACCTGGGAACATTACAGTTGCATTGCTGTCTATGGGAGGGTCAGAGAGCTCTCAGATTTCATCAAAAATATCTTAATTTGTGTTCCGAGGATGAATAGAGGTCTTACAGGTTTGGAACGACATGAGATGAGTAATTAAATACAGAAGTTTCATTCTGGGGTGAACTATCCCTTTAAAGTATGTTGTTTATATCTGTTACGCTGAATGACGATGGAAAATGATTTCACCCATATGTTGACATTTTCACAAAAGTTATTTGAAACATTAAAGTAGACACTTTGCTTGCATTTCTATACACCCAAACTGGTACATCTTGTCTTTGGCCCTTAAGCATTTGGCGGCCTTTTATCCAAAGCGACTTTGCATTCAATGTGCACATTTTTACATTTTAACAGTTCTTGCTTTTGGGAACCAAACCCATGACCTTGCCATAGTGTAATGCTCTACTATTTGAGCTACAGAAAACAAAAGACATGAGATAGAGTTGTCAAAGCTGTGGTTCATATGGCAGACCTCTCTCTCCACACATCAGAGGCAGGTGCTATTTTAGTGCATTGCTTCAGACTCTTTCCAGACTCATTGTGTCAGAGGCCCTGACTACTTCAGGTTTTCAGTTCATGACTGGCCATTGAATAACTCTTTTTGCTTTTGAATAAACCTTTTGCTTTAATGTCCATTAAGTGCGCATATAGAGCACATTTCACAAACTCCGCCTACTAGTGCTCAATGTAACCTTAGTACAAATAGCACGCTACTTCTGTTTACACTTTGTGTGAATATCATCTATCACTGTGCTTACTGTAAACATCATTCTGTTTGGTGCTTTTTTTTTAGTGCAAACAGGACCTACCACTATTTACACTGTAAATAGCATGTACTTTTTTATACTTGCTTTATTGTTATTGTTTTTGTTCAAGTAAAATGTGGAAATTGTCTTGCATTCTAAGAAAAGTCTGTAAAAATAGGGTGTGCTGATATGAAGGAATGTTCTGTATTGATTTTTTCACAGGTCTTTAACCCAAATTTTGAATTATGCATTGCATCATGTTGTGTTCCGGGGTTAAAACGCACAACACAATGCAGAATTGTGCAAATTTCCTGGCAGACATTTACCAGTACTTTTTCTGTTTTTCTATTTGTTTTTCTTTTGTGTCCTTCCTTATTGTGAACTGTAAAATATGGCAGCATAAGAAAATTAACAATGTGAATAGAAGTATTATCAATAACATATATTGCCATTATCTATTTGGGGTCTAATTTCAAAAATGGCTATAAATGTACATTTTACCATTATATCTCATTACGCATTAAATGTAAAAATTTATTGAAGTTACAAATGATTGAGTCTTGCCGAAAGCCTCACAAAATACATTTTTAAATGGGCAATCTCTTGGGTATCCTTGATGCTGCAAATCAGGACCCCAACAGGAAGTAAGACATTTTCACGCTTGTAAGATAGGAAGAGAGTAGTGTTAGAAACAATGTTTCAAGAGTCCTGCAGAGTGACAGTCTGTGGTATGATACAATACACTCCATCTAAAACTACCTTAAAGTTTTTGAATCAGAATTGATTAAATGAAACTTAAAAAAAAAAAAAAAAAGTATTGCCCTTATACCTATATGTAAAGTTTAATCTAAAATCTCAGTTGTGCCAAACCTATAAAAAAAGTTTTCAAGTGTCAATTACCTATAGTTATAGCTAGCTAAGCATTAACGCTCTCATTTTGGCTCAAGCTGTAGCCTCCTATTTACCATGCCATGGGTAGTTGAATATTTTCCATCTTTCCAGCTAGATATATCTGAGGGAGAGAAAGAAGTATGAAATTTTAAAGTGAAATTTGAGAAAAAACGATAGTCCAGCGATTGGAAATTCTGATGACTGGGTACATGATGGGCTAAAAGCCCTTGGATTTGTTGATAAATGCGCAAAATAATGTGGATTTGTTGTGAGAAATGTACAAAGTGGATTTATATTACAGATTTATTTATAAATTATGCACACCATTCATGAATTGTACATACATTGGCATTAAATACATATAACGAAACTATTGTTATTAACCAGGAAGAGACCAAGTTGAGCCTTTAACATTTCTTTCTATTAACATTCAGTGCTTTACCTTCTTAACATAATTTAACATCAGACGTAACACCGTTTTCAACATGACAAACACCTTTTCCTTAAAAACGAGTAAAGGCTTTTGACCAATTTGCACCCTAATGCACCTCATTCATGAATTTTGGCCCACATTGAAAACTATTAAAAATTCATGAATTTTTAATGGTTTTCAATGTGGACCAAAATTGACAAGTTTGTGAAGTGTCTGAGGACAACACGAGGGTTAAACCCTGCCGTGTACCAGCAGCTTCCCCGTTTAAAGTCCGCGCATCACCTTATCTGCAAAATTATGTAATCGTAAGGCAGTATTCGGATTGTCACGCGCGGTAGCTCGACCACGGTGCAAGTTTAGCATTCATCATAAGCGGTCCAACAACGAGCGACTGTTTATTTAATAGGAGGCTGCCTAGTGGAGCTGTTTTTCTCGAATGCACACGAAAGAGCGCGTATTTTAGAGCAACACGAATGCAGTATGCTGTAGTCCGGGTACCGCTTCGAGTCACTTCCTTGTCCTGCGGAGAGGAGAAAGCAGTGACGTCGGTGGACCGGTCTGCAAGGCGGCTGTACCGCCGCAGAGAGAAACGACCCACGCCGGCGCGCGAACACAGACGTCTCGCGCGTGCCGAAATGTTTTGCCGTGGACCACGACGATAGGCTGGCGGTTACTAGGCGACGCTGGACCGGGAGAACAGCCGTTACCAGCTGCCCCACTGTCGGTGCACCGGTGACCATGTCCTTGGTGAAGAGTGATGAGGAGCAGCGATGGGTGCCGACGCACGTGCAGGTAACTGTGCTACGGGCCCGAGGGCTGCGCGCGAAGGGTAAACACGGCACCAGCGACGTTTACACCATCATCCAGCTGGGCAAAGAGAAATACTCCACCTGCGTGATGGAGAAGACCACGGACCCGGAATGGGGCGAGGAGTGCTCTTTCGAGCTGCAGCCGGGGGTCCTGGAGGAGGGAGGGCGAGACGCGTACCCACCCGGTGCTGGCGACCTGACCCTCACCGTGATGCACCGAGCTCTCATAGGACTGGATGTGTTTCTGGGCCAGGCTGTCATACCTCTAGATGAAGCATTTCAGAAACGGAAATACATGAAAAATGAGTGAGTTTGCTGTTTTGTTATTGTTGTTGTTATTATTATTATTATTAGTGTCAGCCTAAAGAAGAAGGTGTGCTTCTTTTACTCTGGATATAGGAATGAGAATTAATATTGTGTCATTAGCACAGTCGGATGTGTCTTACTCCGTGCTGGAATCTCTCCTCTGCAGTCACGCCCTCTTAAATGGGCCTGGACGACAGGGGAAAGTGGGATTTTTCTTGAGTGTTTTTCCCGTATCTGTTCCTTAGGCCTCTCAGTGGTACACATCTTTCTCATCAAACACTCCTGAGCTCATTAGTAGAGGTTCCAAAATGTGTAGTGCTGGGGGGCCTCCTTTATCTGTGATGGTCTACATTTTTCACATCTGTGATTTAGGTAGCGGAAGTTGCAGACAAAGTGTGGAATATGTAATTGTTTATGCGATACTCGTCAAATCGAAAAGAGCCAGTGGAAATACTAATACATTCACTAAGGTACAAGCAGGAAAATGAAGGCTTGGATCATGTTGCTTTCTCTTTAAATGTAATTGTCTTTGTGCTTCACCAACACAGTCTCTTTGCAGTTCACACATATTTCACATTAACATTTTGGCTAATTTGTATGAATTCGTACCATCTCATTCATATGTTTTTTGTACAGTCTGCCACAGTGACGGTTATGTTTAGGAGGGGATCTTCATGCTATCTTTTTTTTCAAAAAATTGCATGTTTTTGCATACAAAATGTTTTCTTGTGAGATGAGGTTGACTTCATAGGTCCACCAATTAAGATCCATTACAAAATAAAGCATATACAAATAGGGAGCTCAAAGAACCTCTTCTTTAGGTTATACTAGAATCTTATTAACTCAAAGATGGTTAAGATAAAACTTTAATAATAAAATGAAAGCATCGCACTGTTTAATTGTGTTACCACTCCACCAACAATAGTTGGGCAGTTGGCATGATTTGACTGCAGTGTCACTGCATTGTGATGTGTGACTCTATGAAGCATCACAATCCATTTGAAAAAGCATTTTTATACTTAAAGTAATTTCTTAAATTGCAGGCCCATTTAAATAAATTATTAAAGGAAAAAAGGGCTTTAAAAATGGCCTAAATAAATGGTGACCAGAGAACCTATAGACATATACAAAATTTTGGTTTTGAATAAAACTGTAATGTCCATGTTATTTATCATCTACCTAAACAGGTTTGCTGTCATATCTGTTGGCCGTTCATATTAAGATATTGTTCTCCAGAAGTAGCCAATAGTTTTTGAGTGACACCAGAAGCAGCTGTGGTGCTAGATAACAGATATCAGAAGCTCAGAATAGCTCAAGATGGGCGTTTGATCAGACCAGTGGAGTACGACTTCTTAATTTCTCGTTCGTCCTGGGGCAAAAGAAAACATATTTTTATCGGTTTCATTGTAGCATGCAAAGGAAAGTGTTTCTAGATGTATTTTAGTAGAGTGTTTGTGCATACATTTATGTCTCTAACTCTGAGGAAATACGTTTTCCTGAGTTGTGGGTGTGAGAGATTCTATATCTAGACTCTAACACTACAGCTGTGAGAGGTTTATTCTCTGTATACGCCCCACTTCCTGTAACAGGCAAGCAAATAAGAAATCATTTATTTGTGTTATATAGAGGCTCTTCAGTGCTGCTCTCTAGCTCTTCTGGTATCACTTCTGTAGAGATGGAACCGGAATTGATGTGTGTAACTTATGTGAAGAAGTTCCTTTTTTATGAGACAAGTGAGACTGACAGGGTCAAGAGTTGGTAATGTGACACAGTTACAATTATTTTGCAACCGTACACTGCAGTGAAAGGCCTAATCCAGCCAATTAGAGGCGTGCACTACACACAGGCAGTAAATGGTAGCCTAAATGAGACTCTGTAACTCAACTCAACTGGTACTATCAAATTTTACGATAAATCGCTATAAATAAATTAAACCGCTCACCCTTCTTTTATATTTCCTCTTTGTGTACACTAGTAATCCATTGCACCATCTGTTCACCCAAAAATACAAATGTGCTGGAAATTTTGAAGATATTATAGATGAATTTGTTTCATCGTCAGAACAGATTTGGAGCAATTTATAATTTGTTAATTACAAACACACAGCTTTTTGCTTCACAAGCTGCTAATTGATGGACTGGACTCTTGTGGATTACTTGTGATTATTATGATGTTTTTATCAGCTGTTTGGGCCTTCATTCTGACGGCACCCATTCTGACGTCTCCTAGTTAACCACTCGAAGTGATGTAATGCTACATTTGTGTGTGTTCCAAATCAGCAAATTTAAATTTTTGAGTGAACTATGCCTTTAAGGCAGAACATATAGCTAGTAGGCCATATGCTCTCTGTAAAATAATGTTTATTTGCATAATATGATGTTTACCCTAAATGATCCAATAGCTTCCTTCAAATACGTAAGCAGAAGTTGAAGTGCTGTGAATTTCAGTTTATCCTTGATTTTAACTTATACCATTAGTTAGTCTTAAAAATGACTACATAATCATGAATAACATATGTAATTTTTATATGAAAATAACAGTAACTTGAGATGAATAAGGATAAATAAGTAAATACTGACACACACGCACAAGTAAAAAAACAAAAATGGCATTTATTTATTATTATTGATTTTACTGACATGCTCACAGAGGCGAGTTGTGTAGGTTGGGCTCATGTTGAATTACTGCTAACAAAGTAAAATGTAATCAAGAGTAAATGTTCACATTATGATATATGTCTAAAGACTGAAGTCAGGTAAATGAGCTTATTGATGCAGCTGTTTTATTCCAACCATTACTTCTGGTCAGAGACTTCTGTAAATATTTAGTTTATATAAAGAGCTATGTTTAATGGTGCAACACAAAAATATTTAGTAGTGCGTAAGTTGTAACCTTGTAAGTTGCCCCTTTATATCAAAACTATAGGCTATAACTTGTAAAGCTGGTCCCTGATGCACAGATTCTGAAGTTTGTGTGTAAATACAAGAGAAAAAAAAAATAATGAAGATTTGAAGATTATTCATTCTTTTTATTAATTACAATCCCCATTTGACACAAACCCAAAGTTATACATGGAAAAGCACTTTAGCCTGGCCCAAAACTGATCGTTTCTCTGGGTCCCATCAGTCTCAGGTAGTCCCTCATATACCAAGTGCTCTGAGGGTTTGATATTTGCTGAATGTGTTGCTCACTTCTTGGTACCTGGTGATTTCCAGATTGCGTGTTGGTATATCCCCTTGTTTGTGTAGGTGGGGTGAATCGGGTAGACAGATGAATCATGTAGTTAGTGTGTGGGTTGGCAAATTACCATTGTAAGACATAATGATTAGATCACTCTTGACTCTGCACTTCATGATTATAGCATTTAGTCAGATCATGGGAAACTGTCAGATTTTTCTATACTGACACGAAATGTGTGTTTCCATCTATTTACAGAATTTTTTCGAAAGGACCACACTGTGTAAGTGCCTGTTCTGCTGGATGCTGAGCAATACAGCCCACATCTAACCACACTGGGCAGGAGTCTGCTGCTCACCTCACATAGAAGTGAAATGATTGTAGTGCTGAATCTGGGTTATTTAGATTGATACTGGAACTAGTGGGTGTTTTGTGCTCATTGGTTTGGTGTGGTGATTATAAAAGATGCTACAAAGAAAACAAACAGTGAAAGTGAAAATGACTCATTTGACTTGCTGCTGACTAATTGCTTTTGAATCTTAAGCTCTTCAAAGACACAGAAAGTCACATTTTGCACATTACGTTTTTCACCCACACAACTCTGAGTAAATTTAGGCAAAATATTCAGTTACTAATTTCTAGTTTACTAGGTTTATGTTGCTTTTCTGTTTCTTAGTGGACTAGGCATTGCTTGAGCACACCATTGTACATAATACATACTGCTACAATACATGTGATTACCTCTTGTAACTAAGTGTTACTTAAAGAGATAAGAGGTTTTATTTAGTTGTTTAGAAACATCATGTAACATTAATCTAAGACACTTAACCCTGTAAATTCTGACATAAAATAATAGTCATGAAACTAAAGTTATTTGAAATTTCAGTTTATTGAACATTTTAAACAATTATTTTAAGATTTTTTTTTTGTATCATATTTGATGCATCAGACTTTTATCAGACTATATACTATGATTTAATGAGAATATGGGGCTTAAGGAGGAAAAACACCTGAGTTTTATTTAGCAGCTGAAACTGGGCAAAAATAAGCAATGCTGTGCAGTTGCTGATATTTACAACCAAAAAGTAAGATGAAATTCTGATAAATTTAATGTAACTCAAGGAGGTCTTTAATACAACATAACAGATTACTTACAAATGCATAAAAATATTAGTTGTCACTATGTGTCTCCCAAATGTATTTCTTAATACAATAATATTTAAATGCTTATTTTTATCAAGTTTTATTGTGGGAGACAAAACATAATGCAGTATTTGATACCCACATTTTAACATGATTAAAAAAAATTATATGGAAATGGAAAATCAAATTACTTCAGTCCAGTAAGCGCTTATCTTGAAATATAAAAGTTTTCCATGTTTACTTTATTAAGACAATTAAAGATTTAACAGCAAAAAGACACATGTACCACAACCTGAAGGTGAACGTTTTCAAAATTACATTAAAAAGCCTTTTACATGCTAAACGTATAAACTATTAGATGATAGAAGGTATGTAGTAAATTGTCTACAACAGTTTGTTCTTCAAAGTTTTGATCATGCCGATCATTTAGGCCTTCTTGCACCTTGAGAGTGTCCTGTTGGCATATTTTGAGTGTGGGTATAATAGTATTCATCACTTGCGAATAAATTGGTCAATGGAACTATGCATGAATTTAAGAAAATTACAGAGAAATATATGACTTTTAAAGACTGTAAAGTGAAATGACATCAACAGTGATTAGGCATTCAAAAGATGAGAAGTGAAGGTACTTAATTATGCTTGCACATCTATAATTGTCAAGGGTGTTCATTTTTGGATGAAGTGACTTTGCGCTGTGTTTAGGGCTGTAGATGTACAACCTGGAAGGAGAATGTTTGATTTGCTGTGAGAGATTGTGATGATGCTGATGATCTTTGATACTTTGCCATGAAGATCACAAGGCTGATATATTTTTCTGTTTGTGTATGTGTGAATATGTGTGTTTCCCAGATGCACGGATGGCTTTTTAATCTGATTTGGAACATAAACTACCCCCATTTCAACCCATAGTCCAAGTAAAACTGAAGTGATACCTGTTCACCAAACCTATAGTTTTGTCTGCATATTAAACTTGAACAGGAGGAACTATTTTAATGTTAAAAATTCATGTATCACCTTTACTAATTGCAATGTGAAACAACATATCCCAGTGTCTCATCAATGTGATGCTGCCATAGCAACAACACTGGAATAATGCCAAATGTGTTTATTAGTAAATGTGAATAATTAATAGACATTCCTGTGTGGGTGGATCTGCCTATCTGTTCATCTGTTAATTGGTTAATTGTTTTCTTTTAATGTGTTGTCAAAGAGCTGTTTAAACAGCCAAGTTTCTAACGATAAGAAAATTGCATTATTAGTGCGTGTATGTGTGTGCCTTGCTGTCGTGTGAAGTGTCTAGAAAAGCAATAATGCTGATGGAGGAAAGCTGACCTTCTTGTCTTCCAGCTCTGCCTTTGTCAGCATGTGTGAGTTTGTGTGTTTACATGAAGCAGAAAAAAATTGAGTATCAGGAAATCCTCCATTTAATTTAGCAGGAAGCCCATTTGCATTGTGATCTAAGTTCAAACATAAAGTTTGTGTATTTGTGTTTGAAAATGAGAAGTGTATGTGTGAGTGTGAATGTAGAGGAGAGGGCACTATCCTTCAGCCTTCACCAACTGCTAGAAATATAAAGGTTCACTCACAATTCCACCAATCCAAAAGACAGATACATTTTTGGTGTAATGTATAAAAAAAATGCACATATTTTTGTAATAACTGAAAAATGGCCGGTATTAAAATTCTGTGCATTTTGTCTAAAATAAAACACCTTAAGAAATCTAAATCATTCATTTTAAATGGATAATTTTCCCTTGTTTCAAACATGAATATATATTTGAAGATGATATATTTTGAGTGTGTAGGCCTATGCTATTTTTTCCATGTAGTCCAGTCCAGTGTTGTTTGTTAGGTTTGAGCATTTTGAGATTTTGAAGATTTCATTTTATATTAGATTATTTTAGCTTAGATTATTTATGTTTTTAAAGATTAACTTTGTGACCATTAGATGATGGCAAAGGTAATCTAAATGTTAAAAATAGAGGAAATAAGCATTCAAAATTAAATATCCAATATCGTAAATCTGCATTTCTTGTGCATTGCTAAAAAATTAATCATAAAATAGAGCCAAGGTTAATATAATTTTGGTGTAGATACCCTGAGGCTCTCCTTTGAACCAAACCTTACAATGTTTTTTGCGGATTCTTTCCAGGATTTGTACTTTAATCTAGATACGTGTCTTCCTAAGTTTAGCTTTGGTTTCAAGTGGAAATATATTAAAAACATTAACATTTACTGTATAAAGAATTGCTAATTTCTGAATATAGAAAAAGGAAAGGTTTTACTATGTACAAATTAAATAAAAATACAGCAAAAAAGATATGCAAGGTCGGCATTCATAGATGAAATGACATCTAGCTTAGCAGCTTAAATGTATATGCTTTTCTTGATGGCTGATACTTTGATGCATTGTGTTGATCCCCTTTATTGTATTTCTCTTGTATAAAATACTGTTTACTATAATGCAGGGGTCACCCCACACTGTCCTGGCGGGTCTGTGTCCTGCAGAGTTTAGCTCCAAGTTGCCTCAACACACCTGCCTGGAAGTTTAAAGTATTCCTAGCAAGACCTCGATTAGCAGGTTCAGGTGTGTTTGATTAGGGTTGGAGCTAAACTATGCAGGACACCAGCCCTCCAGGACCAAGTTTGCTGACCCCTGCTTTAAACAGTTAGATGATGTAGTTCCGCTTACATTAATTTGTGCATCCCTTTAACACAGTTTTCTTAACTCATTATTGTTCATAGGTGGTACCGGCTGCATTCTAAAACTGGCAAAAAGGAGAAAGAACGAGGGGAGCTTCAGTTGACCGTACAGTTCACTCGGCACAACCTGACAGCCAGCATGTATGACCTTTCCATGAAAGACAAACCTCGTTCTGCTTTCGATAAGCTCAGAGAACGCATAAGAGCTAAGAAGCGCTCTAGCGAAGAAGATTCCTCTTCCGCCATCGTCCCTGGTGAATACGGAGCACTGGCACGCATGCGGGGGCGGCTGCCGAGTGATGGGGGCGGCGAGGAAGACTACGAGGATGATGAAGGCGGGGAGACCCGCAGGAGTAAGATGAGAAGTTTTTTCCTGCGTGGGAGGTTGAGGAAGTCTTCAGACACGCGTTCAAGCACGTCACTGGGCTCCGAGAGCAGCGAGTCTTCATCACGGGGCGGCAGCCTCAGCCCGACGGCAGGTATCAGCGTGGTGGTCTCAGATCTGTCCAACTCTCCGAGTAACAGCAGCAACCTGACTGCAGACAACAGTCCAGGTATGCACATCAAAATCTGGGTGTTTTTCTTTTTAAATAATATATATTTTTTAAATATATAAATATTTATATTTTTATAATATATATTCCATGATCAGTACAAGTTAAACTCAATTGATATAAAAATGAATTTCCAACTGCTTTTCTTTAAAAAAATCTATAAATAAATAATAATAGAAAAAGCTAAAATCTGGGTTACAGTGAGGTTTTTGCAATAGAAATGAATGGGGTCAATCTATAAACATTAGAATACTTTCTGTTTCAGTAGTTGAGGAACAAAACAAAACTTATGTTAACATGATTTTAGTGTGGAAAAAATTGCTCATTAACCTGTTCAGTTTTACCACTTTGCTGTCATGACAATGTAATGTTGTAAATCCTAAAACACTGAAATGACTGTAAAAATTTTGATTTTAAACATTTTCAAATAATACACATATTAAAGTGCCCATAATATGCTTATTCAAGTTGATAATTTTATTTCTGGAGTCTGCTAGAACATATTTACATAATTTAAAGTTCAAGAAACAAATTAAAAACAAATTTAGACTGATCCCTCATTTTCTTCAAAAAAAAAAAGTCTCAAGTGCTGCTGACTGAGCTTAAAGGGGTGGTTGATTGCGATTTCACTTTTTTAGCGTTATTTAGTGTGTAATGTTTTTTAAAAAATGCTGTTTGAGCATAAACAAATATCTGCAAAGTTGCGATGCTGAAAGTTCAATGCAAACAGAGATATCGTCTTTTAAAATGATGGCAGTTTAATGCCTACAAAAACGGCTCGTAGGAACTATAACGAGTTACTTCCCGGGTTTGTGACATCACAAACCCTGATAAACCCCGCCCCCAGGAACATGCAAGAAAGGGGGCGAGGCCATGTTGTGCTGCTTTAGAGAAGAAGAAGAGTTGTTACCATGCCGTCAAAACTAGGGGTGCACGAAAAACTCTATTCGTATATGAATCATGATTCTGTCTTCTTACGATTCTAATGGATTCACAAGTTTCAAAATCAATGTTCTAAAGCAGCGGTTCTTAATCCTGTTCCTCACGTCCCCCTGCTCTGCACATGCTCTGCTCTCTCTCTCTCTCTCTCTCTCTCACCTGATCATCAGCTCCAATAAACTGTGTTCCAATTATACACTTTGTGTATAGATAGACAGATATTTTTCACATAGCTATGAGAAGCGTTAAACATGGACACGCATGCGGTTGCCGTGTTGTATTAAAGCTTTAATCAGGATAAAACCGTATATTAAAAGCTAACCGAAGCAGTAGCATTTACAAATAACAGCGTATCTAAAAGTATGAGACAACAATAAACAATAAACATACCATTAAAGGGGCCATATGACGTTGCTAAAAAGAACATTATTTTGTGTATTTGGTGTAATGAAATGTGTTTATGCAGTTTAAGGTTAAAAAAACACATTATTTTCCACATACTGTACACTATTGTTTCTCCTCTATGCCCCGCCTTTCTGAAACACGTTGATTTTTACAAAGCTCATCGTTCTGAAAAGTGAGGTGTGCTCTGATTGGCCAGCTATCCAGTGCGTTGTGATTGGCTGAATACCTCAAGCGTGGGACGGAAATGTTACGTCCCTTACCATATTGTGATGCCGTGTCCCGGTGTGACGAGACAATTACATTACAAACGAGGCATTTGTAGCATCCAGTGGGGACATAATTACTGATTATAATGACTTATACTGTCTTTTTATGCGTTGCGTTGAGTATCGAGCCGCGTAAACATAAAACCATGTCTGCATTTGTGATTGGAGAAACGACAAACAACAAGCGCTACTCTACACTGCTCAAAACTCGCGTTTGAATCGTCAGTGGCAAATCCTTTAAATATGAGAACGTACTTACAGGCTGTGAGTCAGCATTATTTGTCCGAACACTGGCATTGTATGCTACTCTCCCAGGAAACAGTCCTCGTCCTCCGTAAAATGCGTTGCACACATCTGAATATTTGGGTTGAACTGTTCTGGAACAGTGTTGTAAATACAACTTAACCACTGATTTCTAATTGTGTCCTCTTTTGGAAGGCCAAACAAAGTAGTTTCGCTTTCACAACGAAACACACAGCGACTCCACGACATGGCGGCGGCATTGTGTCGAAGTCTGTTCCCCCTATGTTTCCCCTTAGTTTAGCGTTCCCGCTACACAAACAGCATACAGAACTCGTTCCACTGTTCCTGTGCACTGATACAACTCAATTTACATTTTAAATTTGATCATCATTTAAGTGATTGTTTTATATGAAAACATAATAATTATGCAAGCTAATGATGTAGTTGAATAATTTTGCAGTAAATAGGTACCACATACCTCCAAAAGCACAGAATAAAATATTATTGTATTATATATTTTATATACACACTCACACTGTACAACAGTAATTACTATTTTTGCATTATTGTAAGGGGTAGGTTTAGGGTTGGGGTAGGTGTTAATAAAACACAATCTAATAGGTAGAAAATTTTATTTATTGTTAGCTTCCGGTTTTTGCTGTATCTCTTCTAGCCACAACCTGGAAGGAACACACGCACGTGCTCTCTACACTGTTTGCGTAGCGGGAACACTAAACTAGGGGGAACAGACTTTGACACAACAGCGGCGAGTCTTAACTTTTATAAAGAATATCTCTTTGGGTTTGAGACTTTAGTCTTTGCAACTTTAAGGATCTTATCTATTCACAAACAGCTTGTAACACTCCAAAGAGAAAGGAAAACTTGAAATCGCATCATATGACCCCTTTAAGAGCCGTGTGCTTGCACAGGTTCTGCGCAATCCTCTTCATTAATATCTCATATTTGATATGACTCAAATTGATAAGCAATAACGATGTTTACAATAGTTTACAATACAACCGGATCGCATGCCGTGGTGAGGGGCTTGACATTTAGATGCGCACTGGCGGTTTAGCAATTCACAACACACTGGGCCAACTAGCCAATCTGAGCCCATCGCGTATTTCTGAAGGATGGGCTTCATAAAAACAGGAAATCGTCTGAGCATTTATTGGAGAAAGCAGTGTAGGAAAAAAGGTAAAAACGAAGTATTAAAGGAACGCACCACTTTTTTTGAAAATAGGCTCATTTTCCAACTCCCCTAGAGTTAAACAGTTGAGTTTTACCATTTTCGAATCCATTCAGCCGATCTCCGGGTCTGGTGGTAGCACTTTTAGCTGCAGCTTAGCATAGATAATTGAAAACGGTAAATTTTGTCATTAATTTACATTCTAAATCCGTAATACCTCCGTTCATCTTCGGAACACAAATTAAGATATTTTTGATGAATTCTGAGAGCTCTCTGATCCTCCCATATACAGCAATGTAATTACCACGATCAAGGTCCAGAAACGTAGCAAGGAGATCGGTAAAATAATCCATGTGACATCAGGGGTTCAACCGTAATTTTACGAAGCTACGAGAATACTTTTTGAACGCAAAGAAAACAAAAATAACGACTTTATTCAACAATTCGTCTCCTCCTCATCACCTTGGTGCCATTTTGGAGAGTATCCACTGAACACAAACAGTGTATGCTATTCTGTGTCAGGCGCATTTTTGTCATTATTTTTGTTTTCTTTGCGTACAAAATATCTTAAATTGTATTCCGAAGATGAACGGAGGTCTTACGGGTTTAGAAGGACATGAGGGTGAGTAATTAATGACAGAATTTTCATTTTTGGGTGAACTAACTCTTTAATACCTGCATGTAATTACATATGTAATAAATTTCTGTAATTACATTTATAATTACACTGTTGACCCATCTCTTACACCTTAACCCACCCTTAAACCTACCATTACCACCAAACCTGTCCCTAACCTTACCTGTATCCCGCCTCAATAGCAGCAAAAGTGTTTTGCAAGACAATATGAACAAATTATTTAATTAAGTACATTGTAGTTAAGGCCACCTAATATAAAGTGGGACTAAAGTCTGTTGTTTCTTTTATTACATCACAAGTTTAAGAAAACAACAATGCTCTTTCTCTTTCAGAACACACAGTGGCTCCCTCACCACAGGTGTCCCCTGTCAGACATGTGATGTATGACATCAGCTTACCAGTGCCTCATTCTGTGACGTCAGAGAACGACACCCCTATTCTCCTTCCTTCAGTGTGGGTGAACGGGAATCCGGTGGAAACGTCTCCTCTTACTCACCACCCACCGTCACTCGTACTACAGCAACCTCAACCAGAGTCAACCAAACCAGTAACTCAGTCAGGTCAACCACAGGCAACCACGCTGCCAGCCAAGTCCCAGAAAACCCTGTCAGCTCAGCCGAAATCCCAAGAGACACAGCTACCCAAGTCCCAGTCAAAGCCAAGGCCCGAGCCCCTGCTCCCAGCCCTGGGGGTGCTTCAGAAGGGCTCCTCTCTCTCCCTCTCCCTGCAGAACCTCTCTCGCCGTGGGGAAGACAAGCAGAGCGGCGGCCCTGTGGATGGCCGTCGCTGGTCTTTCGATAAACCCGGAGAGGAAGAAAAAGCCGCCATCGTTCAAGCATTAGAGCAAGCTGGAAGAGTTACAGATGAGGTCGAGATGGAAACAGTGATACCTGCTGGAGAGACAGAGACTCAGAGCAAGAAAAGGAGGGGCCTGTTCTCACATGGGAAAGGTGATTCGGCTAGGAAAGGACAAATCTTGAGCAAAGAGGAAGCAGAACGTGCTCAACCACTTGTAGAAGTCAAACATAAAGGATGGTTCAGCTCCAAGGACTCACACAGTAAACCCAGGTAAATTTATCTTTGCCGATTTTATGTTAGAGATGCTAAATAGAAGCATGTGTGTGTGTGTGTTTTTGTGGTTCAGTGAGAGTGAACATTGTGACATGCAGCCATAGATCTAGTTTCAGCATCTGCATTGCAGAGGGGGGTGTTGCCTGGAAACCTGAAATCTTGAGTTGTTTCCTTTAACTTTCTTTTTCTTTCTTTCTTTCTCTCTCTCTCTCTTTCACACTTGTTCTCCCTCAGTACCAAGATTTGATTTCTCCATTTTAATCGGCAAGTGCTATTTTTGCACTGCAGACAGATGGATCTGTATGTGTGTGGGAGTGTTTGTGTTCGCTATGAATGGGAGAAGTCACTCAGTTTAATTCTGTCACTGACCTAAACCAGTATAACTGCATTCTTGTTTCTGTTGTAGGTGTGTATGCTGTCCATTGTTTGGTAAATATTTTCTTTTTTCATGGGTGATGGTAGATCACACTCTGTTCTATTTTTTCAGAGCTTTGATTTGGGTTTTTGTAAAGCAGGGAAACACCTCTTCATGCTGCGTCAACTGATACGTACACACACGTGATCATAAACAGATACATGACCCTCTAGGATTTTGCAAATTCATCAAATCCCTGTGTTAATTGGGAGAGCTTGCAATTTTGTCACATCTTCAATTTTTCATCAAAAACGTAAACGTGAAGGGGGGAAAAGAAAGTGATTTTAGCTAATTAAATCTGTGAATTCCAGGCGTATCGAATTAATCTCATGTTGAAGTTTCCTGCTGATGTCTTGGAGCAAATTCCACAGTGAGCATCATTATGTTGTACTCACTCTGTAGGGCACTTGAAGTGAGATTACTCAGAAGAGAGCAGCATTACAGCTCATATCTGCACATTTGGTACATGTGCAAAGACGTCACTTACACTTTATTTTAAATCCTATTAGTCAAAAAACAAGCGAATACAATTTATGCTTCCAGTATTGCCCTTTTGTGTCTTGGATTTTGAAATTAGTACAACCTCAGACTTGAAAATTATCTATTCTAAGACCATGTTATCATAAACTGCAAAGTTCTTGGCTCTTTTTGGCAGTATTTAGTTGCTTACATTTGTTTCTAATGACCCTACAATATGCACCATATTTGCGTCTGTCAAAGACGCAAAAATACCTTTTGGAATTTGCTTCTTGATAATTTAGAGATTCAAATTAAATGCTTAGACTATGATTTATGGTAGGATTACACATCAGAACACAATAATTCGGAAAATAGCAGTGCTATTTCTGCGATGCAATCATTTGTGTCCCTCATAATCCTGATGGAAGTGAGATAAATGTGTTTACACAAATAGACCAAAGAGAATATAATCTATACTGATCGAGTTATTCACCCTTGAAATGTCCCATAACAGGCTAAATCTTTATGACTAATGACCTATTAAATGGATACAGATTAAGCCTTGACCTAACATAAAAACAGTGTTATTTTGACAATCACCATTTACAATGCCGTTTAGCTCACAACTATTGTAAATTTTTTCCCCAAGCAACTGGCTTCTAGCATGCTTTTATTATCTCTGCGACATCCAGTTCAAATTAATTCATAGAAATGTCATTGAAGTTCCAACTACTGGAACATGTCAAATACCCCAACCAATCACATGCTCTTATGTTTACTTGCTTAAAGCAAAAAGTGATTTTGTTTGTGAGCTTAACTATATGGGCATAGATGTCACGCTGTAGAAGTCTATCTTGTTTGCTCGGTCTTTCTTTTTTCTGCCTCTCACCTCTCCCTCTGATATAGTTGGGTGATTGTCATGACCTTCAAACTCAGCATTTCTTCGTTTCTCAGAGTAAAGCAGGTCTAGCCAGACACTGTGTTCGAAATATTATCTTACATCATACTGCTTGCCACATGACAAGGCACTACTGCAATGGTATTTCTCTGAACAGCAAAAGAAACAGTAGACAAAATGTATTAAACTGTAGTATATTGAGAAGTTATCATATGACCTATGTTTGCCATTGCACTCTGGGGAATCTACCTGATCCTAGTGCGCTCTGATTTTATACTGCATATTTCACATAAAAAAGCATATTATCCAGAGTATGTACGCTGCTAAATATGATAGTATAGTATTTCGACCACAACATGGCCTCTATTTAGACATTCTATTTTTTTAATTGTCTTTTTTTTTTTTGTTTGGTTTTTCTTATTTTGGTTGTTTTGGGGTTATATTATTTTATTTTATTATTATTATTATTGTTTAAAATAGCATTGTGCACATTTAGTACTCATGCAGTGCTGTGGGAGTGCTGTTTAGTCTCTCTTGTCTGAAGAATTTCACATTTTGGACGGTGAAGGTCACTGGTCATTGCTTATGGCCATCAATGTTTCTCGCCGTTATTATGGGTTTAATGGAGGCCACGGTCACTAATGGTGTGTACTTTATATACCTTCCTTTCACAGCCCGCTGGTGTCTCCTCAGTCAGACTCAAGTACCAGTACAATCTGTCCCATTGTACCCTTGACCTTTAATGACCCTTCACAGAGTATGGCTGACAAAAACTCTAATCCCTTCACTTCTCCCCTACCCCTTTTTGATGCCAATCCGTTCCTCCCACACACACAGCAGAATCCATTCATTCAGGAGCGTCATTCTGCTTTTTTAACTCCTGATGTGCCCTCTCTCTTTAGCTCAACCCACTCGCAGTCTGATGGTAATGCCACCCCAGATTTGCTAAGGACTGGAAACCAAAAAGGACCTTCCCAAATGGATATCTCATTTGATCCTTTAATTTCTCACTTCAAGGGGCCAACAGAAAAGGATAACTTTAAACATTTAGCTAAGGACAGATTGAAATCCGAGGAGGTGAATGAAACAACAAATTTGGTTACACCCCCTGCTCTCTTCATGAAAACAAATAATCAAGAGCCCTCAGGTGCATTGGGTGGTTTAATGGTGTCGGATACAAATTACCCAACTGATTTAGAACGAACTGCTTCAGCAAGTACTGTAGAGACATCTAAGAAAACTGCTGCTGACACACCTCAAGTTTCAGAAAGTGATGTTAATTATATTTGCTCTAGTTCTAACAAGCCTGATCTCACTGCTCATGGGGTGCATGTCTTCCCAGAATTTGATCTCAATTCATCTGAAATTTCCTTGCCTGAAAATTCCAGTTTAGAGTTTTCTGAACTGAATACACTTGCATGCCCTTATCCTGCACTGTCACCTCACTCCAACAATGAAGACAGTGCTGATGACACAACTCTTGAAGGCCACCCAAAGACCAAACAAAATGTCACACAGCCATCAGTATCAAAAGCAGACACTGTTGAACTTCCTCCTAGTATCTCCTTTGAGTTCTCAGAGGGGGTGTCTGTGAGTCCTGAAACATCACAGAGGCCTGAAATGCTAGAGTTTGCTAAAGATATTGAATCTGGGACAGTCCATGAAGATCATATGCCATTCTGTGGAGACAACAACTTAGGTGACATCCTGGAACAGTCAACAGTGATATCTGAATCCTTAGGTGGAGACCTAGACCACCAGTCTATTGAGCACCGTCTTTCTCCACAGTCTGACATCATTCAAAGTAATATAACACAATCCGATGAAGAATTTTGGGGATCAAATGCCCCACTCATTCAAAATGTGGCGTTAAGTGGAAAGTCCCTAGTTGAAGCCACTGAACCTTTAGTATTCCATGTTCAATCAGGACAGAGTTCCCTAGTATCAACTGCTCTGCCAGTCAAGAATGTAGAGAAAACGGATGCAGGTATGGACACCATGCTACAGATTAAATCGGGAAATGTTATCTTAGAGGGTGTCCGTAGTAAAGATATCTGTTCTGAAATTGAAGAATTTGTTCCTGAGAACCTAATTGATGACCCTTCCTTTCCAGTACTCTCAAAATCCATATCTAATGACATGCAGGAGGACAAACAAGAGAAAGTCAATGAATTGCCAACTAGTCCATTTAAGAAAGATAACCTGGTAAGTCAACTCTGCACCATCAGTGAAGAGGAAGAAGTAATGCCTTCTAATGGACCGACACTTCCTGTAGAACATCTCCATCCCACCACTGGAATTAGAACAGGGACAGAGGAGGATGCATCAGATCTAAACTCAGTGCTCTCACCTGGTAGCGTTCTTCTCCACAGCATGTACAAGAGTGCAGATTCAGACCATTATCTTACTTGTGTATCTCAACAGGATTTCCCAGTTTCCCCTAGCTTAGAGCTCACAAAGGAAGTGAAACCAAGACATGATCTTTCTGAGGAAGACAGTTCAAAATTTGAATACTTGCCAAACCATATCCCTAATGTTGTGCAACAAGATGACATATCTGCAAAAGGCATACCAGAAATGGGTTGTAAGCGAGATGAGGTCATAGCAGAAAACATTAATCCTTCTCCAGAAGCCTTACCAAAACAAGAATCTCCTCTGGATGTTCTACCAAATAATTCCCTATTGGACCTCCTGCCAGAAACGCATACCTTTTCCCCCAAATCAGCCCCCTCAATCAGTACTTCCTCTGAGAACATGATAAAGTTAGATTTTGATGAAGCAGTGCTACAGTGCAACCCCTCAGGGGACATTGTTGAGAAATCCGACTTTCCCAAAGATATGTCACCAATTGTTGTTACCTCAGAAATGATAGCAGAACTTGAGGCTCAGCTTGCACCATTAGATACAGACACATGTCTGTTAGATGAGAGTAAAATCTGCCCAAAAGATGGATCCTTTAATTTAGAACCTTTTGGAATTGTATCAGAGAACAACTTGCATTTAGTCCAGTTGACTGATTCTAATGTGTTTGTATCCAATTGTTCATCAGAACAAACCTCCAGTATCACTCAGGACCTTGTCATAACTGATTCTGACCTGAAAAACATCTTTGTACCCCGGCCAACTGAAATGCACCTTGTTAGTATTAGCAAAGGTCTGGTTGCAAACCCTGAATCTGCAGACACTCACAATGACCCGGAACCAAATCCTAAACAAACAGATAGTCTAGACGTAAAAATAGATTTTTGGACAACTCCAGCTGTTCGAAATTCTGTGACACCTGACTTATTTCCAGTGAACTGGCCCACTTTATCCCAGCCATCAGCCCCTTCACCCTTCGACCAGCCATCGCTGGCTTCAAGGCATGATCGTAGCCTTAACTTTACATCTTCTTTGTTCGACCTTTCACCTGTAGCTTCCTCAACACCACATGTAGCAGTAGACACTAATGCGCTGCCCCAGCTATTCCCCTTCCCCACAATTCCCCGTACCTCAGAGGTGCCACGTCCAGAACCTGCTGCTCTTCTTCCTACTATGCAGGCTGTGAATTCTACAGCATACAATCCTTTTCTCCAGGATAAAACACAGACATCTGATCATCAGAGCAGGTGAGGTCTCCAGCTTTGTTGTAGATGTCAAATGAGACCGAGGCTGATTCCTCAAGGTCTTGATCTTGCACTTGAACTTTTCACTGGTATAATTCCTTGGGCTCACCAGTCACTTTCATTCTGCTTTGCAGTTGTCTTCACTCAGTGATGTTTAAAGGTAAAATCTGTAATTATTGAAACTCCTAGAAATTTGTGCTGAACCAACATTTTTGGCTAGTGCTAATAACTGATTATTTATATTTAGTTTAAATGTATTGCATCGATACCATTAAAAAGCACCATTTATAGGCTGATACACATAAGACCACCAGTATATTGTCCATATATGTCCATAAATTATTTTGGTGTTGGACTACACAAGGGCTACAGCATCTCAAACTGCATCAGGTTCTGCATGCATCTACCATTGATATCTTGCCAGTATCAATAACTACAGATTTCCTGTTTTTGTATGTTTCTTGTGAAAATGGTGTTATGGGTTGGGCAAGGTGTCTTTTGGGATGTCTTATTATATGCAGCAATCAATGCGCTTCACTTTCCCGGGTTGCAGGGTGACTCTTCCCCTTCGTCCACATCTTCTCTCTTGTGTTAATTTGTTTGTGGTAGCAGCATGTCTCCTGATTTCTCCATGGACAGTCACACATAGGCTCACACTCTCTTGTGGATCCTACAGTAGAGATGGGGGAGCCTCGCTTCAATTAGCAGGTGTTAACCTAGTGAGCTGTGAGTGTGTGTTGTTGAGTACACAGGAAGCTTGCCTAAGTAAATTTAAGTTTCTATGATTTCGGGGACTTGGCTTGGTTTCTTGCATATTTTTGTCTCTGTTATCCTTAATGCATCTGGTCTAAGGGGTTATAGGATGGCAAACGAAGATAGCATTTATTGCATTCTTGAGATCTCCTTTCTCTCAAAACTAAGGACTTTTCATGAAAACGTCTTAATTGGTGTGCTGTTGTGAATAAATTCATTGACTCATTATATGAAGCTGTCACCATTGTTTATAGCACTCTTTCCCATCTAATCTTGCTGTGTCCATTATGTCTTTTAGTCCACACCCAGTGAAGCCATTGACACCTCCTGATGAGAAAAGGTCAGAGGGTCGCTCAGTACTAGAGAAGCTTAAATCCACCATCCACTCAGGACGAACAGGCCAGGATGCTGACAAGAAGGTATTGCATGAGTATAAAGCAGTCTGCTTTGTAGATAATAAATTTGCTATTTGAGTAACCAGATCGCATTTAATTCATTGACACTGATGAACCTGAAATCATTTAGTCAGCTTTCACTTGTCATGCACTTGATCTCCTTATTGGCTTCTAAATACAGTGCAATTACAACCTTTTCCGACTCTGATCATTATTTAAGTTAAAGCAATATTACTGCTCTATTTATCTCAAAAGTATTAGATATAATTTTGCCACATTCACACTACAGTTCAAAAGTTTGAGGTTGGCTTTTAATAAAAAATACAGTATATATATTTGAAAAATGTCTCTTACGCTCGCCAAAGCTGCATTTATATAAAAAAAGCAAAAAGAGTAATAATGTGAAATATTATTACACATTTTTAAATGTAATTTATTACTGCGATGCGAAGCTGAATTTTCAGCATCATTACTCCAGCCTTCAGTGTCACATGATCCTTCAGAAATCATTCTAATATGATGATTTGGTGCATTTCTTATTACTGTTGGAATGAAAATTTGACTGATGAACATTTTTAGTAAATGAATTTACTAAAATGACCATGTTTAAATATAAATCAAATTAAACTAGCATCTACTGTTTCAGTAGCACTAGCACTGCTTCTAATAATTCTTTCATTAACATGATCACAAATCAAACATAATCCAGAAGGGTTTTTTTTTTGTTTGTTTTTTTTTGTTTTTTTGTCAACTCCAGAATATTTTTGTGAAGTAAATCTTTTTTTTGTCTTTCTCGTTTTAGCAGCTAGTGGAGGGAGGAGGCACGTACTATCACCTGAACCACAGCGAGCTGGTGAATTTGCTGATCCAGCGGGATACTGAGCTCAGGCAGGAGCGGGAGGAGTACGAGAGGCGAGGGGCGCTGCTGGAGAAGCGCGAGACGGAGCTAAAGAAGATGAAGGTCCTGATCAGAGATCTAGAGGATTACATCGACACGCTTCTTGTACGCATCATGGAGCAGACCCCCACGCTGCTGCAGGTCCGCTCTATGATGAAATGATACAACAAACGCCTCCACTATCCCTCCACGAATCCTGGGTGGACGTCACAACCCTGCACTGCTACAGCAACCATATAAATATAGAGAGCTATGGGCATGGAGGAGAGGGTATAGATTTGATGTTCTTAACTGTGTCCAGAAATACCTGGGTCTATGCTGGGGTCCGTATGGACTGCAGGTTGCATTTGATGGTTAAAGGTCGGCACTCTGCTGCTAAACTTCAAAGCTGGTAGGATCCATTTTGACATGTGTCAGCTAATATTCACTCACTAGACATGTCACTAAGACACATGCCAGTCCAGCTATGTACCAAAACCACCTGTCAATCGAAAGGAAGGCATGACTGTGACATGCCAGTCTTCTAGTGCTCGTGTGAATGGTTTTTAATGCACGAAGAAAAACATCGATTTATCTTTTGTTTCTTCTATCACGTTTTTCTAACATGTAGCCCTCAGCTGCTTGAACCGAGAACAAAAGTTTGGGGTGTTTGAGATCACTTGAAAGTGTGCGAGAGGGAGCGTGAGACGTAGAAAGCAGGAAAGAGAGCAGAATCAGCCAGTTTCGAATCTGCTTGTGCCTCCCTACATGTCTTCCGCACTTTACTTAAGAGCTTAAGGGCTCACACCAACTGACCTTCTCGCTTCGGTTTGTAGATCAGTGTCCTTCCTCTCCCTTCCTTTGCTTGAGCCAATGCACGTACATCGCTGCCAGTGCTTTCAGGTGTAATGAATGAGATATATACTGTATTCATTGCATATATGCCACTCTGACAAAATGCCAAATGCTGCCTTATCATACAGTATTTTCTCCATTCTGTTCTCGCTGAACTCGTCACTTTTAATTAGATTGCACATTATATTACAAAACTAATGGCGCAGGAGTGTTTCAAGTTAAACTTTCCCAAGACTGTTAGGTATCGAGATGAACAAATGGATCTGAAGAGAGAACGAAAGCCATGAAAACAGCAAATGCCAGAAATGATTTGCTCTAAATTAACGTTACAGTATTCTAAATACCGCAACGGCTCTGTTAATGTTACTGTAATGTAATTCTGGTGTTTCTATGGTGTCGCCACTATCAGTGTTGCCACAGTCTGTGTACAATGTAGCACTATATGTAGATGTGTGATAGAGGCATAGGCCGCAGCACTTTTAAACCTCACACTTAGGCATTTACAACCGTTCTTTCTCAACAGCTTAGGAAGTGCACATAGTCAAATGCACACGTTCACTGCACAAACGAATCATCCTCTAAAAACAGGATATTCATGGTGTTTCAGTGCTAGTCCCTAAAGCTCAAGATCTATCAATAACATATTTCTGAGTAGAAGCACTTAAGGACTCGTGTGCTCGGACTGTTGAAGGTGGATTAATGAATGTTCATTTATTAAGGCTTAATGTAAAAGTTTACAATTTTTCAAAAATGTGTTACATTTTAATCATACAAATATCTATTTGTTTTTTTGCTTTGTGGTCAGGTCTTTTGTCATCTTTTCTTTTGGGTGGTCTGAAGGTCTGTACAATCAGTTCATTTATTTTCTCATTTCCTTTAAATGCTGTTTGTGTACACTGATTCGTGATTATTAAGGTCAGTAGTAACAGAAAGCAATAGATGTGAAGGCCAGGCTTTTGCAGAAATTAAGAGATTCATACTTTTTTAGGTCTAAACAGATGGAATGTAATATGAAATATGTGCTTAGGTTGGCACTGTGTTGAACAGCAGTTTATATAAATATTCACCAACACACACACACACAGCCTGCAGCCTAGTAAGAAGGTGTGTTCAAGTGCCCTTGGCTGAATGTTATCATGAGATGTCATGAGATGTGTGTGTAGAAGAAGATTTGTATGCTTTTAATGGTGAAGATGATAATCAAAGCTACATTTTATGTAGTACAAACTCTGGAACTTGCAAATAAATACTTTTGTTTACTATACTACATTTCATTTTATTTTTTAGAAGTCTGGAATGTCTTTTTTTTTTCTTTTAAGGTAATTTAAAACCTAGATATTTTTTTAAAGAATTGCAAAGGGTTTATTTTAAAGTTGTAGAAATGCATCGGTAAGCGGCTTGATGCCCGAATCCTCATTCTTAAGACTATAGGCTCAACTCTTCCTCCTTTGGTGTAAATTTCAGTGGATTCCTGTCACAATCAAAATAAGAATGGCTTAAATTATCCTCACGTATCAAGTAGCATTTAAGCACAGAACATGAAGGGTGTGTTCAGTGGAACCATTTGTTTTAGGTGCAAAATATACCAAGTGCTTCCCTGAGGAGCTGTTTGATTGGATGTTCAGGGTGTAGTAACATGAGTGTCCACTGGAAGTTGTGGTGTATTCTTTTTTTTATCAAATACCTCATCTGAGAGATGTTCAGTCGACTTTTGGTGTGCTGGTAAGCATCTCTGCTAAGAAAAGGTCTCTGTTGATGAAATAAACTTTTCACTTTGGGATGCATCTCTGACTGTCCTTATTTGACGTGAAGACAAAGCTCTCATGCGTCTCAAAATTAAACCACTATTTCAACATTAGTATATTGAGCATTAAATATAGTTGTTTTAGTGATTTTACTTCAACCTAAATCCAAATGGCATTTGCTTCTGTAATAAATAGATGACATATTTAGCTTTCAGTCACACTATTAGTCAAATGTGCTAAAACGATTTAGATTTGCTCACACTGAATTAGGTCTTTCTGATATTTTTAGACCATATAATAGGAGAACATAATTTACAACAAAATTAATATTGCACAGCATGTAGACAAGCTATTTGAGGAATGACTATCTTGGGTAAATACATTACAGGGTATGAATCAAATCACACCCTGTACAGTAACAACAAGGTCATAATAATGACTAAACTGAACCACATGATATAGTTAAGGTGGCTGAAATTACCTAATTTATTAATAAAAGGATTCACTGACGTTCATGGCAACTTTTTAAGCTACTCTTTAAAGTTAATTCATCACACATATCCTTTGACCTGTTAGAAAACGACATTACCCAAAATGCATCGATACGGATGACTCGACCACTCTGAGGGAACTCTGCGTAACTTTGAGATCTCAGTAAAACAGCCTTACTGACTGCACTGTGCATCTGGGAACACCTGCCATGCCTGCATCGACTGAGTGCCCTCCGTTTAGACTCGGCGAGTCTCGGTTTGATCAGGTAAACAACAGCCGGACCCAGTGCATACGAATATGAGACTTGTGCTTTTGCGTCTGCTTGATTTCTCTAGGCTTACTGCAGACGGGGTTGGAGACTGAATATTTCAGCTGAATTGTTTGAGAGGAATCGCCTTTTGCTGCTCAAAAGTGATCCAGTTGACTTTTCTCGCTAAAACCAAATCAAAACCAAACAGTTCACTGCAGTGTTTGCTTCTTCCGCCCTCACTCCTTGTTTAAGTCGCATTAACAGTGACCTCTGTTGGTGACTTAACTGCTTTGTAAAATGTGATAAGTATTAATGTTGCTAGTTGCTTAGAATAAATCAAGCACATTTTATTTAGATTATTGGCAGAAATACAATAGTATAGCCTAAACCGGTGGGTCAGCATTTTAAAGGAATCCTCAAATGAAAAAAAAAGTAAAAAGTTCGAGTTCTCTTAAGGCTACTTACACCCAAAACGTCATATATGGAGCCCGGTCTCATGAAAATGCATATCAATAGCACTTTTTTGTTGTTGGCATTTTACGTGCTATTTATACGCAGAAACCGACTTTGGCGTGCATGCGATACGCGGGTTTTGTATGCATGCACACTTTGTTGGCGTGCATATAATATGCATTTTGGCGTAGCCTACATATACGCACCTACCCCACACCCCTAAACCTACCAATTGCGTATCTTATACACCCCAAAGTCCATTACAATAGTATAGCCTAAACCGGTGGGTCAGCATTTTAAAGGAATCCTCAAATGAAAAAAAAAGTAAAAAGTTCGAGTTCTCTTAAGGCTACTTACACCCAAAACGTCATATATGGAGCCCGGTCTCATGAAAATGCATATCAATAGCACTTTTTTGTTGTTGGCATTTTACGTGCTATTTATACGCAGAAACCGACTTTGGCGTGCATGCGATACGCACGTGTTTGACGTGCATATAATACGCGGGTTTTGTATGCATGCACACTTTGTTGGCGTGCATATAATATGCATTTTGGCGTAGCCTACATATAGGCACCTACCCCACACCCCTAAACCTACCAATTGCATATCTTATACACCCCAAAGTCCATTTTTGCATAAAAATACGCCAAATAGAAATAGAAAATCGTGCCATTAACGCACACATCCATGAGATCGGGTTAGGCCTATATTTTAACATATATTTGATCAAAACATGTTGATAAATAGTTTCATGTAACTAGCGCCGTACTGTTGTTATGGTTAACGTTACCTCGTTACGTTACTTTCAATCTAACTTTTGTGGATCTGTTGAAACATATATTTACTTGTAGGATATGTGAAGAATACATACTTTAGAGACCTTTTGAGAACATTTTTTGACATTCTTTAGGGGTTCAGTTACAGACCCCTATAATTAGCACCCCCTCAATTAATTATTTCCAAGCTTCAGAATCAAGATAAAATGTCGTTAAAACTATTTTGTGCCAAAGCTAGTTCATTAACAACACTGTTCCCTATTGAAACATGTGGGAACATTCACTGCGACAAAAAAAACAATTTAAACCATTTTGTATGCATTAGTGACTCAATAACTTTAACCTCAAAGGAAGAGATAATTTATTTATTCATTCATTTATTTTTTTTAAAGCAGATGATTCACATCTGCTGTTATTGCTCCAGCGGTACCGTCCTTAATACATGTAAAGGACCGTCTGTTAGATGTGATAAACAGAGAATATGTTGCGTGCTGCTTTAAAATCTTGCATTCCTCCTTGCATGCACACACACATTTGAACATTTTAATTGCGTTGGAAGAACTTTTTAGGTCTACAGATCAGCCAGCAGACAGTTGGTGTGCACCAATAATGAGGCGGACACACCTGGCGTGCGAAAACAAATGGAACCACAGATGTCAATAAAGAGCCTTTTTTAAAGAGTGTATTGAAGGTAATGTGAGTAGTATGTTAGCAGAGGAACAAACATCAGCCAATCAAATTCACATGTGTTGTGCAAAGAACTTCAGTTTTCTTGGTAACGTCAGTTACACAACAAAATCAAAGTAAACAAAGTAAAAAAAAGTACTCGTAAACATTTCCCTCTTTTGCATGTTTCTGTTTTTCACAATAGCTTTGGGAGGCACAGAAGATTAAACAGGTGAGTGTGAACAGCGTTGAAAGCCTTTTACAGGTTGCTATGATGAAAGAACCTGCTTAAATCACTCAACATCTTCGTGCGCAGTGTGACACGCACTCACAAGCTGTAGTTCTGTATAGTGGTGTAATGAGAAGAGAATTACGGCTAACCTCAGCATGGTAATTCTCCCATCAGCTCGCTCTCACCTCTTCTTCTCTCTCGTTTCCTCCTCGTCATCCTGTCTGCTGTCTGTGGATTCATTATGTCCTCAGGCCATCATCCATCCAGACACAGGAGAGAAGATCCCCATGCCCTTTCGCATGTCAGGTAAGGGTGTGAGTGTGTTTTCGGTGTGTGTGTGTGTGTGTGTGTGTGTCTGTGTCATGGGTGGTAGGCAGTTTTCTGCTTGTTACCAGCTCTGGAGACTGGAGTTAGGTGGTAGGGGGTCTCTCTGGACCGATCTGTTGGCAAAGGTCACACTCAGCTGGGCTCTGATTAAACCCTCTCTCCCTCCTGCTGTCTGGAAGTGTTGTTGGGCCACTCAGAAATAGTATTGTATAGTATTTTAGTCTTCTCTTAACACCACTAGATAAAGAGAGAACAGATAGACAATTATGATGGCTGCCTCTGAACCATGCTATCTTTTATGAGTAATAAGGATTTTATAAATGTGACCCTGGACCACAAAACCAGTCTTAAGTCGCTGGGGTAATTTTTGACCTGTGCATAAGGCATGGCATATTTTATGTTCACATATATTCTAAAATTATCATTAAAAAGCAATGAAGAAAAGTGCTACAGTGATGTATTTTTATAAGCCAACTCAGACGTTTGCATCACCCTGGTTCCATCAACAAAAACCCAATATGCTTTTGGATTAATGCAGAAAATAAGCTCTGTGAACAGATGGAGGCTGATAGCATCACATAGGCACACAGAGCCCTTTGCTGTATTTCACATTGCTGAATTGCATATCCTTCTAGTCACCTCTAGAGCCCTCTAGAGCCAATTAGCTGCCCTGCTGGGTGGCAGTTTGATGCCCAGGGGCATGACAAGCAGAACCATGGTGACGACAACTACAAATGGCCCCATGCCTGTGAGAAATATGGGAGGGGGGCACTAATTAAAACTACAATCCCTCTGAAGACCCCTGCTGGGAAGGGAAGGGATGTGAATGGGTTTGATTCTCACATGTTTGTTAGACGAGCCTTTAACTGGAGCTCATAGAGATGACCAGAGACCCACAAGGCAAGATGAGAAACAACTTAGCATAGCCTGTCATGACCTGTCATGAAGCCCACTGGGAGTTACGTGCTTTTAAGGTCACTATGAAAACAAATGTGTATTGTCTCCATAACATTTTTGACTTCATTGGTTATATTTATTATATTAGATCAGTTATATTAGAACTGTCATGCTCTATGATTATGTGAGATGTCACTCTCTAAATAAAGGACCGATAGGTGTAATAAAAAGCCATAGCTGTGGCACAGCGGGTGCTCTACACGTGTAAATCTGCTGCGCTCATGGGCACACAGTTCAAATTTCCTCCCTCTCTTCACCTATTTTCCTGTCTGGGCTTTCCTAATACATTAAAGAAAGAAATGATGAAAAAATGAATTAAATTTAAAAAATGAAGTATTATAATAAAACACATACACACACACAACTGTTCAAAAGTTTGAAGTCAGTAAAAAGTTTCTTATGCTCACCAATTCTGCATTTATTTGATGAAAATGCAGTAAAACGGTAATAGCGTGAAATATAACCATTTAAAATAACTAATATCTATTTAAATATATTTTAAAATGTCATTTATATTGCTGAATTTTCAGTAGCCATTACTCCAGTCTTTATTATGAATTATGTGAAAATGAAACAATGAAGCTGTGTGTGTGTGTGTGTGTGTGTGTGTGTAGCTTTAATCTGTCATTCAGAAATGATTCTAATATGCTGATTTTCTGCTCAAGAAACATTTTTTGTTATCAGTGTTGAAAACAGTTGTGCTGCTTAATATTTGTGTGGAAACAGTATATTTTTTTCAGGATTTTTTAATAGAAAGTTTGAAAGAACAACATTTATTTGAAATAGAAATATTTTGTAACATTATAAACTTTTGTAACATTGGTAGTTTCATGTGTCCTTTCTGAATAAAAATATTAATATCTTTGAAAGAAAAAAACTTTTGAACTGTGTGTGTGTGTATGTGTATATATATATATATATATATATATATATAATATGTGTGTGTGTGTATACATTTATGTTTATTTCAAAAACATTACAACATTTTTTTTGTACTTTATTTTAAATAAATTAAATGTAATTGAACATGTGCACAGGTGGGGCTGAATCTTCTTATTAAAAGAGCTGAGCATTTCAGTCCAGCTACAAGAATCCTGGTCCAGAGGTTCATCCCGTTCCCTGCTGTTGGTATGTGCATGTATGTGAGAGCATGTTTATGTATGTGGTGATTTTCTGGCATAATCTGCCCTGTTGTGTCTATGACAGAAATCAAGCATCCTGTCATGTGGTCTTGCTAAATTGCTGATTATTAAAGCATAAAACGACTGAGTAATGCACGATATTAATTAATGCCTACAGTTTTCAGTCCGCTCTTTTGCTGTCTGAAAGCTCACGTCTTTGCATTTGTAATGACACTCAATTTCTAAATGAGCATTTGTTCAGACTTTCATTAAACCGCAAGCGTTTGTTTATTGTTGTGTATTAGCGCGTTGTGTTTTGACTGATCCTGTTGTCAGAGGGAGCTGCTGCTGAAATGTAATCTCAGTGTTCCATTAGCGTTCTGAGGCTCAAACAGGTCCAGAGGGGCTGAGGGAGACTGTCCCACAATGCCTTGGGGATGCTTGGCTGTAATTAAATTGTTTTCGTCCCCCACCCCACCCCTTTAATTAAATCAGCAGGTTCCCCCTCACCTCTCTGGGCAGGGGTAACGGGACCTTGTTAGCTCTCGGCTGCCGCTCTCTAATTGGTTAATTAGGCCTAAAGTGCTCTCTGTGTTAGCACTGAGTTCCCTGTCTCCAGGCCGCCATGTTGTTGTTGTTTTTTAGTGTTTAGTTATGGCAATTAAATGTAGCTAATGGAACGCAGTGGAGACAAAGTGTTTGAAATTTGCCTTTGATTTTATTTTGCATTATTAGCATTTTATATACATTTTAAGTAAAATGCAAATTAATCTTTTTTTTTTTTGTTAACCTCAAAATGACATCTTGAATTTAGCACCTTTATAAAGGGATTTTCATAATGGTTTTTGCCTCTATGGATGACCTAATGCAGGACCTCCTTAATATAAAATTTAGTATGCATTTGTTTATGTTTCTTTGTTCTCCATTTTTGATTGTGTGTGTGTGTGTGTGTGTGTGTGTGTGTGTGTGTCTGTGTGTTTAATTGGCCTGGGTCTGAACCCCTCAGAGGTGAATAGCTATTTACTCAGCCAATTAACTCATCCCCACAACACTGCAGCACTGAACACTGATAACTCACAACACAAGGCCTGTAAATTAAAAATGCTTCAGGCTCTCTTTATTTCTCTTTCTCTCTTTCACACATTATATCAAATTCTAAAATGCAAAATGCACATTTCTGTTGAAGAGTGGGATCGACTCTTCACCAGAATTCGATGGGTTTTATGACTCCTAGACTATGTCGCAACCTCCTCAAATTCTTCCTGCTCTTGATTCGCAGGTGTGTGTGGCTATGTGTGTGTGTGTCTGTGTGTGAGCGGCAGTAAATGGTGAGTTGTCCTCTGCTATGCTGCCTGTCAGCTCACCCTCACTGGCTCTCAATGGAGCAAGAACAGGGCTGCAGGAGGGTCACTGCTTTGAGGGTGGGGCTGAGGGCCAGGGCTATCCTTGATTAATTAGAGCGCTGAGAGGAGTCTGTGTGATATATGTGTGGTGCTTAAACCTTTCACCTGTCTCTCTAGCTGTGTCCGAAAACGAAGACAGCTGCTTTGCTGAACAGTCAGTGACGCCGTTTTTGCATTAAAGTATGAAAATGGTTTCAGACTATCGTGCAAGATGCAACAGTGTCACATGAAGTGATCTAGAGGACATTTAAATGAGCTTTAGACATAACCAAGCAAATATAACTATGATGCTTATTTGCTGATTGAAATTTTACAAATAAAAAAAAGGATGTTTATGAATTTAATAACTTCTTTCAAATGTTATTGTTATAAGGATTGTTACAGGAACTGGCATTATGTCATGTAGTGATTTGTACCGTCAAGATTTTTTTTTTTGTAATATAAAACATTAGTAACACTTTGCTTGAAACCTTTATATACAGTGCATTTTAAAAGTGTTTTAATGCATAAATTATGCCTTCTAATGCACCCTATTATGTATAGTATGATTCATGAATAATTGTTCATATAATGATACGTTATGATACGCTATACTTATCTGTTCATTGTTGCATCTTTAATGCTTTAAAATACATGACAAACAACCAATTTCAGATGTAACAAGGAATCTACAAATATTATGAGTTTTAGCTTTGATTACAATTATTTTTGAAAATATGTATAATGCATTACATAATGAATGCCTTTATAATGCATTATACATAAATGCTTTAAAAAAAATTACATTTAGACTACCTTTGTCATCTAACACCCACTTAAAGTTAATAAAAAAAACTAATAATTTAATAACACTTTTAAATGTAATCTTTAACAAACTAAATGTAAATGGATTTTATATTTTTCTTGATTCTTTTATAGAATTGTAATATCTGCTTTTTCATTGGTTATTGGTCATAACATGAAAATAAATATTGTGCATCCATAATATCATAGGATACGTTTCGTTTAAAGGCAGCAACTGTTGTTTACTACATGTCACTTGAGTTCAGCTTTGGCCTCTTCACGGGAGAGTGACGGATGAGTGTGTTGATTTAGTTAGAGCAGTTGACGGACACGATAAAAGGTCTTTAACATACTTTGATCCTTTCCCTTGTTCCGTTCCTCTCCCAAACATACACATATACACAGAGAGAGTTTCTGGTGGCCAATTAAAGCTCATCATGCGTATGTGTTGATGAAGTCATCATTAGGCAGTCGCTGCCTTCATTAAAGCAGGACTACTCTGGAGGACTCCTGCAGAGCACGCTATCCCACAACCCCCCACACGCACTGCAGCCAGGGAGGGAGGGGGAGGTGTCAGGGAGCAATCACGCACAGCAGTTCTTCGAAAGTGTCCGCGAGCGCCTCTGATAACAAAAATGGCGGGAATGCTCACGGCCTTGCCAATAACGTATGCATTTTTGTGGGTGTTTGTACGTTAGGCTCCCTCTGCTGCAGAAGTGCCCTCGTCTCGGGCTGCCTGTTCACAGCATGGTGTGTCTCTGCACGTTCGGCCTAGCACTGCCTGTTGCCATCAGCCTGTTCCCCCAAAACAGTCAGGTGAGCACTCGCACACGCCTCCCTCCATCCGCTCGCACTTTCTCTCCGTCCCCTTCTCTTTGTCTGCCGTGAAGACGGTTATGGTTTAAAATGGTGTTTATTAAGCTGTTCATCCATATGGTTACTGAACTGCAGACATATGTGCTGCCAACTACTTCTATTCCTCTCCCACCCCTCCCCTCCTCCTCTCCTCTCACTCTCTCGCTCCCTCTTTACACTTTTCCGAGGGTTCCAGACGAACGCTCCCAAAAAACTCCACTCCTGTCCCCCCCCACCTTTTCACACCCCACAGGATGTCTGTTTCAGATTCTGCCTCACACACTCACACACTCATCGCCATCTGTTTCTGAGCAAAATATTGCAAGTTTTGGCCCTGGTTTGGATATTTACCAGTGCTCGCTGTTTCATTTGAGCTTTTTATGATGGCTGAAGTGTCAGTTTTGACTGTGAAAAATGCTCGAGCCTGGAAAGACATGGCACACTTTGAATTCTCATTTGGTGAAACATTTTAAACATCTTAATGACTTAATGATTGCTGTGAATGGTTATCTCACTGTAGCCAAAAGATCTGAATCTTAATGTCAGTATAAAAATAACACTCCATAATCAAAGCAGAGGAATCATATATGAGAAAATGTTATGTTACAATCTTTTCCTGGCACGTTTGTTACCACTAAAGCTAAATTAAATGAACCTAATAGTTAGAGGTTAATGAAGCTATAAATGCTGTCCGTGTATATGGTTGTTTGCATGTACTTGTCATATTTTGACCACACCTGTTTCCTGTCTCTCAGATCCACGTGTCAGAGCTCGAGCCAGAGATCGCTGCTGCAACAGAGTGCAAGATCCTGACTTACAACAAGGGTCTTTAACCAGTCAGAATGCTTGACACCCAGCAACTAATGTCGCTGTCCCTCACGGTAAAACTCTAATGTGAACAGAAAAATGCAAAGCGTCATTACAAATTTTGATTGCATCTCACTGGATTGCTCCTGCTGTGTGTGAATGTGAATCCTCTCTCAGCCACACACAGAGACAGACTCACACCAGCGCTAATCGTCCTCTTGCCATGCACTTGAACGTGGAAGTTGGAAATAGAGGATTTCAGGATATTTACAGCAGTGAAAACAAGTATTCTTTTGAATTTCCCTGTGATGTACTTTAAATTTACATAATTACCAGCCTTCCCATTCAAGCAGTTCTGTATTATCTGACTACAAAAGACTGAAAAATAAATGTAATTGTCTTAAAGCAATGAATAAACAATCAGTTTTGATATTTTAAACAGTTGTAATTGATTTTTTTTTACACATAATTAAATCACCTTTGTGTTATTTTCTTTAAAGGGCTTTACAAACCCCAAATCGTGCTCAAATTGAATAGGAATTAAAAAATAATGATTGCAGTAGCATTTGTAATTGGGTTTGTTTTAAACACAGGATTAAACTACCTTTGTGTTATTTTCAAATAATGCCTGTACAAACCCCAAAGTATGCTCAAATTAAATAGTAATTTAAAAATAATAATGAATTACCAGTAAAAATTGTAATGTTTTTTTTTTTTTTTTACACAGAATTAAAATGCTTTTGTATTATTTTCTTTAAATGCCTTGCAAACCCCAAATAATGCTCAAATTAAATTGTAATTTTAAAAAAATTATAATTCCCATGTGGAAAAGATGTATAACTTACAGTATATATTCTATATGTTATACGTTATAATCTATATTACTTAAATCTTATTTGTTACATTTTTGTAGAACTGTCATTATCATTATACATATTTTATTATGTATTACATCCAAATCTTATTAAATCTTTAAAAAAATAAAAATTATATATATATATAACATACACTGTTGTTACAGAAAAATTATTCATTATAAGTCAGTATTAACTAAAATTGATCAGACTCGCTCAGTTTCATCTACAATGATTTTTTCCCCTTTTTGACATTGGTTTTCTTTTTTATTTGCACACTGCAAAAAGCGCACACTCAGATATACGATAAAATCAAATGCTTTTCTCTTTTGCTTTGTTCAAGAAAATACACAGAAATCCCTTAAAACATTATTATCATGAATTAATGAACAGAAACAATGTACACATTTGTGCAATTCCTGCTTTCTTCTTTTTCCATCCATTTGTTCTGTTGTTTATAGATGATTGTATCTCTGCTTTTATTTGGATGTGTTTGAGTTCCTTTGGCAGGACTGTAAAATGATTCCTGTAAACTTCTATTTTATCGTTAGATCCATCGCTAGAATGAGGGAGTGGACCTGTGTGTTTTTCTACCTGGTTGTCACGGGAACAGATCACAGTGGGCAGTAGTGAGGGGAGACATGACATGAAGCCGCATGTCGAATCATTAACCGTGCAGGACTGCCATACACTGTTGCACAACATGCACATGACCGCATTAATGAGGGTAACATTACTGCTTATACCTTCCTTTCTGTCAGCTTTTTCTTTAATTTCGAAATCAAGAAAAATTTTGTTTTTAAGTCTTTAATTTATATGAAAACAAAGGTTTGCAACAAAAAATGGCTGATGACTTAATATAATAGTACCCTAACCCAGAAGTCATTGAGGTTCCTTTCAAAACAAGCAGCCAAGTATGTTCCACTAGAGTGCCACTCTACATCAACAAGCTTCTGTTTACCTAGCATAGGTTCTCCATTACACCATTACATGCTTAAAGCAGTTCACACTGCAAAATAAATTGCTGTAAGATGTGGTTGTTTATCATAACAAATTTGGTAGCAGCAAGTTTTATTGATTGAACTTAAATCAACAGTAAAAATGTATATTTATTTCACTGAAATAATGTTTATGTACCAAATTACTCAAATCTGTTTGCAATAAACTGACAAACATATTAAAAACAGAGGCGTTTTTAGCCACATAATGAATCAATGAAGTTCATCACGAGTAGCTTTTCCATAAGCTGAGGTAAATACTAATATATATAGAAAGATGCACACCATTATGGTAACCCAGGCACAACACTAAAATAACAGAATACATATTAATTTAACAACATAAGATGTCAAATAAAACCCTAGTGTACATAACTGATATGAAAACACTAATAAACGGTTCATTGTTCAACAAACATTTCATTTCAATGAAAAACCTTCAGGTGTAAACCGAGATTTCTGGGAATGCCAATTTATGTTTTTTTCCCTCACTAAAATATAAGATGATTTGTTCTTTTTTAACTTTTGTTCTCTTTTACGTATTTCACTTTAAAATGAAATGAAATCTCTCATTAGATCATATATAGCAAAGTTACTTACCATTTAACAGGTTTTTATTGTTGCATTTTTAGTCTTTTACCGTTAAACTGACAATCATTTTCGCTAAGACTGTGCAGCTACAGTTTGTACAGTCTTACAAAATGAAATGTGCATTCACACAGTTCTTAGTCTTTCACGTGCATTAACAACCACCCATCTATTTCTCAATCTCTTTCCTTTCTCAAAGAGGAAAGAGTGCTTTTAGGGAATGCATGGAATGTGTGATGTAAAGCTGTAGAGGATGTGATGTGTGCACCTGCGCAGAGGATTGGATATCTGATGGCCTCAAAACAAACTCACCAAAACAATCTTTTTCTCCCTCAGTCTCAATAGACTCTTGTCGTACTTGACAGTGATACTCGGGTGTCATCAGTCTGTGCGTTTCACTCTCACAACCCTTGCTCACACTGCAGGCTCAGGGTCAAATGTTGAGGTGAAAGGTCACCTGCGGGTTCATTTAACACAATCTTCCTCGGTTTCTTTTGACAGGAAGTTAGCACGGTGAGATGAGAGGAAAATTGCCGGCAGGCGTTATCCCTTTGTCTGAGTGTGTGTGTGTGTTTGTGTGTGTGTGTGTGTGTGTGTGTGTGTGAGAAAACATTTTAAAAGGGTAAACTGTTTTTCGTATGATAAAAAAAGGCCATTTACAATCAGTTTTTGTGATATTTTTGCATGGGGGACAATAAGGTGTGAGCTGCTAATAAGATTCGTCTCTGAAACATCTTTATTAATTATGGACATTTTTGATCACGTTTTGCTTGAAAATGAGATGAATGAACACTATAAAGAAGCTAATGTGTAAATTGGCAAACATTCGCTTTAGTTTATGAGTGTTACAGAGAAACCTGCATCAGCCTGTATTTACCAGTAGGCCTACTGAATGACATCACGCAAATCACTCTCACACACACACACTCATCCCGTTACACTCGAACACCATTTCCTACACTCCTTTAGATACAGAGACCATTATTTACACAGACACATACACCCTTGCCTCTATGCAGTGGGTACAGGATGGCTCATGTTAAAACTGGCTGGTAACCTGATTCCTCACATCACTTAACTTATTTCAATCTAGTTGCTATAATTACCTAAATCTGCCACCAGTTTAATCAGCATGTCTTAAAGCATTTGGAACTTCGTATTCGTTTGATAAATGAAGGCAACATCATGTTGAAATGAATAAAAATGTCAATTTTAGTAACCGACTATACAAAGAAACAACAAAATAATCAGAATGAAAAATATTGACTTGTGAAAATGAACTTCATTGTTAAGATTTAAATACAATTTCTTCCAAAAAAAAAAAGAACAAGAGAAAGACACAATATGATTTCTTCTTACAGGTGATGCATGTCTGAAACATTGGATAATTCCAGCAGAGGTATGTTAAACAACTATAGTGTTCAGTCCTGGGTGTAGACCTGTTTAATTCATCCTTAACTCACAACGTGGTTAGGTTCTCTGCAGTTAGGATATCATGACTAATAACATTAAATAAATAGTGCTTTTCTTGGTCTTGTGTGTTCATTTGGGCAGTGTTTAGGTTGGTCTTAGGCGTCAGACATGACATCTATGTCCTCAGATCCGGTCTGTTTGGTGGCAATCCTCCAGCGGTTAATGTGTTGGTTTCCCTTCTTCTTCTGTGTGCACTCTGGGCCCTCTTCTTCCAGCTTCTGCCGCTTATACTTGGTCCTGCGGTTCTGGAACCACACTTTCACCTGAGGGGAGCAGAAGACCAGGACACCAGTGTCATTAAGGTTTTGGTGAGTAGTCTATACGGTTGACAAGTTTAGCCTGTCACTGCTAGTGATAAACCGAGACAGATCGTGATTAAAGCCTAGCAGCACAGTTCAAACGCATGTGTGTTCTAATCGAATCGTTTCAACGCCACAGCTGACACGCGGTCCATACAAGACGTTCGATTGATTCTGTTGCATTTTTTTTTTGTCCATTTTTAATTTGTTTCAGAACTTTGTTGCATATGAAATCCAAACAAACACGAATACGTTATATATTTTAAATGGATTTAAGCACATTTACTAAAAGATCTTGCAAAGATGAAGTAGCCATTTAATGTTTCTCATTGTTTCTCCTTCTATAGTGAAAAAAATGTTTTCTAGCCTAACTGTACATTTCACACATTTCAAGAAAGCAATATATGCTTACCGCCATAAATAGTCGCATTAAGGGAAACATACGGATAGCCAAAAACAACCCCGCAGAAGGTGAAATAAAAAACGATGATTAACCTTTACTTTTTATTTGATTTACTTCTGAACAAATTCACGAGATGCTCGGATCACGAGATCGTGAATCATTTCCCATAAAACATAGGCCTACGCTTAGAAATTAAAGTAAAAAAAAAACAAATATTTTTTAAATCACATATGGCTAGGCTTTATGTGTTAGCCATATTTTACCAAATAAAGCGATGTTAATAATCATATTATTTTACATTATTATTATATCCGCTTGGGCTTCCTCGCGAATGGTCCGTGTAATAACAGCGTGTCCTGCGAGACCTCGCTTCCTGAAATAATAATAATAATGACAATAGGCAGTTTAAATTGCATATAGACGACACGGGACAGCTTCATTAAACCCAGGAATTAAACTATCATTTAAAAGCTCTCTTCGTTTAGCCTATAGATTTCAACAGATGTCAACGCCAATTATCCACTTTAAAGTGTCGAAAATGTGCACTGCTTTAATGACTATTTTAATTTACATATCTGTTGGAATAGTATATGCTATTTAATGCTTTATAATTGTAGAATACTTTAGAATAAACTTCAGCTGTTAACGCACTGCAGCTTGTTTTGGGCGCTTTTTGAGTCACCTCTTCAAACGCTTGAACTTGATTTTTGGAAGTAATTCTGTATTCTCTATCTGACTTTATGACGGAATAATGTTTTAGGGATGTATTTATAACTCGCTGAGAAATTATGAAAGCAATCACAGTATTTCTATATGACCCTTCCATGGTCATTTCTATTTAAATGTATTTGTCTAGAAAATATAAAGTCCAAAAAATAAGAATGAATTGAAATGAATAGCCATGCCACATGTTTGCATGTTTTTTTATTTATTTTTTTTACTTTCTATCATTAATAGCCATGTAATTTGCATTTAACACCCATTACGCATAAGCGACGCATTGTAGCCTAACCTTTAACCTGATGATTGACTAGCATATAAAACAAAACAAAAAAATCGCAGGGTCAGTCGATTTTAAATGTTCTTAATTAAAAAGGTTGCAGCAAACAAAATCCGGCATTAATTATTAAGAATGGCCTATACTTTTAATTATTAGGAATATATACGCTGAAAAAATGATTCACTGAATTGACTAAATTTTTTAAGGTGAGTGATTGCAAAACATTTATTTAGCTACATTTATATAAACAAATTTAGTTGACTAACTTTCAACATATTTTTATTTAAATGTAGCTGAAATAAATTTTTTGCAACCACTTACCTTAAAAAAAATGTAGTATCATTTTTTTCAGTGTACTACCCTCATAAAACTAGACTCTTCTTTAAAGGTCATTATCACTGTTAGCTAATTTATTAGCACTTTTAGCTAATTAACAATATTTGACCTTTTATATTAAATTTTTTTTTCAGTTCATGCGTTTGTTTAATAGTCTGTAGACAAAAGCTTCGACACCAGAAGAGAAGAAATCATCCAGTGAGCTATGAAAATAACATTGTGATAATGAGGAGCTGTAACGAGTTCATCAGAGTAGATTCGTCATCTGTCATTAGCTCGACAGTGATTAGTGTGCAATAATATATTACTAATAACAGAGTAATAAGTTAAGAAGTAACTGTCAACTAGCCGAATAAAATATTAAACAATTACATTTAATCTTGGACACTCGGAAAAAAGAGTTAGCCTAATCTTACACTCTAAAAAATGCTGGGTTAAATACAACCCCAGTGCTGGGTAAAATAGGGACAAACCCAGCAATTGGGTTGTTTTAACCCAGCGCATGGGTTAAATGTTTAACCCAACCTTCTGGGTAGTAACCCAACCGCTGGGTCAAAACAACCCAATTGCTGGGTTTGTCCCTATTTTACCCAGCACTGGGTTGTATTTAACCCAGCATTTTTTAGAGAGTACGTTAGGCTATTTAGCCTACCATATAAAAATAACTCACAAACGGCATTAAGGCTGAATAAATTTAAACTGCATTTTGTCCTAGGCTACATGAAACCGGTGGAAATTCTGAATTCAAGATCAAGCAATTACTGTTATCAGAACTGTTCTCCAATCCTGCTATTATATATTACAATCCTGCTTTTGTGCGTGGACAGCCTGGTCTAAATCTGTGTCCCGCTTTAAGTATCGCCCCAGGGCACGGCCAAAGCTGTAAGCATATCATTTGTGATTTGCATTTGCAGTTTATCCGGCGTTACTTTCCAATACAAACTCCAACCATCAGTGTTATCCCGCTCCACAGTAGTAAGTAACCTGTAGCCGCAAGCGTGCATTCATGACATATGTCAGATAAGTTCAGAGAAACGCGCCATCAGCAGCACGCGCGGGCTACTTTTATTGAACACTCTTGGAAAAGCAGCCTACATACGCATGCTATTTTATTATTTTTATTTAGGTGAAAAAAGTTGTTTAATGCGCGGTGGATGCAAATATCGTGTTCGATGCTTACCTTGAAACCGATGGCCAAAAAACCTGTTCCTTAAGACCCACGGATAGAAATTGAGTGGTTCACGGTGCTGCGTGCCAAAGAAGTGCGGGTGCTGGAGGTGTGTGCTGCCAAGCTGGTGTGGGTGCATGCTGAGAGGTGCATGGTTCACAGTCTCGGAAAACACCAGCTCGGGGTTTGGATAGAGCGCGCGGCCTGCGGGGCTTTGATAGCCGTTAAGAAAGCAGTCAGCAGGCGCCGTGTAGCTTAGGGCGGTAGGGCGAATAGGGTCTTCTGGTGTTAAGGGGCTTTCCTTCGCCACCAAAGACTCAATGGTAAAACAACGCTTTCCCGTTGCCGAGAACATTGTCCGTGACGGTAGCGGTACAGTCCAGCAGATGATGTTGATAAACTCCTGTTAGTGACCTCTGTCAGCAGCACTATTTTAGAAAGACATTGTAGAGAAGTCAGATAGAAACTAAATATGAAACACCTTAATATTCCCTACTTTGGCCAATTGCTCAGTAATCCATCGATCCACGAGTGTCCATAAATCATGAAAGGAAAAGTGAGAGTATAAACTCGAGACCCATGGAGTTGGATTTGAGGGGCGCCACACAGTGTCGTCTGAGACTTGCACTCATTGGATGAAAGCCCTTGGCGCACAGAGCTCCGGCGGTGGGCGGGTCCTTCGTTCATTTGGGTCAGATAATGAACTCGATTAGTTTGATCATTCACTTCAACGGGGCTGCCTCCAACAGGTCAGTTCCTACGCTGTAGAGAATCAAAAACAGAGGGGGAGATTTTCCTTGTCACACGTCTAGCAGTACGCAAGCCTTCAGGGTGTAGGCTACTACAATCTGCGGTCTATTCCAGCCTTATTAATACTAGCTGAAGGAGAATTTGCTTTTTAACTTTTCTTCATTGAACTTTTTCTTCAGCTATTCATAAATCGTGAGAATATTAGTAAGACGTGGATGTTTTTGTTGCGGCATCGATTACAAAGACAAATTACAAGAATATTTCCAAGAAAACAAAAATGAGTTCTTGAGTAACACAAACCCACATACGTTCTGTATTAAATTTGAAATCTTCATAATTTTAGCGTTTAGAGTTCATTACACTCTTCCAAAAGAGGGGTTTCACAGTGAACAGTTCTTAAAAGAACCATTTTTTTTCTTAGTGTGAAGAACATTTTAATAATCTAAAGAACCCTTTTCCATTGTAAGGAACCTTTTGTGGAATGAAAAGGTTCCATGGATGGTAAAGGTTCTTTGTGGAAACATTGATGCCAATAAAGAACCTTTATTTTTAAGAGTGTATAGTAGAGCAAGCATTTGGTTGGTTCTCTGACAGTTATGCCTACAATGAGTTCTAGTAATTATTTTCATTTTTCACCCACCGATAATAGGCTATTTTCTAGATAAACAATTAAGTAGCCTAGTTTTAGATAATTATTATTTTTTTTATTTTTACTGGTCTAATACAACAGCAACAATAGTAATAGGCTAATAACAATAATAATAATCTGCCAGACCGCATGGGAGCCTATATTTATTGTTGTTGTTGTCATTTTTACTTGTAATTAAAACTATAGAGTTTTACAATTCACTTCAATGAAAAGGTTCCATGGATGGTAAAGGTTCTTTGTGGAAACATTGATGCCAATAAAGAACCTTTATTTTTAAGAGTGTATAGTAGAGCAAGCATTTGGTTGGTTCTCTGACAGTTATGCCTACAATGAGTTCTAGTAATTATTTTCATTTTTCACCCACCGATAATAGGCTATTTTCTAGATAAACAATTAAGTAGCCTAGTTTGAGATAATTATTATTTTTTTTATTTTTACTGGTCTAATACAACAGCAACAATAGTAATAGGCTAATAACAATAAAAATAATCTGCCAGACCGCATGGGAGCCTATATTTATTGTTGTTGTTGTCATTTTTACTTGTAATTAAAACTATAGAGTTTTACAATTCACTTTATTTTGAAAAAAACAAAACAATCAGCAGAACATAGCCTAATGAAACGGACACCTAGTACAACTAATTTCGTCAAAGTGATGACTTTTTTTGTCTATCCAAACCGTAATCTACTACAGTCATCTTTTAGTCTTTAACCATGCAGTGCCTGTCGATTATAACGAGGAGTCGCTGACCCGTTTACGCAGTAACGTATTAACTTGTTTCACTGCGTAAATTTCCAGAACTGCACCTCGATAACATCTCGTGGCGGGCCAGGCTGCACCTGTTTCCGATCACTCAGCCGGTCAGCGGACTGGCCTACAAGACGGCATTATGAGGTCTAGCCTACACGACTGAGCGGGTAAATTATTGAAAATATTCCGTCTCAGTGTTTGATAAGAGTTTTATGTGTTGGCATTGCGAAGAAGGCTTCAAGCTACATAGCTCAAGAACTCCTGCCTCGCTATTAATTTACAGACCGATGCATATTTATCTTGAGGGGCTGTTCAGCAACCGTTTCATGTTGTGTTTTAAAGCTAATGATTAGGCTAAATGTTTGACAGGCTCGTTAACTCCAGTGCGCATTAGAAAATAATTACAGTTTGCAGAACAACATGTTGAGCGCCTATTTAGAAAGCAAAAACCCGTGAATGCGCACAGTCATGCTTTCATTTAAGACGGACCTCTACACACTATCAGAGCATTAAACTTGTTTATTATAATTCAAACCTTTGTTGTTTGCGTCAAGGTTATACATTTAAGATTGAAGGCTAGTTGTGCTTATGTGTTTTCATTTATTTTGCCCCAAATCGTGCTTACCATTATTGTACGCTTCATATTGAAATCATATAGCATTTTTATATCAGTAAGTAACAATAGCTTCCAAACGGTTCTTGTAAATATTGTTATGTGTGTGTGCGTGCGCGCGCGCTATTGCTTTTGTACGTCAAAACACAAGCTATAGCCAATTATAAATATTGCACAGAGTCTTCATTGATGTATTGGCTAGCTGCCTAAATATTAGCAAATTATTACAAATAATTATCTACTAGTATTATCAAATGTACTCTTTTTGTTTTCAAGGCAGACATACCATTTGTTTATTTTAATCTTTAAATAACTTGCACTAAATTACACTAAATTAAGAGTCCAGTACTTTCATTGTTCTAGGCATTTAGTATCTTTATTGGACAAGTGACAATGGAGCTCTGCTGCAGCAGTTGTAAACTTTTTTTTTGTCAGTTGTACACTCTTAAAAATAAAGGTGCTTCACGATGCCATAGAAGAACCTTTTTGTCTAAATGGTTCTATAAAGAACTTTTAACATCTGAAGAACCTTTCTGTTTGACAAAAGGTTCTTTGGGGCGAAAGAAGGTTCTTCAGATTATAAAAAGGTAAGAAAGAGATGGTTCTTTAAAGAACCTTTGACTGAATGCTTCTTTGTGGAACCAAAAATGGTTCTTCTATGGCATCGCTTGAAGAACCTTTTGAAGCACCTTTATTTTTAAGAGTGTATCCTGTAGCTAGGCATAAAACGGTGTACAATATTAGTGTAATGACTTAAAGATACACTCAGCATCTGAAATCAAGGTGGTAGCATTCGTATCCACATTTATAACAATTACTTAAGTGTTAGTTATTATTATTTTTATTATTATTATACTTGAGTCGTATGCCTGCTGAGTTTTTACTGTACCAGAAACCTTCTCGGCATTTTAGCTCAGCCTTTTTGACAGAGCTATGTTCATGGCATTGCATAAAATGAGCAGCAAATCATAATTTGCACTGTCACACAAATTACATTTTTATATTTCATATCTATATAATTTCTCATGAACATAAGTAATTCATACAGGCATTCAGAAAAATTTTCATCGCTCATATCTGTGCCATACATGGACCTAAAGGTGCAATGAAGTGACAGGGAAAGAGAGTGAGAGAGAGAGAGAGAGACTCCTCAATGTTTCCGTCTGCCACTCTTCTCTCTTGTTCCATAATTAAGTGCTCAAGGAATCTGTAATGAATGCTAATGGGGCAACCAGCCATCTGCACAAACACAGAATTAAAAACTACCATGCTGAGAGAGAGAGAGAGAGAGAGAGATGGGAGGACGAGAGACAGATTTAAACCTTTCACCAAAAGGATTCGTTTTAAAGGAGGCAAACACGATCTCACTTTCTCTCTCCCATTCCCTGATTTGTTAACTGGGATATCTTGAGTGAAGCAAGACACATCCAAAAACCAAGAGAACTTAACCACTATGACACACAAATATGGAACCCTTATGTAAGTGAGCTGTATTTGCAAAGATTTTGGACAACGTGTTGAAGAGCTTGTTTATCATCCAAAACTACATTCACGGGTTGACTAAACTTAAAATATGTATTATATATTACAAAATATACTATTTAATATATAATATATGGTTACCATAATATAATACGACTCGCAATCTCCATTCCAGGTCATCCCAAAGGTGTTCGATGGGGTTGAGCTCAGGGCTCTGTGTGGGTCAGTCACGTTCTTCCACATCAAATTCATCCAGCCATGTCTTTATAGACCTTGCTTTGTGCGCTGGGGCACAGTCATGCTGGAAAAAGTGCCTTCCCCAAACACCTTCCCATGAAGTTGGAAGCATAAATGTCTTGGTATGCTGAAGCAATAAGATTTCCCTTCACAAGAAAGTAATGGGCCCAAACCCTGAAAAGCAACCCCATACCATTATCCCTTCTCTACCACACTATACAGTTGACACAGTGCAGTCAGGCAGGTAATGTTCTCCTGGCATCTGCCAAATTCAGACTCTCTCCCATCAGACTGACAAACAGAGAAGCGTAACTCCACAGAACAGGTTTCCACTGCTCCAGAGTCCAGGGGTTGCATCTGATACATGTACATGGTGATGTGAAGCTTGCATGCTCAGCCATGGAAACCCATTCCATGAAGCTCCTGTCGCACAGTTTTTGTGCTGATATTAATGCCAGTGGAAGTCGAGAGCTCCTCAGCTATGGAATCAGAAAAAGCACTGGCATCGTTTACACACCAGCAGCCTCAGAGCTCACTGACCCCACTCTGTGACTTTATGTGGTCTTGGAGTTGCTGCTGTTTTTAAATGCTTCCATTTTCCAACTTTACAGTTGATCATTGAAGGGATGAAATTTCACGAACTGACTTATTGTAAAGGTTGGCATCCTATCACAGTACCATGCTTGAGTTCACTGAGCTCTTCAGAACGATGCCTTTTTTCACAAATGTCTGTAAACGCAGACTGCTTATAGGTACTTGATCTTATACACCTGTGGCAATGGGTTGACTGAAACACCTGCAATGTACTTATTTAAATAAAAATAATTATATA
>NW_015505224.1:2290461-2327733 GCF_001515645.1 Sinocyclocheilus grahami
TATATGTATTTATATCGAAATATTTATATTTAAAAAATATATAAATATATTTAATTTTTGTATTATATATAAGTATATCATTTAAAATAAGCAATATATTATTAAAATATGTAGCTATGTTCTGTTAAAATTTCCAAACAAATTAATTGTGAGTTGTCTCCCAGATTTGTATAGCAAGGGACCCAGTTTAGAATATAGTTTTGACTGACCCAAAATAATTGTTATGGTTTTTTTTTTCTTACAAATTTAACATTGCTTTCTAAATGAGCTTAAGAATTCAGTTTCCCTAATTCATTAAAAATAACCACGGTTGGAGTTTCTGTTTCACGTCTGTCCTGCTGTCCGCTGCTGTCCTCTAGTGGTAAAAAAAACCTGTATTTGCATTAAACCGTTTTAAAGAGGTAGTTAGGATAAATTATGGACACGTTTTTGAATTAGTGCATTAAGACAAAAACGTTTTGCCTTTTGCTGTTATATTCAGAAGAGCAAACATTGTATGGGAATATTATAATAATATATTAGCCTATATAGTTTATTTGAACACCTATACACTTGTCAAATCGATACTATCAGTAGTTTTCATTCTGCATGGTGAAGTATGCTATTTAATATGTAAGTATAAGTATATAGCATGTTTACATATCTTTGCCTTTAACTGTTGCAGTTAAATATAGAAAGAAGATGCTGAAAAGAAGAAGAAGAAGAAAAAGAAAAAGAAAAAGAAAAAGAAAAAGAAAAAGAAAAAGAAGAATTGGATAGAATTAAGTCCACATTGATAATTGACCAGATAAGAGAATTAACTCTGATCTAACATGAATTCTCTTATAAAACTTTTGTAATGAGATGCCATTATTTGCTGAAATTTAATAGGCTACATACAGTAGATTTGAAGTTTGATTTTATTGTGTAAACTCTACATTTGACAGTTAGAAACATTCATAGCTTACCAACAAGAATAAATAAATGAATAAATATATAAATATGTTATAAATTAAACCGATAATTGTAAATATCCACCAGATTTTTTTGTCTTTGCTTGTTGATAGAGCTTCAAAATGTAGTCGAGGAAGCTTTTAGGAGACTTTTTGTGTGAAAGCTTTTGGTCTGTCAGCATTCTTTTCTCTTCAGACTCCAGATCCAGCTTCTGTTGTGGGAAAAAAAGGAAATTGATAAGATACGACTGATGCTATCAAACGAGTGAAGCACTAAACTCTGTTGATGTTACAGTCATTCTAATATGCCTCAACTTAAGAATTATTCATTTCAGTTACTATGTCTATAAATGCTGTGAACTGATGTAATTCATAAGTGACTTTTTCTTCTATAAAAATGACTTCCTCTAAGGTGAACATACCGTTAGTCTTGCGATGATATTTCCAGTTTGGGTTACTTTGAGATTGTCAAGGCCATTTTTAATGCACTCAATAAAAGGGGTTTCCACCTAAACAGAACGACACAATTCTGTGGATTTAGCACTCATTAAGGTGTCTTTACACAGCTGAGGTAAGGCTGCTGTATGCCTGCTCAAAATTCAGTGTAAAGGTACAATTCCTAGTTTCAAAGTATACAATTGTAATTGCGGTGTAAATGCATTTATGCCACCTCTAAAAAGCATTGAATAGTCTATGTAAAGACATCTAAATGCCACTTCAGAAGCACTTCTGTGCAACTTTTGCTATGTAAATTTTGCATTAGTAATGAGGTAAGCAAAACAAAGCAAGAAAGCTAGTAATTAATAACTGACACACATCTACTAACTGATTGCGGGTCAGATAAACTAAAAAAATAAACATGTCTTACCGAACAAGTGAAGCTGCGACATTTGCATGCTGCTTCCTGGATGATAAAAAGAGTCCACTGTTATTGCTTTATATGAACGCAGACTTGTTTCTAAATTATTATCTGCCAATGGCAAAACCATTTTAAGTCTACAGACACAAAACTGTCACTAGTACCCTTTCATAAGGTACTTATATATATATTGTAGGTACTAATATGTACTGAAACGTACAATTTAGAGGTAAATTAGGTACAAAGATGTACCCTTTAGCTTTTGTACCCTAGAGTACTGCTGCAGTGCCAGGTTTGACCTTTTTTCATGAGAGTGTAGAAATTGAAACTGCTAAGTCAAAACTACATTTCTTCTTTGGTGGCAAAAGGATTTGAGCTTATATAGATGGAACAATCATGCAAATGCAAAGGAAGTCAGAGCAATGCACAAATATGATACTATCTCGTGTTATTCTGAAAAGCATTAGGCTGTGGTTCAACAGCATGTATGAGAGCCAGCGTATTAACCAGTATCTACATTCAAATGCACATTCTGGAGCCCAGCACTCACTTCAAGAGCTCTGAAACATGTACAAAATCAAAAAGAGTTTGTGAGTACTTACCTTTACCTCATCGCATTTTTCTGTGCAGTTCTGTAAATTCAAGAAAGAATGTCAGAAACGTTTAGAAATGTGTACTGTTTAAACATCCTCAAAAGAGTCAAATTTGTAACATGAATTGTAGTAGGCTACTTACCAAAAGTGTGCTATTGTCCTTCAGTCTTACTGTATTCACCATATTTTCGAAGTCTATCTCGAACTCTGACTTCGGAGCAGAAAGACCAATGGCCAGCAGAAATATGAAGCATGCATAGGTATTCATTGCTCTGTTTTTTAATTTGTTGTGAAGTTGTGGTGAAGTTGTAAATTGGTCTGACTGATGAGTTTTCACGGCTTCAGCTTTTAAACTCCTGAATTCATCGAGAAAAACTCCATAGAAGAGGGAAATCCCTGTCATGCTTGTCATATGCCCACAAACGCAGTTTTACCCATGGGCAAGAGCCACAGTTACCGTATACCTGCCATTCGTTAACACTTTATCTCCTGGATCTCTCATTTTCACGTGGAAAATTTGGCAGCATCATTATGAGAATGTCCTTCCAAATCTGTTTTGGACACTAAAATATGACTATGCTGGGTGAAAGATTATCTCTCAAAAGGGACTTTTGAACAATTGTTTTTTTTTTACTACTCATGACAGTTTTCCTCTTTCCTCTGTGTTTAATACAAGATGATTCTGACATAACTAAAAACAACTGCAAAATCTTTTGCAAACGCAAACGCAGTTTTACCCATGGGCAAGAGCCACAGTTACCGTATACCTGCCATTCGTTAACACTTTATCTCCTGGATCTCTCATTTTCACGTGGAAAATTTGGCAGCATCATTATGAGAATGTCCTTCCAAATCTGTTTTGGACACTAAAATATGACTATGCTGGGTGAAAGATTATCTCTCAAAAGGGACTTTTGAACAATTGTTTTTTTTTTTACTACTCATGACAGTTTTCCTCTTTCCTCTGTGTTTAATACAAGATGATTCTGACATAACTAAAAACAACTGCAAAATCTTTTGCAAACATGAAATAATAATGATACATTTTTTAAAAAATGACAGAAATTTAAAAAATGTATCATTATTGGTTGAACAGAAAGTGTTGCCCTAAACTCACACCATTGGTTGGGGTCCAATGCATAATTAACCTATAAATGAAAATTAAATCCAGATTACTAAAAGACTATATTTAATTTGGCCATACAAAATCTTTTCACATGTGGATTAATGAGCAAATGAATCACTTTAAAAAACAGGAAAAAATAACCCAAGTTTTGGCATTAGCATATCCTGAAAATTTTTTGTTGGATTTTTACAATTTTCACACAGAAATTGCTAGTAAATATCTCAAATACTTACAAAGAATCGCAAGAATCGAAAAAATGTAAACATGACATTTTTGAAATAATATTTTCTTTTAAAATGTACTCCAATAAATTTTATGAAAAGAAAAGGTTTTGGGTTTACAATAATTTTCCCTCAGAAATTGTTAGTAAATTTCATGACCAATTACAAAGAATCAACAAGAATGGAAGATTTAAATGCAAATTTTTTAACTAGAAAGATTGATATATTTTATTGTAAAATGTACTCAAAAATCGGTTTTATTTACAACTTAAAAAAAACACACAAAACTTTTTTTTTTTACATTATACTTCCCAATACAAGAATACAAAATTGTTGTGCCACATCTGTGATACATGATACAAATAGGTCTAATTACTAGCTATATTAGTAATTTTCTCATTACTAATATAGCACTAATATCCAGTGAGATTAAAATGACAAAACTATCAGAATCTCTGTCATACATGGAAGATAATAGATGCTTAATTTCCACTTGTTGTTGTGTTTTTTTCTCTGTGTTTTGACTATTGTGTATGACGAATCCGGATGACTTATCTCTGAGAGATATAGATACAGAGACAGAATGTTACTATTAATAAGCCTTGCTCTGCTCTGTGTGTTTATCTGTTAATTACTGTTGATAACATAATATATCACACAATAAACTGTTTTTGGCTGTTCTAAAGGTGCATATGTGGGTGCCAGAGAGAGGTGGCAGGCTGCTGGGACACGTGAAGTTAAGAGCTCTTCAGATCCTGCTGAAGTGATAAGACAAAGATTTCTGTTCAAACCAGCTGAGAGCGGAAAATACCAAAATAGATTCCCAACAGCCTTTTTTCTGGATTACTGTGAGAAGTGAGTGCAATATTAGTTGCATTCATGTCCAAAGAGAAGTCTTAATGTGGAAGGAGACTGCAAATTTGGAGCTCTCCTCATACAGAAAGCGACAAAGAAGAAGGACACATGGGGCTATGCTCTAGTAAGTCTACGGTTGCAGTGGCTCCCTATGCCGGGGTTCAAAGCAGTGAATCAGGAGACCAAGCTGACAGCATGCAAACCTCCATTTGGGATGATCGAACTTCTGCGGCCCGGGCTGCCAAGAATAGGACTGACCCTGGGGTGTGGAGCAGGGGCACCAACCCGCCCGCCAAAGGCTACCTGGAGCTAGGAGGGAAGGCTGAAGGGGAGCTGCAGACCTCCAGGGAGGCCGAGGAAGAGGAAGACACTGACGGAGATGAAGTGGAGGAGCTGCTGAATGTCTCTGACAGTGAAGGGAGCCTGAGGAGTCAGTATTTGGACTGAGTATTGTTAATATGCACTATAATAAGACCAAAACAATGCAGCCGTATGTTCTGTGTGGTTTGAAAAGGAAGATTGAGTCACTGAAGAAAAAATTATGAACTCTGATTCATCATAATCTTCACGGTCAATTTGTGGATCCACAAGATGTCAGATGTGGTTTGAAATAGATTTCTGACATAATCTTAAAACTGAGTATTATTTATATTTAAAGTATGTTTCTTGTACAAAATGTTTGTGTTTCTGTCAAGCCTTCCTTGTAAATATAATTGAAATAATTCATAGTAAATGGATTTTAATAATTTGCGGTGATCTTCTGTTTGTTTAAATAACCAAAATGAATTTCTCCTAAATCTTGTATAAGAGGTATTTCCTAGATTTGTGTAAAGCAGACTTAGTGTCAGATAATAAGCAAGCTTCGTGTCAGATAATAATGATGGGAAAAGAAAAGTTCCACCTAAGTCAGCTCAACTGTCACAAAATGGGTTTTCTTATGCTACCCATAATTATTCAAGGGCTTGGAGATACGGCCAGGTTATAATTACTCATACGAGTATGGTTTGTTTAGATGCTTCAACTAGATTACTTCTGGAAATAGATAAACATTTTGTTTGAATAGTGACAGAACGCATGAATCACTATCTGTTGGTTACAGATAACAGGGTTTCCTTTTCTCTGCCAGGAGAACATGATTAGAATTGTTCTCTTTGAAGTCAGGGGAAACCCACTGATGGCATTTATGAACCTTAACTTGCAAATTCTCTTTGGGATTTCTGTCTTTGAGACACAGGGATGCCCTTTACCATGACATTTCCATGCAGTGGGGCAAACTAAAGAAAATAAATATGTTAAAGGTGCATTTGTCTAAAGTTGAGAATTTACTTTTTAAAATAAAGACAAAAATATACTGAAATATGGTGACACATACATGTATTTAGCTGTTTGTGATACTTATAACCATGAATTTGACTACCTTACATGAACATGTGTTTAATATTATAGTGGATACTGTTGTATTTATTTATTTAAAAGTAACTTAAAAAGCAGGGGGAAAAAAGAGTTTGGAATCTTTAAAAAAAATTGTGAAGGAGGATTTCAACACAATGGAAGTAAATATATATTTGTCTTTATTATTACTATGTGGATAATAGGCTATATGCTGCTGTATGGGGCCCTCAAGTGGTCGAAGGCCTCCAGGCCTTTTGGTGGCAAAAGAAGTGTGACACTGTATAATTTGTTATTGATCATAGAGAAGAATGGGGCTAGTTGTCACACTATATCTCAGTAACTTTAATGTTATAAGTCAAATGTCCAATTTCACAAATTAGAATAATTATGTCATATTTTGCTATAGCTGTTAGGGAAACACGTGAACCAAAATCACACATTGAACTGAAAGGTTGAATTATGATGTCAGAACAAGTAGCCTAAAAGTCAGTCTATCTATCTATCTATCTATCTATCTATATCTACCTATCTATACAATTTCTTGGTTAAAATTGACTGTTGTTTCATATGTAATCATTTAATAATTATTTCTGTGTACCCATACAGGCTATTGTGACAATATACACGTGAACCAAAATCACACATTGAACTGAAAGGTTGAATTATGATGTCAGAACAAGTAGCCTAAAAGTCAGTCTATCTATCTATCTATCTATATCTACCTATCTATACAATTTCTTGGTTAAAATTGACTGTTGTTTCATATGTAATCATTTAATAATTATTTCTGTGTACCCATACAGGCTATTGTGACAATATGCCCCCTAAGTAGACAAGTATAGCTACAGCAATCATGCTAGATTTTAAACGATGAAGCTGAACGTCTAACTCCAACAACACTCAAGTTAAGTTCGAAAATTGCAAAAAAGTTAATGATTTATGAAAATAACGGGACTTGATGCATTTAAGCTTCTATTTTAACAAAGAACAGAAAAGCTGATCTGTTTTGTCAAACTGTGTTAGGTCGGGGCTCACACTTCCTCCAGTTAAAAAAACTAATCGCCCACTTTGTCTCATATGACCTTAGGCTTGGTGGATTTAGCTAATCTGTTAGCTAAGAAGTTGCAGATTTTCACTCGATCTGAACGAGCTGGGAAAATTCACAAACATATGCGCTACTGCCACTTGCGTGACAAGTCAAGCAGTTACTCCTATCTTTAACTATTTCTCTTAGGCTACCTGAAGTACTGGTATAAACGGTTCAGCTAAATTAATTTAAATGTAACTCTTTTCTCAGTGTTTACTCTGGCAATCTCCTGCTGTGCACAATTCTGCCCACGAAATCGTCTTTGATTTGAAATTGCACTTGCGTCGCTCTTTAATGGTCGTTGTTGTCGTTGAAAGCTTGGGAAAAAAGGAACGGCTCAATTTCCTGAGTAAAAAGCCTCATTGAAATGTTGCACTGGGCGTCGCATTAGCATAAAGTGCTCGTTTTAAGTAGGGCCTCGCCTTGTGCTCATTTCAGCCCATCTTTCAGTCAAGGCGTTAGAAGTCATTGTGTTCACATACTAAACCTTTCACAAAGACACAATAGCGTGCGTGTACTTCAAACGCTGGTGATTAATGTTAATGACCATTAGATGGAGTGGACGCAAATAAAATGCAAAATTGAACGTTTCTACGTTTCCACGCTAAAATACTCAAATGTCATGCTACTTTGCTAGCTGTTTAGTGGCAAACGAATGTGTTTTCTCTACATGGAAGGTGAGAAGCGCATAATTAGCTGTTCTTGGTTTGTCATATTTGAAACAAACTACACTAAAACTGGTAGCAAATATTAGGCTACCTAAATAGCCTAGCCATTTCTACCTGATCTAACCTTTAAAGTAAGCTTTTTGTGTAATCTATTTGTTTTATCAGTCAAAGACGCTAAAGCACAATCTGAAGTTGATTTTTAGTTATTAAAATTATCCCTGATAGCACAGGTACATCATGGAGACGTCTATTTGACCTCTGCATTTACATCTGCAAGACGTATTTTTTAGAGTGTTTGTTCATCTGCAACATGTCTATAGCCTATGATGTCTCCTATCAGATGTCAAATAGACGTCTAGGCCTATTAGATGTCTTTAAGATGTTTATGGTTTAGAATGTATGTGAAACTGACATCTTACAGACGTCTGTCAGATGTTTGTACACAGCAGATGCTTTCCAGGTCAAGTGATCTTTAACAGACATCTTGCAGATGTACGTGTGCTATCTGGGACCGGCTTACATATAGACACATGCATTATTGTCTGTGTTAAGGATTTCACCTGTTTGTTTGTGCTTATTAACCGATTTCATCCCTTGATCCGAGGTTTTAAATCTGTGTTCCGAGGATGAAGGGAGCTGCTGTAAGCTAAGGGGTGTTAGATAAGAGGATGATGCATCCCTGAATCAGTGAGATGCTGTGCTAATACTAGCAGTGGGGGGGCACACGGAGGCCCTGAAGGTGGCTTGTGGGGGTGAGAGATGACTAATTGGAATGGTGAGCTCTCCTCCCCTTTTCCTGCTGCTTCTGTCCTGTGGCTTTTCCCAGGGTCCCCCCCCTGTTGGACATCTTGGCCTACTGCGAGATTACACCAGATCACATCACAGAAAGTCTGTCTGTACATAAACAAACACGCATAAATCCACACACGCCTGGAAATCAGTCAAATAAAAGAGGAAGAGAGATGGGACGGCAGCAGATGATGGATGCATATTCCATTTCTTGCTCTGTCAGTCTCTTTCTCTCTTTATTTTTTTATCTATATACTGCATGACATAGAGCGCTTCCAGAAGTACCTGTTTGGAGAGGATTTAGGATTAAGAAGAGAGGTCTCCATGACAGTGCGCTCATAATAGGCTTTATTCTTCTCTAAAGCCAGTAATCATGTGAAATGGAACCTATGGGACAATAATGAGTGTTTGCACTTCCTGTACACTCTCACAAATAAATACATTTTAAGAATGTTTTTTTTTCTTTACTGTAAGGCTAACATTTTTTATTATTCAAATGCATGCATTATTTAATTTTGTATAATAATAATAGGCATTTTGTATACATGCAGCATAAAGATAAAATGCACAGCACTCTGTTTTATCCTATTTCAGACTGAATTTCCATTTACCTACAGGGTGAAACAGTCTGAAAGGTCATATTATATACGTTTCAATCATTTGACTTCCGATGATCATTTGATTCTGTGTTATTTTAAAGATGAAACATTCATTAAAAAGATTCCTTTGGCCTTTCTGTATTCGTACCTTTAGGGCTTAACTGGATTAAGAGAGTGGAACAGAAACATTGTGACGAGTTTGTTAACTAGTAATCAGTGTGTTCTTAGAGCAGGATTACTAATCCATCCTTATCAAGACTATTAGGCCAGCCACTGCACAAAGCCGCCATGCTAACGGGCTTTAGCATGTCTTAGTCTGCTGTGGAGCAGAGACAACAAGAAGACACGACCATGTCTAAAAGGCTCTGTCTACAATGGAGAGACACACTACCTGGCTCCAACAGCTGCACTTGGAACTCAGATAAGCTCTTTTTTGTCTTCTCATCCAACTTTGTCGCATCAGCAAAGTTGACACAATTCCAAATGAGTCTAATTGTGTACATCATTTGACCCTTGGAGTTCTCATTATAGTATAGAATTTGTTTTGATTGTAAACCAATCATTTTATTAATGCTCATTTCCTCTGATATTATTGCAATTATGATTGTGAAGGTCATTGTCTTATGAATTAAGTAGTATAATTTTCAGCAGAGTTAATTTGTAAAATCAACATCATTTTGCATTTGGAAAAGTGGCAAAATGCCTGAAATTGTAATTAAATAAATTAACTACAAATTAAGTAATTATAATATTATTTAGGCTACTCCTGGTATAACGATATGGTTTCAATTATATTAGCTACTATGTATGAATTTGGATATTATCTTTATATTTGCTATAATGTTGTCATTTATTTTACCAATAATATATTGGAGTATTACTGCTGAGTGAGGTATTTTGTTGGTATGCCAACATAAATTCTTAGTACATGTGAAATAATCCACTCAATTTACCTAAATTTAATTTAACCTGAACAGACGATAGATTATGTAGATTTCTACAATTCATTACTCTGTTTGATTACTAGATTGCAATTTGTCACAATATACTTGATATTAGATTATACATGCATATATTTTAATGTAAGTAATCAATAATTTTTAGTAAATGTATGTAAATAGTTTTTGGACACCCTAAATGTTTAAACTACAATTTCAGAGAGAAAATGACAATTTCAGAGATACAACAAAGAACATGAATTCAATTTTAAAAATATATTTCCTTTATTTCATCCATATACAAACGTTTTAACGAAAACAAAGATACCCTTATAAGAGCAATGGTGTATAAGAGAAACACCTTAAATATAAATCTATTAATTAAATATTTGTACAAATAGAGAAGACTGTGTCATCTAGAGGAAATCAAATATGTACAAAAACACACTCTATGAAAGTAACAGCGAGTGTTTTTTCAGTCTTGAAGTGAATCGTCGATGTCAATGTCTACATCAGACTCTTCTGTGAAATCTCTCTCCTCATCCTCTCTGCCCTGGGATCCGGGGCTTTTGGGGGGCACAGCAAGTCCCAGTTTGGCTAGTTTGGCTTGTTGTTGCTCAAGACTCTGTTTTCTCCACTTGATGCGTCTGTTCTGGAACCAAACTTTAACCTGGAGTTACAAGAAAAAAAAGTTTAGCATCTGATCTATGGGAACTAAATGTTTGGGTTACATTTTAAAAATGAATGTTCACAATTAAAATTCATAACTGTATTTCATAATTGACCTGTGCTTCTGTGAGTTGAAGAGCAGATGCCAGGAGGAAGCGCTCTGATCCCACCATATACTGCTGCCGTGCGAACTCCTTCTCCAGTCTGGAAAGCTGCTCGTTGGTAAAACTTGTGCGCATTCGCTTGGATTTTCCAGCTTTGTGTTTATAGTGAGAGTGGACTGCTGCTTTGGCCAGTACAGCATCTGTGCGTGAGAAAAGTTGCATTGGTTAGGGTATTATAACATCGTTCCTTTATCTCAGTAAATAGCTTTAAAAACGGATTCCCTAACAGTACATTTGTCAAACATACATACCTTGTGCGTACATAGCTCCACGACATGTTGTCTGGTAGTTGTAAGGCGGGTAGCAGAAGACAGGATACCCAGTCTGCGTATGCATGATACTCTGGTTGTACGCAAAATGGGGCATTTGCGAGTACACTTGAGCCGCAAATGGGACAGCGGAGCTCGAGACTGGCGCTTGGTTGGATATGTTCCGATACACACTGGTCCTGTCTCTCTCCGTATGGTCAGGCCTCGCAAGCAGAGAGTCGATTGTAAAGGATTTCCCTGTGCTCGGTTTTGATGAAGTGGCATAGTCCGGATGGAAAGGACGCACTGATTGTCCAAAGGTTTCATAAGCTCTTCCAGGCATCTGCATGGCTTCTGTTTGGGTGGGTAAAAAGTCCAAAAAGCTGGCTAAACCTTATCCGCAGTAGAGATGTTCTCGACCTTGTGAAGAGTGGAGTGGAATGAAGCTTGGACGGCCAGCGGCTCTTTTATACCTGCTCAGGGGCGCGAGGTGTGAACGACCCCCAGCGCGCCTTTGTCTTTTTAAGTGGCAGATGAGTCAAACGAGCGGCTCTACAAGGGATCCAATTAACTGATGGAGTTGTAACAAGCTGAGATTGTCAAATATCCTAATGGCCCTCTGCACTACATGCCCCCGGAGGTAGGCTAGTCCAGAAACACAGAGAGGGGGTCAAGAGCCGAGAGCCAGGAGGTCCAGATTTACTACAAATTCCTGTATGGCTGTGCGCCACAGAAACGTCCTGTGAGAATGCATTGATGTTACCCAAATCATCTTATTTGTCCTGTGAGAGTGCATTGATGTTACCCAAATCATCTCATTTCATCTATTCAAAAGGTACCGCCGAATGCGACACACAGCGGAACAAATACCCTCACATTCAGAGGTCAAAGAAAAGAGAAAAAAAAAACTACTAATCACATTACGACTCGGCCCGTACATCTCTATGAAAGCCTGTTGCCAGTCTTTAAGACTCCAGATTGTCATCTAAATCTTTGAATCGTGGTTAGTGAACTAATTCGTAATTTAGGGCACACACTCTATCAAATTTAAAAACTTGTGGTGCCAGCATGCAGTCCTGATGTGTGCTCTTTTCAACCATTTGAAGTTGTTTACTGATTAAGAAAACGAGCCGAGTTGAAACTCATTCAATCGGGCAGAAATGATTGTGATAAGTTAATTAGATTGAAACTAAGATGTTGTTATGGCATGATGATGAAAAGATGTTTTACGGCGCAGACAACGGTAGCCTCACACCTAAGTGTTGTGGATAATGTCAGAATTCACTTCCAGTTTCAGTCTCGAGGTGTCAAATGAAAGTAGGTATGATAGTGAGATCTCTTCTACTGTGGTTCATGTAAACACATTGATCAGTTCTCCTCCCTCAAAATCAGGCGCTGGCGTGTATTGCACCGTGTGCCAATTGTGTTTTTGTCAGTTTTGGTGTTGCCCCAAAATTGGAGAGGAGATTTGCCGCACCTGGGCTTCAGTTTTCTCACTCTGAGTGCGAAGCCCGCTGATTTTACTTCGTGTCGGGATAGTAACTCCGACGAGCAGCTAATCTATTGTACATTTCCGCTGCAGAAGTCCACTGAATGGAGCGTGATACGTGACCTCTAAGCTTCTCTTAATTTCTTAACTCCTTCAGCCCCTTTTCTCCTTTTAATATCGGTTAAAGAATAATTAGGACGGAGCTGCACACACTGTTAGCTACTTGAAGACTATACTGAAATTGTGAAATAAAGTGTACATATAGCAGCCTGTCTCACAGAGTAGAAACTTTAATCATAGCAATAGCAAAAGCATTGCTTCGACATGCAAAAATAGTGGGTGGTGTGTCACTGTATAACTAAAGCTTACATGATCACCAAAACACAGTGATATTTATTCTTTTTCATATATATATTTATATATATATAGACACACTGTTAACACACACTAGTAAATGTTAACTACTTACAACAACGAAATACAAACTATTCAATATAATCATTCACTATTGAATGCCATAGTGACTTCCAAATCCATCTATCTATCTATCTATCTATCTATCTATCTATCTATCTATCTATCTATCTATCTATCTATCTATCTATCTATCTATCTATCTAGGCCTATCTATCTATCGTTATATTTTTATATATATAACAATCTATTTAATTGTTATATGTTTATATATAGCCTACGAAATCAGTTGACTGCATTAACTTCAAATGTATTTATAATTATCTGATTATTATCTGCGGCTTTTCAGAATTAGCTGCCGTTGCGTTAGAAATAACATAAAATAGGCCTAGCCTTACATTGTCACGCAACATTTTTGAACTCATTATCGCTTATGTTGGCATTTAGAGTGAAAATAAAGCATGGTGATGTTTTTGTGTGTCTGGAGCATAATTCATGTCTGAACAAAGCCCGATGTTGAGGACCAGTGATGGGAGGAAATCACTTATGTAAAGAGGGAGTCCCCATTACTGACTCTCAATTAGGACATGAAACGCCACAGATGAAAAGCAGTGGCTTCACTAAAGGAAGTGATTTGCTTTCTAACACTGCTTTAGAACAAAGACGCGCTCTTCCAAGGGAGGATTATAGTCAGCTCTGCAAACTCTGCGCGCTCATTGCTAAAAGACAAATACAGTGCAGAGGACTTGCTAAAGCACAGTTAAACAGTTCTTCCTTTGACCGGCGCGTTTTCTAATTACAGCAGCGCACCTGACACCAACGCGTCTAATGAACAGCGCAAACAGCGCGCTTCTGCGCCCGCAGCAGCTCCGCGTCTGACCACCTAGACCAAGTTTTCCTTGTTTGTTAACACGTTTCTCTGAACGGGCTTGAAAGAAAGGAATCACGCAGCGCGAGGCGGTGTTTACATATTACCGTTTAGTCCTCACGTCTGAATCCTCAGCAAGCACATCTGGACAGCAGTGTTTGCACGCCTGCCCATTATTATGTGTAATTATAAGAGGTTTTGTTTTTATCACCAAAAGAAAGAAAATGAGATACTTTTTTGACCTCTGTTTATTGCTTTAACAGAAGCCTTGTCTGTGTACTTTAAAAAAGTGAGACCAGGCAAAAACATGAACCTGATGGATTTGTTCTCAAGCCATTTCTTGGTTGTCTTTGCCACATAGGCCGGAGCATTTTCTTGAGGAAAAATACCATCTAATGGTTTCTCGTATAACAACTTTTCAGTTCTGGGAAACAAGCCATTCTGCAATATTCTCCTGTACTCCAAAGCATAAATGACTTTTCACAGTGAAGCGGCTCACCATAGCAGCAGCTGAAAATGCTTCCACATCATGACACATCTTCCTCCATGCTTCTCTGTGGTAGAGATGCATTCATTATTGTATTTCTCATCAGATCCTCAAAGGCACCGCTCCAGTGCAGCACCATGTTATATTGTGATTCATCACTATGCACAACTCTGCTGAAGCACTCATCATCATACTTCCCAACACGATCTAATAGCAATTCAGAACTAATTAAGTTTTGGCTAATTCACATGAATTCATAGATCTCATTCATACATTTTCTTATGATCTGCTTGTTCCTCTATTCATTGTGAAGAACATGGTTTTATAATGTGTCATTTATGATATGCTTATGATTTCAAGGACAGAATGTGTTGCTAGGCTCGGACATCAACCGAAATCAAGGATGAGTGCTGGTTTGTGTATTGGAGCCAGACAGAGAATACACTGATGGGCTTTTTTTGTGTTGGTGGTCCTTTTCATAGTCATAGTGAAGTACAGGCTGCCCCTCCTTCAACACCATCCTTTTTCTGTCAAACTGAAACTCAACACACCACCCAAAGCTGTCACATCAAACCTTCAATTCAAATTATTTTCGGACAAAAAAACACTGACGTGCAGAAGACAGTTGTCTAGTTTAGTCTGTTTTATTATTTTGATTGATCTTAAATGTGGCCGATTCTGGCTAAGAGTAGTGATTATTTTGAATGCATGTAGGTTAAAGTGAAAAATCCTAGATTGGTGAAATATGACACTTTTAGTTTCTCACTTTTCTTTCGTCTTACCAGGTTGTGCATTTGCTTTACTAGACTGCATTATGAGTTCAACATGATACAATTTCAGTTTACCGTTAAAGATGTTTCTGTTTGACTAAAAAGTGCTATTGGTTTTATTGTTGGGATGTAATGCTTAGTGTTTTATTTAGCAAGTGACATTAAGATTATTACCTCAGAGGTGAAAACTGACCAGTTATCTCCCCTGATTATCTCACCTCAGTCAATAGGCATAGAGATAACTTCTGTACACATGCAGGAGTCGCATAATACTGCAGAATGGACCATCCCTTTTCTATTCACTCCGGAAGGACCATCAGGGTCTTCAAGGAGAAACAAGGCAAATTGGTCTATCTACCTCACCTTTACTGTTTCGAGCAGTTTAACTGGACGACCAGGTATAACCTACGTCTAGCTTCAATACACAACCGAGTCATGATGTACACTGAAATAAATGTTCCAAAATGTAGTCATTTTTTTTCAGTCACATGATTTCAAAAATACGATTTATCTCTGAATCAACCAAATATATCAGGTTACACCAGCAAACAGTCATAACTCGAATGCAGGTTGTCACTTTTGTCTATCTTAACTGTGATTAATTTTTGTTTGCCTACGGAAAGTGGAACTATACCTACTTTATTTGATGCTGTCATTTTTAATTTTGCTCCACCTTTCTTCATTTATTAGATACTTTTCAAGAGATTTATAACTTTGGACAACAGATATTATATTGCTTTAACACAAGCAATTTCAACCAAGCACCAAAGTCATGATGGTTGTGAGTCACATCCCAGTCATGGTGGTTTATTGTCATTTCTCTACAACATCTTGTAGATGATATAATGTTAGCAAGATGTAGTAAGAGTGAGACATGAGATCTGAGATAAAGCAGATTTGATATTTCTCATCTCATATTTGTGGTGTAAAAATAGCAGAAAGGTTAGTTTGACACAGGGCAGTGAGTAAAGGTCTCGTCCCTGGAGAGAGTGATATTTTGTGTGTGTATTCGGGATGTCTGACACCGTTTGACCCCACCTTGACTTGATGGTCCAGCATTCTCAACAGGACCAATTGCCATTTCAGATGCTTGATTTCTCTCTGTAGGGCTGCAGGGTTTAAAAACAGCGGGCCGTTGTCACGATCGTTCAGCACATGCAGCTAATGTCCTATTATCCTTCCAGCTCTTTGTCTCATTCTCGTCTGCTCATCAGGAGCAACAATAGAACATGGATGGAACTGAAGACTAATGAGATGACTTGATTGCTTTTTTGGAAATGTGATTGCTTAGAAACCAAACACTTGAACCATTTTGCCCGGAAAAATTCAATCATGTGAAGAAAATAAAAATGTTCCTTATTTCTCTCCTTTTTTACACAATTTTCATTGTGCAACTTTATAATTATTCATATTTATATTGTATATCAAATATGTCAGTTGAGCAGGATTTATTTGTGCATCTTTAACTGACTTAAATATTATAATAATATATAATTTATTACATTTAAATATTACATTTAGCAGACCATTTATATTTCAGTGATTATTTCATGCAAAGCTGTATTTTCCACATCATCACTTCAGTCTTCAGTGTCACATGATCTTTCAGAAATCCTTTTAATATGATGATTTACAGCGCAAGAAATCAGTTAATCAAAACAGTCGTGCTGCTTAATATTTTTGTCAGAACTGATGCATCCTTTTCAGGATTCTTTGAAGAAATGAAAGTTTAAAGGAACAGCATTTACTTGAAATAGAAATCTGTAACATTATAATGCCCTTGCTGCCACTTTTGATCAATTTTTTATGGCATTGAAATGACATTGCGAATTGTTCCATTACAAATCTAGTGATCTGTTAAATTGATTTTGTATGTACATAGAAACATTCTCATCATCTATTCACAATTAACCACAAAAATTAATTACGCTTAGTAACATCATATAATCAATATAAATGTTTCACGTTTTATAACCAAAACAAAGTGTACTCTAGATAAAGACAAACCCTTCATACTAAATGTGTATTGACCCAACATTGGGTTGAAACAACCCAACATTTTTTAGAGTGTATATATATATTTTTTTTTAAATATTTTTTTTCCTCCCATCTTTTCCTTCATTCTGATCTAATATATTTCTCCCGAAATAATTTCTTGTTGTGTTAGTCTGATCTGGTAATGTCTGTTGGTTTATGGCCATTAGCCCTCAATACAAGAGTTAATGTTGTCATATGTCACAGCCTCTGTCACACTCAGCTACATGCCTTTTTACACAGTAGTGTAAGACGGTGTGAAATTTTCACTGGAGGTGAACATTGTGGCGACAGAATGTGATGTTTGGTGTAATCTCAATAAATCAATAATGGAATGTGTGATCTATCGATAGCCTGTTTCCGAGTCCCACGCAGGTGGTCCTGAGGAGCAGGGGAGAGTTTACGGTGGAATTTTAGAGGGGGTAGTGGAATTATATGGGGCATTTTAGGGGGGTATTTGGGAAAGTTATGCAAGGTGACACTCTTTAATGGAGGTGAGAATTGGTGGGTTGGACTTTGACACTTGATCAGTGTTTACACTTCCTGTCAGAGAGAGTGAGAGGGAGACAGAGAAAGGAGAGTAAACAGTGTCAGAATACCTGACTACTGTGATCAGCCCTGGACTAAGAAAAGTCATGGATGTATTTGAGATTCAGACAACCCTACTTTAAAGAGACAGACTCTTTAAAGTCAATTAAAACAAACACAATGCACAATTAACACAATGCAATCTAGAGCAAAGCTACGTGTCTCAACCTCATGCTGTAATAACAACGGACAGTTTTGGGGCAGTTTATTGCCCTATTTTATAAAGCACCACAAATAATTTAGTTCTTAGGGAGTAAAAACCTAGCTAAGTAGATGTTATCACAGGGGTCTATTTCAACTTCATTTGACTATTGACTTAAATAAAACTCAGTTAATTATATCAAGCACATATTTAGGTTAGCAAAAAAAGGAAAAACATTTTACAGTACATGTTTATCATCTTTATTATGCACACCACTGTTCAAAAGTTTTTAAGTCTTATCCTCACCAAGGCTGCATTTATTTGACCAAAAATACAGTAAACTCATCAATATTGTGAAATATTATTGCAATTTAAAATAACTGTTTTCTATCTTAATCTATTTTAAAATGTAATTTATTGCTGCGATGTGAAAGCAGTCAATACTCCAGTGTTCAGTGTCACATGATCCTTCAGAAATCATTCGAATATGCTGATTTGCTGCGCAAGAAACATTTCTTCCTATTACCATTGGTGTTTAAAACAGTTGTGCTGCTTAATATATTTTTTTGTGGAAACCACAATACATCTTTAGGATTCTTTTTTTTTTTTTAATGAATAGAAAGTTAGCATTTATTTGAAAAAATCTTAGCCTTTTAAAAGTCAAAAGCAAAAGCAAACTTTTGAATTATTTAATGTCTCCTTGCTGAATAAAAGAATTACTTAAAAAAAACTAAAAAAAAATTCATTTTAAGTAGTAAGCTACTGATACATTTTTGGCATAAATTGTTTCATAATTTTCTCTTGTTTATTTTAATAGAGAACATTTAAAAAAAAAATTAACTGTCATCTAACATTTCCTTTATGTAACTTTTAAACCTATAAACTTAATAGCTACCAATATTATAGCTCAGTGTAGGCAATTTTTCCTTTCAATAATTCCGTTCACACAAAATAAAGTATCTTTTTGAGTGTGGATGTAGCCATTTTTATTTTTATTTTTTTATTTCCATCAGTTCATCTCTAATGTTCATCAAGCAGCCATCACAGAAATCATTGCTCATGCTTGTCTTGTAAAATCTCTGGCAGTCTGTACACATCTCATAGTCTGGTTGCTAGCAAACACACATCCACACACAACTGCTTCCCTACACAGATTCAATCAGTTTGGTTTAGCCTGTACTTGCTGCCAACCTGTTCTTGATGCAATCGAACAAAGCCACTATGTGAATGCTGTTTTTCACTAGTGTCCCTCATAAGAGGCCGAGATCAAAGGCCTGTAACCATGGAGACCACCCACACAATGACACACATGCGGTCTGGGGAAGGTGGAGAAGGTTTGTGTGTTACAGCTTATTGTATAATTGTTGACTGTGTTCCTCAGTGCTCATTGTGGTGGTCTTCAGACACAGACTTTTTACTGCTCTCTAGTGGCCTAACATATGCCATTTTCTTCTGAAGTCGTCCTAGGAAATATGTAGTTGTGGTAAAACAAATATGTACAATTATATTAGAAAATATTTCAAAATATATCATATTAAAGCAGCACTATGTAACTTTTGGCTCTCTAGCGGTTAATAAACAGAACTGCACACATCCCGCGGAAGAACATTCCAACCGGAGCTACTTCTCTAAGTTTATGTCTATGGCGATTCACGCAGGTATGTGTTACTCCGCAGCTGTGACGACCCGACCAGGCTACAATAGTCCAAATATAAGTAGCCTAATTTTATAAGTGTACCGTAGTGATTCGGAATAAGACTAAAACGAGGTTTGGAAGATGAATTCATGATGTACTCGCTCATTATATACATCTTGCAAATTTTGAACACAGCTAGATAGTGCTGCTTTAATTAATGTTGCTTAGCAATATGCAACATGAAAAATGGCTAAGTGGCACAAATTGCATCATGTATGAAGAGGGGGCACATTTTAATTTGCATGATAAGTACACATCAACAATATACAATTTCATATAAATCAAGTAAAATATGAACAATTCTGCACCAGTTAAGTAAAGCAAAAACGAATGTTTATAATTGGGTGCGTAGATTCAATTAATAGAAGAAAAATGCAAAAAGCCAAGGCAAAAAATCCACACACCAAACGAAATGCAGAGTTCAAGGTCCTTTGAACAGGAGTTTATTCCTGAAGATACAACAAAAACTAAAGTGCACAAACAAAAAAGTGACTGTGCACACACATACATAAAAGGCTGGACTATCTTCAGTGCTAAAGATTCCAACACTGGTTAACAAACATTTAAGGAGATCAAGGCACAAAACAGAGAACAGATCATCAAACTGAATCAGTTGGACAATTAATTGAAGATGCAATAGGTAATTAACAATCACCGCCAAGATGGGTGGGTTTAACTGAACAAAACTGTCTGTGATGGACAGAAAAAACCTAAAGAAAGCAAGAAAGATTTATAGTTTCATTAAGACCAAAAGGTTGCTCAGTTTTAACTTGAAAAATCCAACGACTTTCACATTGTAGTAATCTTTGATCAGTGTTGGAATACCTGTGGGATGGATGAATTCGGTCAATACCACAAACAACTAAAGTGTGAGCAGGGTGATTTGCATCCTTAAAGTGTCTAGCTACTGGAGATTTTGGATCACCTCTACGTATATAACTATGATGTTCATTAATGCGGGTGCTAAGTTGTCTGTTTGTTTTTACCAATGTATTGAAGCCTGCTTTTTGAGTGTGGATGTAGCCATTTTTATTTTTATTTTTTTATTTCCATCAGTTCATCTCTAATGTTCATCAAGCAGCCATCACAGAAATCATTGCTCATGCTTGTCTTGTAAAATCTCTGGCAGTCTGTACACATCTCATAGTCTGGTTGCTAGCAAACACACATCCACACACAACTGCTTCCCTACACAGATTCAATCAGTTTGGTTTAGCCTGTACTTGCTGCCAACCTGTTCTTGATGCAATCGAACAAAGCCACTATGTGAATGCTGTTTTTCACTAGTGTCCCTCATAAGAGGCCGAGATCAAAGGCCTGTAACCATGGAGACCACCCACACAATGACACACATGCGGTCTGGGGAAGGTGGAGAAGGTTTGTGTGTTACAGCTTATTGTATAATTGTTGACTGTGTTCCTCAGTGCTCATTGTGGTGGTCTTCAGACACAGACTTTTTACTGCTCTCTAGTGGCCTAACATATGCCATTTTCTTCTGAAGTCGTCCTAGGAAATATGTAGTTGTGGTAAAACAAATATGTACAATTATATTAGAAAATATTTCAAAATATATCATATTAAAGCAGCACTATGTAACTTTTGGCTCTCTAGCGGTTAATAAACAGAACTGCACACATCCCGCGGAAGAACATTCCAACCGGAGCTACTTCTCTAAGTTTATGTCTATGGCGATTCACGCAGGTATGTGTTACTCCGCAGCTGTGACGACCCGACCAGGCTACAATAGTCCAAATATAAGTAGCCTAATTTTATAAGTGTACCGTAGTGATTCGGAATAAGACTAAAACGAGGTTTGGAAGATGAATTCATGATGTACTCGCTCATTATATACATCTTGCAAATTTTGAACACAGCTAGATAGTGCTGCTTTAATTAATGTTGCTTAGCAATATGCAACATGAAAAATGGCTAAGTGGCACAAATTGCATCATGTATGAAGAGGGGGCACATTTTAATTTGCATGATAAGTACACATCAACAATATACAATTTCATATAAATCAAGTAAAATATGAACAATTCTGCACCAGTTAAGTAAAGCAAAAACGAATGTTTATAATTGGGTGCGTAGATTCAATTAATAGAAGAAAAATGCAAAAAGCCAAGGCAAAAAATCCACACACCAAACGAAATGCAGAGTTCAAGGTCCTTTGAACAGGAGTTTATTCCTGAAGATACAACAAAAACTAAAGTGCACAAACAAAAAAGTGACTGTGCACACACATACATAAAAGGCTGGACTATCTTCAGTGCTAAAGATTCCAACACTGGTTAACAAACATTTAAGGAGATCAAGGCACAAAACAGAGAACAGATCATCAAACTGAATCAGTTGGACAATTAATTGAAGATGCAATAGGTAATTAACAATCACCGCCAAGATGGGTGGGTTTAACTGAACAAAACAGAAAAAAACAACCTGTGATGGACAGAAAAAACCTAAAGAAAGCAAGAAAGATTTATAGTTTCATTAAGACCAAAAGGTTGCTCAGTTTTAACTTGAAAAATCCAACGACTTTCACATTGTAGTAATCTTTGATCAGTGTTGGAATACCTGTGGGATGGATGAATTCGGTCAATACCACAAACAACTAAAGTGTGAGCAGGGTGATTTGCATCCTTAAAGTGTCTAGCTACTGGAGATTTTGGATCACCTCTACGTATATAACTATGATGTTCATTAATGCGGGTGCTAAGTTGTCTGTTTGTTTTTACCAATGTATTGAAGCCTGCATGGACAAGTCAAAAGATTAACAACATTGGTGGAGCTGCAAGTGATGAAACTAGTTATTCGGTGTTGTTTTTTAGTTGCAAAACTTACAAATGTGTTAACTACTTTTTTAATTGCAACAAGAATAACAATGTCTGCAAGGGAAAAAAGCTTTAGGGCCTTCCAGAGGCTTGAACCGTCCATTCATAGATGTATCGCAATCTGCATGTACCAAACGATCTCTAATAGTCCGTCCTCTGGAATGAACAAAAAGAGGTAAATCGTTAAAAATATATTTTGGACATTGTAACAAATCAATCTTTCCACAAAAACTGAACACTGAATCCTGAATGAATAACAAATCGTTTGTGTAACTGATCTAATGACTAACTCATTAAAACAGTTATTTTAGCTGTATTTACTGTAAGCTGTTATGCTGCTTGATATTGGAAACTAGTATTTCTTAAAGAATGTTCAATTATCATAATCCTAAATACTGGTTTGTAGCGCAAATTATTTGACTATTTACTACATTTTGGTGATAAAATATTTCCTAAAATATAATCTATTTTAGGTTGGAAAAGGTTACAAAACTATTTTAGAGAGTTTTGGATCCACCAGTGCAGACATGGAAGAAGATCCACTGCCACTCTATACCCAAAAGGATGCTCAAGGTAACATACAGGTCTCTCTTGCTTTGGTTAGGTTAGTCATAGTCAGTCATCAGGCAAACACTGAAGAATAATGATGTGCATGGAAGAAAAGTTAAAAAACACAACAATGATATACATCATTTTAAAAATGAAATTGTGAAAGCAGAAGGAATTAAGTGTTTTGGAATGTTCTTCCAGACCTGTAGAGAGCAGTTCATGGTAACTGAAAGTTCAACTAATACTGTAAGGAGGAATGGGTCAAAATCTCTCCAAACCAATGTTGTTTTATGCTCACTTTAGCTGTCTTTAGTTAAGGATCTCATCTGAGTGTATGCCAAATTAGCCGAGATATAAAAAATCTTTGGTTTGCGTTCACAAACTTTCTATAGCACCATATAGGCTACAATTCTGTGTTAAGATAACGTTAATATTCTGTTGCTCTGTTTGAATTTAATGAATTTTGACCACCCTCAACAATCACTGACATGTCAAATCACAACAGGAAAAAAAAAACGGTCAGAACGTTTTTCATTAGATTAGGCACAGATGACTTTATTAGTGAAGTTTAACTTAAAACTAAAGGACCACAAACTGGTAAGTCAGCAATACTGATATTATTCATAAATCGTTGAAATCAATTGAATACTTGTGTCTTCTGTTCAACGAAAATGCTGTTTTTGAACGAAGTATAATAGAAAAAAAGTCGATCTAGAGCGCCCCCTGCCTCCCACCCACCTTGGAGAGGTTGCACTATTCCAGCTTCACGAGGTCACCTAGGGGTCCCTATAATGCTAAACCCCACAGTACTAATCTAAACTAAAGTATAAGGTCCCCCTGTATCCCAGTGTACGCGTTAAACCAGGTACCCAATGTAGCGTTGCGCTCATCAAATTGAAGCATTCTAAATGCGTTGTAGTGGAATTCTCTCTCAAGCTCTCAGTGTCTCTAACTGCAATACAGCTAAAAGCCTATAGTTACGTGACTGACCAAAGCGGTAGGGAGGACACGTTATAATGCAGAGCTCAAGTTAAAATAAATTCGACTAAGTTCAACGTGTGGAGTAAAACATGCCAAAATTATGAGAGTGAGAGAAAGTTGTTAATCACTGTCAACACCAGCTAACCTCAATACACCGTATCAGTAGATCTAATGTCGCAGTTTTGCTCACCCACGAAACATTCCCTAAAGTTACTGTCAAATCACAGACAAGGGAAATTATGTTAGAACGCCCTATAGATGACAGACAGCCTCTGCAATGTTGCTGCAATATATTTTACAAACACCAGATGTCATTATGGTTCACTCTGCCAACACTGATGTCAGTGCTTGTATATTTACTGCTGGGTAATCCACATATGAACATTTATTTACTTGTGATTTTTGGTATTTTAAAAATATATAAATATTTTAAGATTCAACTTTATATTAAAATATATTAGATTGTAATAGTTTAATATCGTCCTATAGTTTTTAAATCACTTTCAGGGTTTGTCATGGTGGTCAAATAGTTGTAAAACTGCAATAAATCATTATATAAAAAGACAGACAAACTTCAGCATTAGGCCTACATTTAGGGTTTTATCAACTTACAACCGGTAGGTGGCGCTGTTACCACATTATTTTCACTGGTTGGATCGTTGGCGCAAGAATCTTATCCCATAAAAACCTATTAATAAAGAAATAAATGAATGAGCTAATACACATAGCTCACTAGATCTTGAGACATGGGAGAGATTGAAACATGTACCACAACTGGTAGCCCACCTGTTGTTTTTTTTATATAATATAATATTAATTAATTAGAGATAATCACTAGAACATTCACATGTATCATTTGTCTTTATTTGATCAATATGAGGACAGTCATTAATGTTTAAGCACCAAAGGCTCATTTGGACGATTAGGTGACACAGTTGCCATGCATATTTCAAAATATTACAGTAAATCAATAGTTTATTATTAAATTTAATAAGTTTGGTGAAACAGCTAACAAAAAAATACACAATAGTTGCAAAAGAGACAGCCATTCAAAATGCAGCCATTCAAACGGATGGAAAAAGATTAGATTTAGAACGAATATGATCCTGTGGCTCCATCTTGTGGAGCATTCTATATTCTAAATACGTAAAGCTTCGGATTTCTCTCTCAAACTCTCATTGTACTGTTTCCACTGTTAGAAAAAAATGCAAGTGATCGCACTGGCGCCTCTGTGTCTCCATGCTGGCCCTTACTTAAAAAAACGAAATATGCTGTGAGCATGCTCTTGATATATGTATTTTAGGTGTGTAAATGTATAATTGCCGTTTCATAATTTTTTTCAGTTTTATTTAAATTTGTAGTTAAAACAACTAAAAATAAATGTATTTTAAAGTTTAGAATTAGACAGCACACAGGCTTACGCTGAAAACAACAAAATGGAACCTCAAGGTTGATCTAGGAAAATGTGTGCAAATGTATAGGGCCCCAATCCTATATTTTGCCTGGGGCCCCCAATTCACTAAATCCGCCCCTGTACTGCAATACAGGTAGGCCTATAGCCTAACAGACTAACCCAAAGCAGTCAGGAGAACACTTAATACAGACAGTGGAGTGAAGATTCATCGCAAAGTTTTGCTCAGCGCGCATGTTTATAGGATTGTGGACACATTTCTCCAGAATGACTTTACTTGTCTATGTTCTTACGAAGCAGCAAATCGGTGATTTACAGGTCAAAAGGTGTTGTGCCGATTATTGACTCCCTGCCAAATTATTACCCCTCTTGTTGAAGGCCTAATCCTAACTCCTTCTCAACACCTAACCCTAAAACCTACCAAGACTAGGGGGTAATAATCTGGCGGGGGTCAGAAATCGGTACAACACCGATTCTGCACATACACTGACCTCCTCCATCTGTGCTCTTCCACAGTTGAGTTTTTGTTTGTTTTTAAATGCGTTCTAAAAATGCAGTACTCACATTTAGTTGTTAAAAACAAGTCTCTGGAGATCACAGTGATCTTTGAAAACGAATTATATTAAACTCAGAAGTAAGTGTATCATGGTCGTAGATATAAACGTTTACACTGATGCCAAACTATGAGACCTAGAAAACCTGTGATTGTGAGGCCTATGAGAAAAAACTTCCTATCCTGTGTCTTTAGGGTCCTCTAGTGGACGTTAGTATTACAGCCTTCTTCTGTCATTCACGTTGATAATATATACAGCTGATCATTTAGGCTAGATATGGCTAAATTCCCTCCACCCCAAGAAATAGGCCAATTAGTCATGGGCCCCACCCCAAAATACATAGGCCCATATATGCAAAAATGAGTAAATCTAAATTCTTTTGATACATCTGTTTTAAAAAGTAGGGTTAATTTGTTAAATAACAAATAATTTAAAATAAGTAGTGTAAAACTTTGTATTCGTAAATGAATAAGCATGTAAATATGATTTCAGAGGAAAGATTATTTTTCCAGAATTGTTAACTAAAAAGCAAATGTACTTATTATAGCGCCACCTAGTGTCTGATGGAAGTGTGTGAGGATGCCTAGAGCAGATAAAGAATAATTGACAAAACAACACAAACACAAAGCACCGTCAGTGCTTGGACTCCTGTCACTCAGAACCCTTGAAACAGCTTTTCCTCAGATCAGCTCAACACTTCATTTCTCAATGATTAAGAAAAGTTAAAATATGAATATGCATTTCTAAAAAAAAATTAAAAAAAAAACGCTGCTGCTGAAAGTCGAAGTTAATTTTAAATAAAATTTAAAATTAAGCCTAAGTTAATTTTAAATAATAGGATATGTGCCCCCACTATTAGATAATTATGAAAACTTAAAAAAGATAGACTTCACCTGCCATCAGTTTAACTATTAATAATTTTATTATACATATATAAACAATGTGGAGTGAATGAGCTGTCAATATAAATATCTGACACATTGTTGTGGTGTTGACCGATAATGAAGGACAGTGAGAAAACACATTTTTGTGTGAAAATGGTAAAGACAGGAGATGCACTTAACCATAGTGAAAATGCCTCTTAACCTCTTTACCTCAACCATCCACCCACCCAACACACACACACACACACACACACACACACACACACACACACACACAGCACAGTTTTCAGGTTTTATATCCTTGTAGGGACATTTGGTTCCCACAATGGAGGATAAACCTTTACGCACACACACACACAAACACACATGTTTGTTTTTATGGTTTATGGGGACTCTCCATAGGCATAATGGTTTTTATACTGTAAAAACCATAGTTTCTATTGCCCTACACCAACCCTACACCTAAACCTACCCCTCACAGGAAACTTTCTGCATTTTTAGATTTTCAAAAAAACTAATTCTGAATTATTTATAAGCCTTTTGAATTACGGGACACTGAAAATGTCCTCATAAATCACCTTCTCGTTGTAACACCTATGTCATACCCATGTTATTATACAAATTTGTGTCCTCATAAACCACATAAACATGCGCACACACAGCCACACACATACATGCTAACATACAAAAATCAAGACAAAAGCCTTTTTGTCAGAGAGATTGCTGTATATCATGTCAACCATCTCTGATCCTTATGATAGATAAGACCAGAAGATCAGGATGACAACAGCTTGTTGTGTGTGTGCATGTTCAAACACTGGAGTATGTTCACTTTCTATCTTTCTGTTATCCCCCAAACATACCCCACAACATCACATTTAGAGGAATTCTAGTCAGTATTCAGCCTGCTGTCACTTATCTAAAACAAACAAACAATTCTGCCTTCTAGCAATTATATGTTTGTTTGACACGGCTCACTGATTTCTGAGTGCTGCTGGGACAGAACAGGCTGAAAGAACTGAATTTATTTTTGTTCAGAGGTTTTCTCTTGTCATGATTGAGTTATTGTGATTTTTCTCCTGAGATGAGTGCCATAGTTGAGATGTCGGAGATACAGTGCTTTCTTGTTCAAAGTGACTTAAAGTTCACTTCAGAAACAGCAGCCAAGGTGTTAAAGTAGATAACTGTGAAAGATTGTTTTGTTGTTTATGCTAGATAACTAAAACTGAAAGTTCACTGTAATTTCAATTAAGTTAAAGGATGTTTACTGAAACTATCTCACCAAAAAACTGCCACACCTTTGCTCTTCCTGGGTGGTTTAAAAACCGCTCTTGCCCGAAAAACAAATCTATGGACATTTATTTGATTAAAAATTATTATTCTGTTCTCATCAACACTCATCAAGGCCCTTGGTGGAATTTAGAATTTGCAGACAGACCACTTTACGCACTAATAATATTTACTGTAAAATGTATTAATATTAGTACGTATTAATATTTTTAATTAGCTTTTATTGTTTAGATTTTTAGTTTTCACTTTAATTTTTGTTTACATACATTTGTCGTTTTTATTAGCTTGTTTAAAATATTTCTATTTAGTTTTAATTTATTTCAGTTTTAGTTTCACTTTAGTTCAGTTTTTGTAACTTAAACGTATTTTATTTCTGTTAATTGCCAATGAAAAATGCAAAGTTTAAGTTTTTAATCTAAGATTTAGATTAGATTTGATTTAAGCTTTATTTTAATTAATGAAAATACTTTTTTTTTTTGGTAACGTTTTAGCTATGAACACTGAGGTTCAAGAGGAGCCTGTTCATTTAATCATGTCATTCTCACTGCAAGAGTACTGTATGTAAACAGCTGTTCACTTAATTCTGTTTTGTTTTTATGCATTACTATCAAATGTGTACTTGTTAAATATTATTATACAATAAACCATGTATTATACATACAATGAGCAACATACTATATTTTAATAATTTACTCTCTAGTAATAGTACCATTGTTCAATCCATGACTAATAACTCATTTAAATAGGGTACATTATGTCCAGTACAACTGTTGAGAGCAGTTAAAGTCCAGCATCAAATGACAAGCATAATGAAATATTGATCAGCAGGTGGGATATGGATTATTAATGACTGGATAAAAGCTGCTGAGCTCAGTATAACACACAGAGGCATTTGCAGATCGGTGCATTAAACATTCCTGTGCAAACACAGAGCTGTATTAACACTGCTGAAGGTCCAATTCACACACAATTACAGGCTGCTTTCGACTGGGCTGTGCCGAGCATTTGCAAACGTCCCATTTTACTGCACTACGGCTACCACTCAATGCATTTTAAATGAGGACAATCAGTGTTTATAGACCATCAATATGCGTCACAGGACCCCCACAGAAGAGCTCTGTGTGTCTTTACAAAGTGGCTGAATGCAGCATCGCAGGCTGACTTGGGGTTTGATAAGCAAGTCTTTAAGTCTTTAATTAATAAAACTGCTTCCCATAATGTGGTTTACTGATTCAAAGAAAGCTGTTAATATTTGTGCTGTTTTTAGTTGTTAAGGGGATAATTCCCCCAAAAATGAATATTCTGTCATCATTTACTCGCCCTTATGTCATTCCAAACCTGTATGAGTTTCATTCTATATTTTGATAAGATATTTTTAAGAATGCTGTTGGTACCCATTGACTTCCACAGTATTTCTTTCCCTATGGAAGTCAATGGGGACCAACAACTGTTTGGTTCATCAAAATTCTTCAAAACATCTTCTTTTGTGTTCTTATGAAAAGAAAGAAACGTATACAGGTGTGGAATGGCATGAGGGTGAGTAAATGATGACAAAATGTTAATTTAATTTTGATAATGAGGAATGATCAACTATTCTGCATTTTAAAATGACAAAATTTTCAAAATTGATTTCATGATTGAAAAAAATTGAAAATTGAAAACTCATGTGGACAATTTTGACAAGTTTGAATCTGACCATGTTTGCTTCCGTTGGAAACTGTGGAGATATATTATCATCAGATCAATAGATCCTTTTAATATTGTCATAAACATTTCATGTTTCACATTGATCAGCCGTGTCACCTTTGAACCCTCCTCCGTCCTGTGTGTTAATCTCCAGCTGTCACTGTCTTTGATCAGCTGTATAGGCCTGTCTATTTCACCTCTCTCTCTCTTCCTCTTTCTAGCCTTGTCATCTCCTTTCCGTCTAAGGTCTGTTGGAACCCGTTGGCCTCTATGCCTCCCTCCCAACAAACCCCCTACTCTCCTTTTTTCAACGCTCTCCTCCCCCTTCTCTCTTTTGTCCCTGATTTTTTTTCGTATTCCCTCCAGAACGTAAAGTAAAATGCCACTCATAGAGAGTACACTTTCATTATGTTTTAGGTAGACTTTTAAAATTTCACTCTATAAAAATGTCAAATTAAGTTTTACTTTAATGTAGATTTTAAATAGTTATGTTTCAATAATTGTTTGTCATGCTCTAAAGAAAAAACACTTGAGTAAAGCACATTTAAAGCAATTGATTATGATTTTAAATGAAGCGTTTTATTCAGTATTACAGGGACACTGAAAATGTCCTCATAAATCACCTTCTCGTTGTAACACCTATGTCATACCCATGTTATTATACAAATTTGTGTCCTCATAAACCACATAAACATGCGCACACACAGCCACACACATACATGCTAACATACAAAAATCAAGACAAAAGCCTTTTTGTCAGAGAGATTGCTGTATATCATGTCAACCATCTCTGATCCTTATGATAGATAAGACCAGAAGATCAGGATGACAACAGCTTGTTGTGTGTGTGCATGTTCAAACACTGGAGTATGTTCACTTTCTATCTTTCTGTTATCCCCCAAACATACCCCACAACATCACATTTAGAGGAATTCTAGTCAGTATTCAGCCTGCTGTCACTTATCTAAAACAAACAAACAATTCTGCCTTCTAGCAATTATATGTTTGTTTGACACGGCTCACTGATTTCTGAGTGCTGCTGGGACAGAACAGGCTGAAAGAACTGAATTTATTTTTGTTCAGAGGTTTTCTCTTGTCATGATTGAGTTATTGTGATTTTTCTCCTGAGATGAGTGCCATAGTTGAGATGTCGGAGATACAGTGCTTTCTTGTTCAAAGTGACTTAAAGTTCACTTCAGAAACAGCAGCCAAGGTGTTAAAGTAGATAACTGTGAAAGATTGTTTTGTTGTTTATGCTAGATAACTAAAACTGAAAGTTCACTGTAATTTCAATTAAGTTAAAGGATGTTTACTGAAACTATCTCACCAAAAAACTGCCACACCTTTGCTCTTCCTGGGTGGTTTAAAAACCGCTCTTGCCCGAAAAACAAATCTATGGACATTTATTTGATTAAAAATTATTATTCTGTTCTCATCAACACTCATCAAGGCCCTTGGTGGAATTTAGAATTTGCAGACAGACCACTTTACGCACTAATAATATTTACTGTAAAATGTATTAATATTAGTACGTATTAATATTTTTAATTAGCTTTTATTGTTTAGATTTTTAGTTTTCACTTTAATTTTTGTTTACATACATTTGTCGTTTTTATTAGCTTGTTTAAAATATTTCTATTTAGTTTTAATTTATTTCAGTTTTAGTTTCACTTTAGTTCAGTTTTTGTAACTTAAACGTATTTTATTTCTGTTAATTGCCAATGAAAAATGCAAAGTTTAAGTTTTTAATCTAAGATTTAGATTAGATTTGATTTAAGCTTTATTTTAATTAATGAAAATACTTTTTTTTTTTGGTAACGTTTTAGCTATGAACACTGAGGTTCAAGAGGAGCCTGTTCATTTAATCATGTCATTCTCACTGCAAGAGTACTGTATGTAAACAGCTGTTCACTTAATTCTGTTTTGTTTTTATGCATTACTATCAAATGTGTACTTGTTAAATATTATTATACAATAAACCATGTATTATACATACAATGAGCAACATACTATATTTTAATAATTTACTCTCTAGTAATAGTACCATTGTTCAATCCATGACTAATAACTCATTTAAATAGGGTACATTATGTCCAGTACAACTGTTGAGAGCAGTTAAAGTCCAGCATCAAATGACAAGCATAATGAAATATTGATCAGCAGGTGGGATATGGATTATTAATGACTGGATAAAAGCTGCTGAGCTCAGTATAACACACAGAGGCATTTGCAGATCGGTGCATTAAACATTCCTGTGCAAACACAGAGCTGTATTAACACTGCTGAAGGTCCAATTCACACACAATTACAGACTGCTTTCGACTGGGCTGTGCCGAGCATTTGCAAACGTCCCATTTTACTGCACTACGGCTACCACTCAATGCATTTTAAATGAGGACAATCTGTGTTTATAGACCATCAATATGCGTCACAGGACCCCCACAGAAGAGCTCTGTGTGTCTTTACAAAGTGGCTGAATGCAGCATCGCAGGCTGACTTGGGGTTTGATAAGCAAGTCTTTAAGTCTTTAATTAATAAAACTGCTTCCCATAATGTGGTTTACTGATTCAAAGAAAGCTGTTAATATTTGTGCTGTTTTTAGTTGTTAAGGGGATAATTCACCCAAAAATGAATATTCTGTCATCATTTACTCACCCTTATGTCATTCCAAACCTGTATGAGTTTCATTCTATATTTTGATAAGATATTTTTAAGAATGCTGTTGGTACCCATTGACTTCCACAGTATTTCTTTCCCTATGGAAGTCAATGGGGACCAACAACTGTTTGGTTCATCAAAATTCTTCAAAACATCTTCTTTTGTGTTCTTATGAAAAGAAAGAAACGTATACAGGTGTGGAATGGCATGAGGGTGAGTAAATGATGACAAAATGTTAATTTAATTTTGATAATGAGGAATGATCAACTATTCTGCATTTTAAAATGACAAAATTTTCAAAATTGATTTCATGATTGAAAAAAATTGAAAATTGAAAACTCATGTGGACAATTTTGACAAGTTTGAATCTGACCATGTTTGCTTCCGTTGGAAACTGTGGAGATATATTATCATCAGATCAATAGATCCTTTTAATATTGTCATAAACATTTCATGTTTCACATTGATCAGCCGTGTCACCTTTGAACCCTCCTCCGTCCTGTGTGTTAATCTCCAGCTGTCACTGTCTTTGATCAGCTGTATAGGCCTGTCTATTTCACCTCTCTCTCTCTTCCTCTTTCTAGCCTTGTCATCTCCTTTCCGTCTAAGGTCTGTTGGAACCCGTTGGCCTCTATGCCTCCCTCCCAACAAACCCCCTACTCTCCTTTTTTCAACGCTCTCCTCCCCCTTCTCTCTTTTGTCCCTGATTTTTTTTCGTATTCCCTCCAGAACGCCAGCCTAAGGCTGAGTTATTTTCTCCCTGCAGGCCCATCTGTTCCCAGGAGACTCAGTGGGCAGATGTTCTTGCCCGTCTCATTCTTCCCCTCTCTCTGTCTCAGTGCCTCTCTTTCCCTCTCTTTCATGCTGACCTGAAAGCAGTGGTCAGCAGTGGTCTTCATTGTGTCATTATGTCCATACGGATGGACAAGACTGAGAAATGTATCTGTGTTTCAAATAATACCCCTGTGAAAAAGACATGCACTTAATTGCATTGAATGTGCATTTGTAATGTACTTCAACTCTTAGAAGTATATAAAAAAATACTTGCAGATAATATAATATTAATAAAGTAAAATGCCACTCATAGAGAGTACACTTTCATTATGTTTTAGGTAGACTTTTAAAATTTCACTTTATAAAAATGTCAAATTAAGTTTTACTTTAATGTAGATTTTAAATAGTTATGTTTCAATAATTGTTTGTCATGCTCTAAAGAAAAAACACTTGAGTAAAGCACATTTAAAGCAATTGATTATGATTTTAAATGAAACGTTTTATTCAGTATTACATTCAGTTAATTTATCTTAAATGCACTAAATTACAACTTCACAATTAAGAATAAATATACTTAAATACATGACATTCAGATTTAAATGACATGAAATATTTTTGTTTGCCATTAATGCTTGTCAGTACATTAAGCAGTGCACTTAAGTAAATATCAAATTATATATATGAAGATGTACTAAAGTCCTACCTAAGTCAGTCAAAAAAGCACTCTAAACTTCAGCTATTGCATTTAATATAAATTCAAAGTAAAATACAGTTTCTTTAATTGCAATTAAGTGTCTGAAAACATTACATTTAGATCAAATGGAAGTTTATAAGTATATGGAGATATATTATCATCAGATCAATAGATCCTTTTAATATTGTCATAAACATTTCATGTTTCACATTGATCAGCCGTGTCACCTTTGAACCCTCCTCCGTCCTGTGTGTTAATCTCCAGCTGTCACTGTCTTTGATCAGCTGTATAGGCCTGTCTATTTCACCTCTCTCTCTCTTCCTCTTTCTAGCCTTGTCGTCTCCTTTCCGTCTAAGGTCTGTTGGAACCCGTTGGCCTCTATGCCTCCCTCCCAACAAACCCCCTACTCTCCTTTTTTCAACGCTCTCCTCCCCCTTCTCTCTTTTGTCCCTGATTTTTTTTCGTATTCCCTCCAGAACGTAAAGTAAAATGCCACTCATAGAGAGTACACTTTCATTATGTTTTAGGTAGACTTTTAAAATTTCACTCTATAAAAATGTCAAATTAAGTTTTACTTTAATGTAGATTTTAAATAGTTATGTTTCAATAATTGTTTGTCATGCTCTAAAGAAAAAACACTTGAGTAAAGCACATTTAAAGCAATTGATTATGATTTTAAATGAAGCGTTTTATTCAGTATTACATTCAGTTAATTTATCTTAAATGCACAAAATTACAACTTCACAATTAAGAATAAATATACTTAAATACATGACATTTAGATTTAAATGACATGAAATATTTTTGTTTGCCATTAATGCTTGTCAGTACATTAAGCAGTGCACTTAAGTAAATATCAAATTATATATATGAAGATGTACTAAAGTCCTACCTAAGTCAGTCAAAAAAGCACTCTAAACTTCAGCTATTGCATTTAATATAAATTCAAAGTAAAATACAGTTTCTTTTAATTGCTATTAAGTGTCTGAAAACATTACATTTAGATCAAATGGAAGTTTATAAGTATATCCTTACTGTAATAACTAGCATGCTTAAGTGTACTTATATGTACTTCATAAATGTAATGCATTTCACTTTTTATTTACTCTTTATTTTTATTCACAAACACACACACACACACACACACACACACACACACTACAAAAAAACAACCCCCCAAAAAAGTCACAAACTGCCTCTTTTCACTTTCATTCAAATGTATTCAACAGCTGTTTGACTTTGAGATCTTTACTAAAGATCACTTAAGTACCACAGTCACTTTTCTTACATCTTCAGTAAGTGAGGTGTGTGAGAGGCAGGTGAGGGGTTTAGTGCATTCAGTTCTTCTCCAATGCATGTGTTAATGCACGACCCTTTGCACCATTTGGGCTTTGGGGTTTTCTTGATGGCTCAGGGTGGTAAGGTTTAACTGAAGAGTACATTAATGACAGAGCAATACACTCTCCACATTAGAGCTATGCAAATGCTTATATTCACACTCAGTCATTCACTGAGGCAGAAGCCTCAAATGCGAAGCGTTTAGGCCAGACCACCTGTCACATGGATGTGAACATTCACTTACACAGACAAAAGCTGACATTTTAGGGGTTTCAAAGGGATTGTGTACATCATTCTATGTATACCATTTCTATAGATGTGACTCTGATTTGAGGGCTGTGGATCAGGGATAGAGCACTGTCTTCCTTTCTGAATGAGTCCCCTCTTTACTCTTTATCCAGGAAGTTCATTAAAGCAACAGACATTTTTAATGGGTCAACGCACTTGCACAATGCATTCATAAGCCATTGTGTCGGGACCACCAGTTTAGCACTTCATTCAGAGATTAGTGTAGGTCCTTAGATATTATGAGAAATATATAATCAGGATTCCTTTATCTGCATTTTCATGTAATTCAATTCCAAGAGATTACTTAGAACAAATTTAATTGAGCAGTGCACATTTGTTCTTTCTTGTACTAACATTATATCAAGTTGTGTGTGAGTTATTTCACAGACCCATAGACAGTTTGAAAAATCTACACACACACACACACACACACACACACACACACACACACAGGTTTGTTTTTGTGAAAAGTGGGGACATCCCATAGGCGTAATGGTTTTTATACTGTACAGACCATGTATTCTATTGCCCTACATCAACCCTACCCCTTACAGGAAACTTTGTGCTATTTCAGATTTTCAATACACTCTATTCTGTGTGATTTACAAGCGTTTTGAAAAGTGGGGACATGGGGTAATGTCCTGAAAAGTTACCTTCTCCTTGTAATACCTTTGTCATTATACAAATTTATGTCCTCATTTGTCACAAAAACGCACACACACACACACACACACACACACACACACACTACAAAAAAACAATCCCCCAAAAAAGTCACAAACTGCCTCTTTTCACTTTCATTCAAATGTATTCAACAGCTGTTTGACTTTGAGATCTTTACTAAAGATCACTTAAGTACCACAGTCACTTTTCTTACATCTTCAGTAAGTGAGGTGTGTGTGAGAGGCAGGTGAGGGGTTTAGTGCATTCAGTTCTTCTCCAATGCATGTGTTAATGCACGACCCTTTGCACCATTTGGGCTTTGGGGTTTTCTTGATGGCTCAGGGTGGTAAGGTTTAACTGAAGAGTACATTAATGACAGAGCAATACACTCTCCACATTAGAGCTATGCAAATGCTTATATTCACACTCAGTCGTTCACTGAGGCAGAAGCCTCAAATGCGAAGCGTTTAGGCCAGACCACCTGTCACATGGATGTGAACATTCACTTACACAGACAAAAGTCTGACATTTTAGGGGTTTCAAAGGGATTGTGTACATCATTCTATGTATACCATTTCTATAGATGTGACTCTGATTTGAGGGCTGTGGATCAGGGATAGAGCACTGTCTTCCTTTCTGAATGAGTCCCCTCTTTACTCTTTATCCAGGAAGTTCATTAAAGCAACAGACATTTTTAATGGGTCAACGCACTTGCACAATGCATTCATAAGCCATTGTGTCGGGACCACCAGTTTAGCACTTCATTCAGAGATTAGTGTAGGTCCTTAGATATTATGAGAAATATATAATCAGGATTCCTTTATCTGCATTTTCATGTAATTCAATTCCAAGAGATTACTTAGAACAAATTTAATTGAGCAGTGCACATTTGTTCTTTCTTGTACTAACATTATATCAAGTTGTGTGTGAGTTATTTCACAGACCCATAGACAGTTTGAAAAATCTAAATTTACAGATTATATCAGTGCTGGTACAATTGAGTCTTGAGTGAGGCTGATCTCTCCCGCCCTGAGAAAGCCCAC
>NW_015505224.1:2328047-2330128 GCF_001515645.1 Sinocyclocheilus grahami
AACCCCCCAAAAAAGTCACAAACTGCCTCTTTTCACTTTCATTCAAATGTATTCAACAGCTGTTTGACTTTGAGATCTTTACTAAAGATCACTTAAGTACCACAGTCACTTTTCTTACATCTTCAGTAAGTGAGGTGTGTGTGAGAGGCAGGTGAGGGGTTTAGTGCATTCAGTTCTTCTCCAATGCATGTGTTAATGCACGACCCTTTGCACCATTTGGGCTTTGGGGTTTTCTTGATGGCTCAGGGTGGTAAGGTTTAACTGAAGAGTACATTAATGACAGAGCAATACACTCTCCACATTAGAGCTATGCAAATGCTTATATTCACACTCAGTCATTCACTGAGGCAGAAGCCTCAAATGCGAAGCGTTTAGGCCAGACCACCTGTCACATGGATGTGAACATTCACTTACACAGACAAAAGCTGACATTTTAGGGGTTTCAAAGGGATTGTGTACATCATTCTATGTATACCATTTCTATAGATGTGACTCTGATTTGAGGGCTGTGGATCAGGGATAGAGCACTGTCTTCCTTTCTGAATGAGTCCCCTCTTTACTCTTTATCCAGGAAGTTCATTAAAGCAACAGACATTTTTAATGGGTCAACGCACTTGCACAATGCATTCATAAGCTATTGTGTTGGGACCACCAGTTTAGCACTTCATTCAGAGATTAGTGTAGGTCCTTAGATATTATGAGAAATATATAATCAGGATTCCTTTATCTGCATTTTCATGTAATTCAATTCCAAGAGATTACTTAGAACAAATTTAATTGAGCAGTGCACATTTGTTCTTTCTTGTACTAACATTATATCAAGTTGTGTGTGAGTTATTTCACAGACCCATAGACAGTTTGAAAAATCTAAATTTACAGATTATATCAGTGCTGGTACAATTGAGTCTTGAGTGAGGCTGATCTCTCCCGCCCTGAGAAAGCCCACGTCCTTTTGTGAATCCACACAGCAGGTGTTTACCTGTTAGCAAACGTCAGTTCGTAGTAAAACTGTCTGGGCAAGTTCTCTGAGATCCTTCAATACAAGCCTGTTCATCCAGTTTGACACAAGACTTTTCCTGCTGTTGTTTAGTATGAATTTATTGTGCATTTTGAGATTTTAATAATCGTTACCCTGGCTGGCTCAGACCTGGGCCCTATAAATCGAATATGCTATTTTTTAGTAATATGCTACATGTGATCAGACTAGCATAGGTGAAGACAGACATTTAGTCTTTGTTTAGTCATTAAACAAAAGATGATCTCATTGTAAGATTTCATGAAATGCTTTTTAAGTCTTCTTTGGGTTATTAATTTTATAGGGAGTTGCTTGATCGTTTTAATTTAAAACTTACTTATCAACTCAAAATGTACACTTCCATTCAAAGGTTGTGGGTCAGATTCTTTTCATGTTATGGAAGGAAGTCTCTTATGCTCTTAGTTAAAATAATTTATGTTGTTATATTTTAAAATGTAATTTATTCCTGTAATGCAAAGCTGAATTTTCAGCAGTCATTACTCCAGTCTTAATCTTTCAGAAATCGTTCTAATATGCTGATTTGGTGCTTACTATTACAGTTTTTTTCAACTGCTTGCACACAGAATCTTTACTTGTCACACAATTTCTGAAACCTGGCACTCAAACAGCAGAACCACACACTAAATCTGCAAAACCATACACTAATTCTCGGCCTTTGACTCAGTTTTCAATTGCATAAAACACTTTTTGCAAAACACAACACACAATTATGTAACACACAAAAATCTAAGAATAATTAATATTATGGCAAAGGTGTTTGCAAATGTTTGCTTTTGAGATGTGTTTGTGATATTTTGAATGCAGTGCTTCATTTTGCAAGAGATGCGAGGCATTTTGCATTGTGTGCAATTCTTGGATTTGTGTGCAATGTTTTGAAAAAAAGAGGCAAAGCTTTGAAAATGTGTGTAAGCAGTTGAAAAAAAAACTGTATACGTGTTGAAAACAGTGTTTAATATTTTTGTGGAAACTGAAAAAAAATGTTTTTTTTCGGGATTCTCATGATTAATAAAAAGTTCAAAAGAACAGCATTTATTTGAAATAGAAA
>NW_015505224.1:2331320-2351155 GCF_001515645.1 Sinocyclocheilus grahami
CCCCCAAAAAAGTCACAAACTGCCTCTTTTCACTTTCATTCAAATGTATTCAACAGCTGTTTGACTTTGAGATCTTTACTAAAGATCACTTAAGTACCACAGTCACTTTTCTTACATCTTCAGTAAGTGAGGTGTGTGAGAGGCAGGGGAGGGGTTTAGTGCATTCAGTTCTTCTCCAATGCATGTGTTAATGCACGACCCTTTGCACCATTTGGGCTTTGGGGTTTTCTTGATGGCTCAGGGTGGTAAGGTTTAACTGAAGAGTACATTAATGACAGAGCAATACACTCTCCACATTAGAGCTATGCAAATGCTTATATTCACACTCAGTCGTTCACTGAGGCAGAAGCCTCAAATGCGAAGCGTTTAGGCCAGACCACCTGTCACATGGATGTGAACATTCACTTACACAGACAAAAGTCTGACATTTTAGGGGTTTCAAAGGGATTGTGTACATCATTCTATGTATACCATTTCTATAGATGTGACTCTGATTTGAGGGCTGTGGATCAGGGATAGAGCACTGTCTTCCTTTCTGAATGAGTCCCCTCTTTACTCTTTATCCAGGAAGTTCATTAAAGCAACAGACATTTTTAATGGGTCAACGCACTTGCACAATGCATTCATAAGCCATTGTGTCGGGACCACCAGTTTAGCACTTCATTCAGAGATTAGTGTAGGTCCTTAGATATTATGAGAAATATATAATCAGGATTCCTTTATCTGCATTTTCATGTAATTCAATTCCAAGAGATTACTTAGAACAAATTTAATTGAGCAGTGCACATTTGTTCTTTCTTGTACTAACATTATATCAAGTTGTGTGTGAGTTATTTCACAGACCCATAGACAGTTTGAAAAATCTAAATTTACAGATTATATCAGTGCTGGTACAATTGAGTCTTGAGTGAGGCTGATCTCTCCCGCCCTGAGAAAGCCCACATGTCCTTTTGTGAATCCACACAGCAGGTGTTTACCTGTTAGCAAACGTCAGTTCGTAGTAAAACTGTCTGGGCAAGTTCTCTGAGATCCTTCAATACAAGCCTGTTCATCCAGTTTGACACAAGACTTTTCCTGCTGTTGTTTAGTATGAATTTATTGTGCATTTTGAGATTTTAATAATCGTTACCCTGGCTGGCTCAGACCTGGGCCCTATAAATCGAATATGCTATTTTTTAGTAATATGCTACATGTGATCAGACTAGCATAGGTGAAGACAGACATTTAGTCTTTGTTTAGTCATTAAACAAAAGATGATCTCATTGTAAGATTTCATGAAATGCTTTTTAAGTCTTCTTTGGGTTATTAATTTTATAGGGAGTTGCTTGATCGTTTTAATTTAAAACTTACTTATCAACTCAAAATGTACACTTCCATTCAAAGGTTGTGGGTCAGATTCTTTTCATGTTATGGAAGGAAGTCTCTTATGCTCTTAGTTAAAATAATTTATGTTGTTATATTTTAAAATGTAATTTATTCCTGTAATGCAAAGCTGAATTTTCAGCAGTCATTACTCCAGTCTTAATCTTTCAGAAATCGTTCTAATATGCTGATTTGGTGCTTACTATTACAGTTTTTTTCAACTGCTTGCACACAGAATCTTTACTTGTCACACAATTTCTGAAACCTGGCACTCAAACAGCAGAACCACACACTAAATCTGCAAAACCATACACTAATTCTCGGCCTTTGACTCAGTTTTCAATTGCATAAAACACTTTTTGCAAAACACAACACACAATTATGTAACACACAAAAATCTAAGAATAATTAATATTATGGCAAAGGTGTTTGCAAATGTTTGCTTTTGAGATGTGTTTGTGATATTTTGAATGCAGTGCTTCATTTTGCAAGAGATGCGAGGCATTTTGCATTGTGTGCAATTCTTGGATTTGTGTGCAATGTTTTGAAAAAAAGAGGCAAAGCTTTGAAAATGTGTGTAAGCAGTTGAAAAAAAAACTGTATACGTGTTGAAAACAGTGTTTAATATTTTTGTGGAAACTGAAAAAAAATGTTTTTTTTCGGGATTCTCATGATTAATAAAAAGTTCAAAAGAACAGCATTTATTTGAAATAGAAACCTTTTGTAGCATTATAAATGTCATTTTGATCAGTTATGAATAAAAGCATCAATTTCATTAAAAACAAACAAACAAAAAAGATACTGACCCCAAACTTTTTAACGGTATAGTTTATATTACAGATTTGTGAAACAAATGCACATTCAGAACAAACAAACACACAATGTAAATAATAGAATTAATCTGTGTATCTAAAATAAAAAAGACTTTAAAATTATATAATTCTTTTGGTTAAAAACCTTTTTATAACATCTCTTTTAGTATGACAATGATTCTGGCTGTACCTGTCTCTTCTCAGTATATATAAAACAGAAGAATGTAAAAAAAACAACCTACAATAAAATGATTAAATGACATGCACGTAAATCAATGAGCTTTCCCATCCTATTCCCATTGTGCTAGAATTGGAGGGATTCTGCAGAAGCAGAGGAGGGTGACCGGGAGGTTATCAAGGCTAACAGAAACAGTCAGGTTGTTTTGTCTTTCTAAGGCTGTCACGGTTCATCCTTATCAAATGTTCAAAATAAAACTTCCGACAGTACCACAGTTTGCATTCAATTCATATTGGAATCTTGCCTATAGTGTGAACTTAATTGTAAAGAGCCCTATTGTGAAGTGAAGGGCTTGTCTTGGAAAGTGCCTGTATATCCCAGCAATCTCCTCAAGCAATCATATGCTATATCTACTGTCTGGAGGGCCATGGCGTAGTTTGTGATGCATGTGTGAAGTGAGATATTGGATAATTTTTGGGCGTGCACTGAATGGTATGTTTTATCTCTTACAGCCTATGTGTTGGCCAACTTCATCAGATATCCTCACCACAAAGATCTACAGGTCAGGGAAGGAATTTACGTAGGCTATATTTCTCACACAGCCTCATTTTAATGTATGTGAAACACTCTGACAAAGGCCACTTGTAGCATAAAGCTAAAGTGTCACCTTCCCCCAACATACACACAAACATATAGAATTGGCAAAACAAAAACAGTTTTGCTTTTAGTTAATGTAATTACCTTAACATTCAACATCCATAGCAACTTACTTGTTTTGAGAAACATATTCATATTTTGGTAAAGTAACGGGCCACAATATTCATATATTCAATAACAGATTTCTGTTCACAGTCAGCCCTTTTTGTTTTGCCAGATCTGTGTCACTGTCTAACAGTACTATTTGTCCTGAAATGGAAACTAGGTTAATGTGGCTATGTAAATGTAGCCAGGTCAGCAAAAAGCTGAGAATTTGAGTCATTAACATTTGTATTATCTCTTATCTTTAGGCTAATTTAAACACTCACAGCCTCTATTTGGCGTCTATGACTAGTTTAATATGAAAGTAGTTGACATGCGTGCAGGGGAACCTGGGAAGCTTTTTATTTCTCAGCTTTTTTCAGGTTAAAATGTACATTTATAAGGGAAACTGTAAATCCGTTTTGTTTTTAATTTTCATATTTTTCAATCTTTTTGACGCCACTAGCTTTCTCTCTAAATTAATACGAGGTAATGGAAACTGCATGTATGATAAGCTTGAAGAATACTTAAAAAATGATTTGAAAATAGTTTAAAATTATTTATATGGATGATAACATCAAATAATTGCTGAAATGACTGAAAATTCTATTTCAACTACCTATAAGTTAAATAAATAAACTGCGGTACAAACATATACCAAAAACAGACGTTTTACAAACGTTTGTTTTGTAGTAAACAAATGTATATTCACTTCTTTGTCCATGAGATTTGAGTGGTACGTTCCGCGCCAGGACGTTGGCATTTGATTGGTTTTCTTGCAACTGAAGGCGTTTCCAAGCTGCAGCTTGAACTGTTCCGCGGGAAAATCTTTCCTCGTTCTACAGCTATACATTTATATCCCGCCCAATTTATGTAAACATAAAAGCCATTGGGTGAGTTTATAGAAGCGCTGTTGTTACCTTAATGTTCATTGGACATCAGATTTGTCTGTCATTCTTTGGCCCGCCCACCTTCCCTCAGAGAACAATGCGGAAAAAAGAGGAAGCGCATGTGATTGGTTGAATCAGATATAACGGCGCTACTCATTGGCTACTCCGATTGCCGCTTGTGGACTGCATGTTTTGAACATAAATAAGAGCTACATTCAGCACTTTTCTTCCACAGCAGAGTTTGAAAAAGTCAGAGAGAGTGCAATCTAATCGGCAGCTCTCTGACAACAAAGATCACAGAAGATGGATTTTTAAACCCCCCCCCCTTTTTTTTATAGTGTCTTGTGTAATCTGGCGAAGTTATTATGCAGAATTCTGCAAGTTGTTTTCTCAAACCTAAATAAGATAAATTTAAGCCCCTGCCCTGGTTGCTGTGCGCTTGCTAACTTGGCTTAACCCTTTGCCGTCTTACTCGCGCCTGACTGGATCTTATTTTCAACAATCATCCGACGATCCGCGTCCCTTCAGAGATGGATGTTGATATTGCTCCAGGCGACATCAGCCCTGTAAATGATCCGTTCAGCGCCGGGCCCGATGCAGTCCTCAGACCTCCGCTGCTCTCCTTACCGGAGATCGGGGCGAGGGGCTCCCCCTGCGTGACCCTGGCCTCCCCCGGACCCATGGCAGTGCTGTCTCCTGTGACCAACCTGGCTCTGAACATGAATAATCTCGCTGTTCTTGGAGGGTGAGTGAAGCTGGGCTATTCTTTGATGGCACGAGTAAAAAGTAAACAACCACAGAGCTACTTCCTGGAATTGTTCTGAGGCTGATTACATTACGTTACTCTCGCTATCAAAGCCTGGTGTATTTGTGTAATAGCTAAACCGTTTATATAATGCGATACATTTCAGTTTTTAAATTCTTTGCTTTGACGTTTTGATGTAGTCAATGTGAGACACCAAAGCGGAAGAAACCCTTGCCCCTCCTGAAGATCCCTTCCTTCGCCTCTGATGCTTCTTCAGATGCAGGTTAGCTTGGAAAACATGCATTCGTTTTCCTGTAAAGACTTGAACGCCAGTGAGTTTGTGTATGGCAAGCCTTTTAAGCTTTAATCTGTCTGTTATGCTACTACCACTTATTTTTGATAGTGAGCAGTTAAATAAAAAACCGTCATGTTCAGTTACTAAGGTCTTATTAGTTAATGCTACTTGTTCTTTAGTAAACGTATCAATTCCAGTTGTCATAGTGTTAAATCCATAGACACTTGTTTCTAGCCAGTGTCACCTCATTAGAAAATGTAACAGGGTGGTGATGTGTGCAATCCACCCTATAAACTTAACCTTCAGTGGGGTGTAAAAAAAGTGTAAGTTTACAAATTAGCCACAATTTGCTAAAATGTAAAATAGTTTACCCAAGAGTGTGTTGGATTGGCAACTTTATAAATAAACTTAATTATAATTTTTAGTTACTTTTTTTAATTACTTTTTTTTTTAAATAAGTCATTAGATGTGTCATTTAAAAAAAGCAGTAACTAGTAAGATGAAAAGTGTTGCTAGTAATAGATTTTTGTGTCTCATAAATTGTTACAATTATCTAATAAATATGAGCAATAATTGTAAAGCATACTAGTTGGATGTAATTGCTCACTAGTAATGAAATTAAGTGCTACTAACAATTCATTTTTTTTAGTTGGTTGTGAGGAATGTTAAAGCTTGCCATACAGTGTGTGACAGATCATACCATTTGGAGTGTGAGCAGTGATCTTTAGGCTATAGTTAAGCTCTGCTGTATTACTAACAGCTTGTGGCGGTTTTCTCACCTGTGTCTCCTCCCCACAGGTCTTGGATTAGAGTCTCCCAGCCCTTTGGATGCTCTGGATGCTGAGCAGAAGTGAGTATGATTCTTCTGCCTGTTGGTCATAATATCTGACATGTGAGATGGAGCTTGGCTTGAGGATTATACGTCGAATCTAGTCCCTGCCGTTAGATGGAGCGTACATATGCTCAGCTTGTCTGTTTTTCATGGCTTCGCTGAGCATATGCTGGCCTCCATCACAGATCTCACACACACACATTGGATTGGCAACTTTATAAATAAACTTAATTATAATTTTTAGTTACTTTTTTTAATTACTTTTTTTTTTAAATAAGTCATTAGATGTGTCATTTAAAAAAAGCAGTAACTAGTAAGATGAAAAGTGTTGCTAGTAATAGATTTTTGTGTCTCATAAATTGTTACAATTATCTAATAAATATGAGCAATAATTGTAAAGCATACTAGTTGGATGTAATTGCTCACTAGTAATGAAATTAAGTGCTACTAACAATTCATTTTTTTTTAGTTGGTTGTGAGGAATGTTAAAGCTTGCCATACAGTGTGTGACAGATCATACCATTTGGAGTGTGAGCAGTGATCTTTAGGCTATAGTTAAGCTCTGCTGTATTACTAACAGCTTGTGGCGGTTTTCTCACCTGTGTCTCCTCCCCACAGGTCTTGGACTAGAGTCTCCCAGCCCTTTGGATGCTCTGGATGCTGAGCAGAAGTGAGTATGATTCTTCTGCCTGTTGGTCATAATATCTGACATGTGAGATGGAGCTTGGCTTGAGGATTATACGTCGAATCTAGTCCCTGCCGTTAGATGGAGCGTACATATGCTCAGCTTGTCTGTTTTTCATGGCTTCGCTGAGCATATGCTGGCCTCCATCACAGATCTCACACACACACGCACGCACGCACACACACACACAGACAGAGTCACTGGATATCTGAACCACACTGCACATCCTTTTATTAAAGCAAAGATTCAGCTTAGAATGAAATGTCATGTACTCGCAAGTTATTCACAAGGATGATTTACTTTTGTGAGGCACAAAGTAAGATTTTAGGCAGAATGACATTGCTTAATTGAATAAACCAGAAATAATTTTTTGGGTAAACTATCATTTTAAATTTGCAAAGGCTCAGATATAGTATTATTTACCCAGCATGCATTAAATCTGTGTACACCCTGGCTCTCTGGTAATCTACAGTCTGTGAGACGGTTCTCCTTTCCAAGCCATTTGGTGTCTGTGGGAATCCATTTATCTGCAGCCAGGCCTACAGCTGTTTGGGTTCCTTCACACATCAGTGTGTGTGTTGTGTGGCTCGTTTTCGAAGGGGGCTGGGTGAATGGTGGCACGCTTTTCATGCCCTGTGTGAGCAGGCATCCAAATAGAGCGGTAATATGTGTGTGTGAGGTAGCCAGGGTTACTACAGTACCCCCTTCTTAACTCTTAATTCCTCCTTTTTCCTATGCTATGAAAGAGCCACACTCCTTACCTCCTCCCCCTCCAAACCACCATTCACTCTCTCTCCCCCTGCTCCCCTCTGCCAACAAAAGAAGCTTTAGAGGGGGTTAGAGTTGTGTGGGCATATGGTAAATTAGAAGACCCCCCCCCTTCTCAGTTCTGCTGAGGGCTGTTTTGCATACAGGTGGGCATCGGTGTATTTGTTAAATATAGAGTTGTGAGGGGCCTAGTAGTCTGGATTGTCATCTGGGCTTGTGTTTGGTTGGAGCGGGAGGAGACTTTGAATACACTAGCTGTTCAATAGCATTTTCTTTTTCCTCACAGATTTGAGAAGGCCATGCAGGATGCCACACGAGCAGTTAATGAGTACGTGGTCATGCACTACAAAGCAGAGGATGCATTTGTCTGTGAAATCTGTTGTATTGACTTGGGTTTAATCGAATGTTCTTTCTGTTCGTACAGAAAAATGCCCATTCGCAGGATACACTCTTTGCCAGTAAGTTCATTCTTTATACATTCTCATGCAAAAGTTTGGGATTTTAAAGAAGTCTAATGTGTTTGCCAAGACTGCATTTGGTAGAAAAATTTATAGTAATCTATTCATATAATATTTTAAAGTGTAATTTATTTTCTTCAGCCATGACTCTAGTCTCAGTGTCACATGACCAGAAATCATTCTAAAATGCTTTTTAATATATTTGTGGAAACAGTGGTACTTTTTACAAGTGTCTTTACTGTCACTTTTGATTTGATTGATCGTGTCCTTGCTAAATAAGCGTTTCTCTAACTGACCTCAAACTTTTGAACTGTGGTGTAAGTATAAACGTAAGATTTGTTTTTTCTTTGTAGCTGCAATTTTTGGGTCACAGTCCCAATTTGAGAAATAAAGAACAAGATCCCTCGCGTTATGGAGTGTGGACTCGTGCAAATGGCAGTGACAACAAAGAGAACCTGGCTGAGGTGTGTGTTTCGTGTCTCTAGTTTGTGTTTCTGTAGGCAGTGTATTGATGTATTCATGCTCAAAATTGACTAGGAATTGCTTTTTGAGAGAGTAAGTGCTATGATTTGTTATTGCAAGTCTTGGAAAGTTATGGGAATTCATGGGGTGGGTGTTGAAATGACTTTTCTCTTTCTCTTATTTTCTCTTACGACTTCATTGATTCAATCTGTCTTGGAAAGTTATGGGAATTCATGGGGTGGGTGTTGAAATGACTTTTCTCTTTCTCTTACGACTTCATTGATTCAATCTGTTTTTTTTTTTCTCCAGGAGAATTTTGAGTTCAAGAAGCCTTCCATGCCAGCATCACGCTGTTGTACGCGGTCCACTGGAGGTACCAAGGATGCTTTTGCCTGCCGACCCAACTCTGCTCCTGCTTTAATGGTACAACATGCATCCTTGGCAGAACCTGTAGAAAACTGTTCTAAAAGGTTTAATGTTGATGTAACTTTTAAATGCTTGGGTTTTCCTCTGTTCTCCAGCTTTCCCCAACTTCATCCCATCAGCCCGACTCTTCCGACGAGAGCAGTCACTTCATATTGCGCCGCCCCTCGCTCTCCTGTCTCCACGATGATGATGATGATGGCTTCTTAGAGGGGCTAGATGATGTAGAGGTGACTTCTCAATTTGCTTTTGTTTTATTCTTCGGTTTCTTTGATTTGTAAATAACCATAATGCATTTGTTTGTGTAGAACGACTCTGAGGTTCCTTTTGGAATGGACAGTCTTCTCACAGCTCCTCTGGTGGCTAAACAAAGTACTGACAGTAATTATTCGGTATGCTGTTACACTATCTCTTTTTGATTCGTTTTTTATGGTTATTGACATAGTTAATAACCAAACCCACTATATTGCCCTTAGCCTGTTGTTCGCTGCCGTCCACGTGGGTTGTTCCGATCGCCCTCTATGCCGAACCCCGGAGGGCGTATCCCACTAAAGAGATCCGAGAGGCCACAGGATGAGAACACACCTGTCAGAGTGAAGAGGAGGCGGAGCCTGGCAGGGACACAAGTTGCACCCACAGAACAGGAGGATGTTATGCCTCATCAGGTCAGACCTCACTGGAAAAACAACAGCAACCATAATTTGAGTTTATAATTTGGGTCTAACTTTGATACCACCTTCTTACAGGTTCTAAGGTCAAAGTCATTTAGTCACACACAGATTGAAAGAATGTTGGATACAGATCCCAGTAATGTGACTGGAGATTTCACCAAGGTGATTATTGCATTTTGTAGTAATTACATATGACACTCACACACATAAAATCATAACAATAAATCAAACACCATTTAAAAGTGTGCATTTGTCATTTTGAAGGCTCCTGCGCTACCCACAGTTGAAGGAAAACACCAAGAGTTGAAATACATCACTCCAGATATTGTAAGTTTGCACACATTACCATTTAGCATGGACATTTCAAATGCAAGAGCATGTAAAACAAGCAGTTACATGTCATCTATACAAAGTATGTGCATTGGCACATTTTCTGCATCCTGTTTTCTAACATCTGTTTCTGTATTTTCAGATGGTTAAAGCAATGAACGGCCAGTACAGCGATCTGGTGGAGAGGCTGTTTGTCATCGACTGCCGTTATCCGTATGAGTATGAGGGCGGTCATATTAAGGTTAGGATTTAATTAACCTTGATGCAGTTGCATGCTGTCGTATTTGTGTGGGGCAAATTTAGCTGACTCCTGTTTGTCCTCCTCCTTTCAGGGTGCACTTAACCTCCATCAAGAGAATCAAATTGAAGACCGCTTTTTAAAGAGTCCTATTCTTCCAGAATGTCCCGAGAAGCGTGTCCTGCTGGTTTTCCACTGTGAATTTTCATCCGAACGTGGCCCACGGATGTGTCGCTATGTTCGACAAAGAGATCGGTTTTTGAATGAGTACCCCAACCTCCATTACCCTGAACTCTATATCCTGAAGGGAGGCTACAAAGACTTTTTCCCACTTCACAAGGTATGTGTGCTTTCACAGTTTGAATGTCCTACATCTGAGTTTTCCCCCTCTCTTTCCAAGTTTATAATGCATGCATTTTTCTCTGTAGTCGGTCTGTGAACCACAGGCTTACAGGCCGATGCATCATGAAGACTTTAAAGAAGACCTGAGGAAGTTCCGCCTTAAGAGCCGCACCTGGGCTGGAGAACGCAGCAAGAGAGACATGTACAGCCGTCTCAAAAATCTTTGAGCCTCATTTTCTCCCATTCCCTCAGCATTGTACTTCCTTTACTCTCTCATATGCTGCCCTCACATGTGAGACTTGGCAGAGACCTGAAGATGTGTGTTTGGTGGGAACCGTTATTGGTTTTCAGGGTTTTGTATTTCTTTAGTACCACAATGTCAAACGAGGTTGAGAGGCTATTACGTATCTCTGCCTGTTTGGTTTAACTTTTAAACTGCCATTATTCACCACCCTGATCTCCCTTGAGAAACACACAGCTACATGTCACTGTCATGTATTACACATACACATTTTAACTAACCTGTATTTTTACCCCCACGTTTTTGGCCACTGGCCTGTCCTAACTTGTATGTTGGATTAATTAATGACCATTTTAACTTGCACTCCCCCCCTCTTTTAATTGTTGTGGTGATTACGTGATTTATGCATTCATTTTGCCCACTCTTTCTCACATCTGGTCAGTTGCCCAATGATAAAGCCGTGATTACAGCCAGAGGACTAATTACATTTGTTGTATAAATTGGTTTATGTATTTTAAATGTCACAATTATGCAAATTCTCATGTCGCAAAATAATGATTACAATTTTTACCCGTATGTTTTCAGTAAGTTCTGTTGGCAATGACCATATTGCTTTGAGTGTCCTGGTTTGAGTTTTTGGAAATTGTGAGCATTCTTTTAGGGGGAGGTAGTAATAATTTTTTTTCCCCCCCTCACTTGGCCTACAGCTTTAACTCAGATTTTTTCTGCTGCTGGTCAGCAAGCGATGACCACATCAATGTTCACCAAAATGTTCTGAAATGAGATTTAGTTCTATTTGTAAACCAGTGACCGTTGAGAGTTGCAATTCTCACTCCCATGCAAGTGTTTTTGTAAATTTTATCTTCCTGAGTGTATGTTTTATTGGTCATGAGGGACTGAGAGGGCTGGTTTATGTATTCATGAATAAACTTGGAGTTTGGGGTAATAACTCTTTGCTCAATCATGTCTTGATCTGTGTGCTGTTATTGACTGGCATAGGGTGGTCATTTGTTTTTCAAATATACCGGTCTAGCAGAGACCTTGAATGTGGTTAGTCAAGCACCAGCACGTGTGTCTGCTCACATTAGGAGGAGCCAGCAGTTTCCCAGCCGTTCCCTAACATCCTGGCACAGTGTCAGACTAGATCCTGCACTCACGTTTCTGTTTGGTTAATGAGTAAAAGCATTTTTGGACGCTCTTATCAGTATGAGCAAACAAGAAATGAAAGTTTAAGGGTTTCAAATGTTAAATATTTAACAAATGTGTTTACCACAGCTTATACATGTGGATGGTAGAAGAGATTTCAAACTGTTGGTCCAATGCCAAACATTTAGATATTCTGCCTGTAGCTTGATTCCCACCAGACTAAATCAAATGTAGCTCTTTATGAAATAAACTGTGCATTGGAACATAAAGCAGTAATCGGAAATGCAGACCATGCACAATCTGTTAAAATGTATTGTAAATCTTTATAACCGATTTGTCAAGCAACTGTATTGCTTAACATTTCAAGGCAAGACACTACAGGCAAAACTTGTCTTTTCATGTGCTGGTCAATAAGCCAGATGATCCAGAGCTAACATTACCTGTCAGACTATATTCTGAAGGTTTTCTCAGTCGTGTTATTTACATATTATTATAACATTTCTAAAATGGTGATTTGTTGACAGTATTTTCTGATTTATGGAGTGATAAAAAGAGATATGCAAAATCCTCTCTAACTTTAACGTCAACAAAATGAAGCAAGAATTTTAAACCTGGCTTCATCTAATGCTCATTTCTTTTCTGGAAATGTATGCAAATCTGTGCATATTTAAGAAGCTACTGCCTCATTCATGCATTTAATCATCACATTTCAGAAAACTTGTAATAGAAAATATATGTCTCAAGGTACTGTTATGAATCAACTGGGGAAAGTTATAGTGATACCTATTAGTTAACATTTTTACCCTACAAGTTACTGCAATAAGGTTCTATACAGTTTTGTAAATGCCATTTACATTTTACATTTACAGTCTGCACATTGTGTAATGCATATATTAATTGAACTGCCTTAAAATAATGAATTCAGTATTTTTTGTGTGCTGGAATCAATGTCTAATAATATTTTCCTTTTAAGTCTGAAGGCTGAAACTTCAGGTTTTGTTTCTGACTTTGGATATCTAGTATATGTGGTTTTAATTCAACCACAGAGAGCCAGTAAAACGTCGAATTTGAGTAAGAGGATCTCACGCATGCAGAGTTTCCATTGTCATTGTGTTTCTGCTTTGCTAGCCTGCCTCTGAATCTAAAAATTACCAGAATCGGCTGTAAAGGCTGGAGTATTGCCATCATTGTAACCACACCCTATCACTTTTGCAACAGCAAGATCTTCTGAATGTGGCCTTGGCTTTTGTTTCTGCCTACTGACTTCCTGTATCTTCAGTAAAACCTTTTTTTTCATTCATTGTCAGGCTATCGGTTTTGTAGTTTTGGTTCCTGAATGTAGCAGGAAGTGGGGGGAGATGTGTGTCCTCCTCCCTCATGGGTTAAGTGAGCATGACCAGCAGTTGTTAAGCAAAACAGCTGTCCATTGTGTGTGTCAGAGCGCATGTGTTTGAATACGTCCAACTTAGTCGTCTGTCAATGGCACTTTGTATGTGTATAAACATGCTACTTTGTTTAACATGCACACATTGGAGAATGTTGTTGGGCGGAGAACTGTCCAATTAAAGACTTGTTCAAATTTTTTTTCTGTCACTAGGATACATTTTAAAACTTGCATACCTCACAGGTACATAGATCAGACTGAAGAATGTACTATATCCTAATTAGTTAATGTAAGTTAGTATATTATTAAATTCTTTTGACAGAAGTTTTGAAAAACTTTTGTGGTGGCTTAAGAACAGTATATACAGCACATTTAATAATTCACTTCTTAAATTGTCCAAAACATAAAAGTTTGTACCACATTTTGTATGCAACATGAGGTAAGATCCCTCCATCAAAAAATAAAAAAATAAAAATAAATAAATAAAAATAAATAAATAAATAAAAATAAATAAAGAATAAAAAAACAAAACAAAACAGAAAATAGATAAATAAAAATAAAATAAAAAATACAATAAAATACAAATAAAAATGAAAAGAAATGACATTAGTAAGACCTTTCATGGTGGGAAGACAGGTAACCAATTTGTAATGCTGAGAGCAAAGCCAAACCATTGAACTCTTTTACCTGTTATGTAAAAAATAAATTGTAAACAATTTAGAAATTGTATTGAATTTTGATTTTAATGAATGTTTATTGCTAAAGAGCGTATTCAAATCTTTCAAATCAACGTTTTAAACGCTATTTATGTCCCAAATATGACATAAATTGAAATGAAACAGTAAAAAATACTAGAAATAAACTGCTTATTAAAATGGTAAAAACTTTCGCTGGCGTTAAATAGATTTAATACTATGTTGTGTCCTGAGAATGTGTCCATCATTTCAGCAGAACACCTGTAAGTCCATAGATATGTACAGGATATCTATGTATCAGTCATCCAAGATCGCCATCTAGAGCTAAAAACAAAGGAGCTGCGCAAAATTGATCAGCTGATCCACAGTCATGTGACCAAATACGGAAGTAATCATGCAGAGTTTGTCTACATTGGCATCATGACTTTGTGACACAAATGTATTACTAAGTATATTTTCTTGTGAGTGTTTTCTTCAGGTGTTTATGATATGCCAGATCAGCTATGGTGATTTGTTTCTTAATTCACACGGTGTGTCCGGTGAGCGCGCTGTCCGCAGCCGAGAGTCGGATACTGTACGCGCGCGTGTTCGGACCGGGGACCGGGGACCGGGGACCGGAGACCGGAGACGCTGACTTCACACCGGAGCAGAGACGACTGATGCAGAAAGAGAAACTCCACGTGGTAGCGAGGTCAGATGAATTCACGATTGTAAACCATTTCCGCCAAATTCTTACTCCCAATCAAACCGACAACAGTAAATTATTACAGTAACAAATGGGAGATTTCATGCAAATGTTTGTTACATCATTTTGTTTTGATGACTGAGATAGTTCACCCCAAAATTGAATTCTATCGTCATTTACTCACCCCATGTCGTTCCAAACCCGTGTATGACTGAGTTTCTTCTGTGAAACATAAAATATAGTTTCAAGAAGGATGGTAACCAAACCGTTTTGGTTACCATTGACTTGTATATGTACAAAAAAAAACCAACTCTCCACATATTTATTGATTTATTTATTGTTCCATAGAAGAAAGAAATCATACAGGTTTGTTTGGAACAACATGAGAGTGAGCAAATGATGACAGAAATGTTATTTTTGGGTAACTGTCCTGCTAATACCAATATCTGTATTAGCAACAATTGCAGTAACAGTGGTATTTTGTCAGAAACAATGTCTACTGGTACTTTGTATGTGTACCCAAGGGAAACAATACTCTCTTTTTTTCTGCCCCTTTTCTCTCTGTCAGGCAGGTGAGGAGTGCTGTGGCTCTGAGTAGGGAGGCCTCAGGCGGTTTGTGTGTGGAGGCAGTGCTGGGTGAGGAGGCTGCAGCTCTGGGTGAAGCTGACAGCGGCATGTTTTCCCTGGGCAATGCAGAGCTCTTTCCAGATCGGAGTGTTGTTCTGTGGCTGGGGGTTCTGTCTCTAGTGTTCAGTCTGGTCTGCAGACCACACGAAAACCTCCTGCTCGCAGAGGGAGCGCTTCGCAACATTGCACGTCACTGCCTGGAGGAGCTACGTCTGCTGGGACCTGGTGCTGAGGTGAGGTTTTTCTGGGACTAGTGATTGTTTTATTAGGGGTGCTCAGTTACTATTGCTTATCCATAGGGCTCAAGACTTAATGAAAATAAACTTAACATGAATGAAAATGTTAGCAAAACTAACGATGACAAATCCAGCATGTTTTGTGCTACAGCTATGAGTAATAACTTACAGTATATTGTGTGGCTTGTTGAGGAGCCACTGCTGCTCACTGGAAATCATTACTTTCTGAAACACTTACTTATAGAACTTATAAAAATACTACAATAATGTGACATCCGATATTTTTTTAGACCGTCGTTTTTGAAGTATCTTGTCTGTGTGTGCATGCATGTACATGTTTGTATATGTGTTGCATGTATGTTTGCATGTTAATCTGTTCACTGTGCTTGCGTGTTTGCATATGGGTATAAAATTCATCACCAAAATTTAAATTTATCCAAAAAATTGAATATGTTCGCTATACAGTTCAAAACTTTTGGGGTCGGTAAGATTTTTAAAAATGTTTTCTCTTATGCTCATCAAGGCACTTGATCAAAAATGAAAACCGTAATATTGTGAAATTTTACAAAAAAAAAAATGTTGATATGTGTCATTTATTCCTGTGATGATTACTCCAGTCTTCAGTGTCACCTGATCCTTCAGAAATCATTCTGATATAGTGATTTGGTGCTGAAGAAATATTTCTCATCACTACCAATGTTGAAAACAGTTGTACTGCTCAGTATTTTTGTTGAAACCATGATACATTTTTTGGGGATTCTTTGATGGATAGAAAGTTTGAAAGAACAGCATTCATTTGAAATAGTGATACTGAAAAATCTTACTGACTTCAATAACAATACATGGTAGTGTAAAAAGTTATTATTACTGTGTGTTTGAGTGACTGTTGTGTGAATGTATTTGTTGTTTGATGTTTTCATTGTATCATTGTGTAGATTCATGCAGCCTAGAGTCTGAAAACTATTGTATTGCTTTTATTGTTACAGCTGAAATTGAACTTCTGTTGAACTCCAGCAATCTTATAAAGTACTCTGAGCGCAATGTTTTTCTTATGTCTGCTGGTCTAGTTTCTTCCTACCAAAAGACTAGCAGTGGGCACAATGAAAGGATAAGAATATACATCTCACTCTGTGAGAGAAACATGATAATCTGTTAATTACACTGTGATCAATACGTTCACAGAAAAGCAATCCAATGAGCTTGGGGGTATTTTCTGCAGAAATTTACTAAAGAATTATATTCTTTCCAATTACTGAATGAATAGGGCTGGAGTTGTTGTCATACAGTGAACAAGGACACACATTCAAAGTAAATAGGCAAATTGCCAAGCTATTGATTATTTGATGCTACCCTTTTTCTCTCTGGCTGACATAGCTGTTATTTTCAGATGTTGCTGAAAAGTGATCGCGTGGATGCATTGTTGCACAGACTGCTTCCCCATGGTCAGCTCCTCTTCCTTAACCGCCGTTTTGCCTTCGCCCTGGATAAAGAGATAGCGAGCTACGTGAGCAAATGAAACCTGTGTGTATTGGTATAAACATGAGGATTTTCCACGTATTTAGAGAGTAATATATAAACTGCCTGATAAATCGAGGATGTTGTGATTTAAGAGATTTGGAGGAACCACTTCTCCTCTGAAGGTGTAATAGCATTAGAAAAGTAGAAGATTGCACTCACAAAGTGTATTGTGAACCATTTTTTTCCCTTTGAGGAAACCAGAAGGCACATGTTCTAAAACTTTAATTGCAGTTTGACATCAGATTAGATGAAAAAAGGCACAGCAGCACAGCTTTTGATATATTGGTGAGAGATTCTTTAGAGTTTATTCAAGTAAAGCTCTTTACACATTTGATCTCTCAGGCAGAATGACTTTGGAGTACCTGATTAACTGGCCATAAATGGTCAATTGATAACATTGTTCATTGAGTTTCTTGTTAATTAAAATCTGAATTTATATTATTACTGCTGTCTGGCTGGGTCCAAATAAAACCATTGCTGTATATATCTGGCTCTCCTCTAGAGGGCAGTGTTGCATTTTATTAATTGCTATATGTTTTTGCTTTAGTCAAGTGCATGGCAATTTGAATAATCCTCTAACACTTTCATCTAAAATAATTCAGTAGTTCACAGCAGTGTGTCTGCCAACAGAACTGAGATGGCTGATTGACAAGGCCATATGACGCCTTGATATCTAGGCCAACGGAGCAATCACGCAATTCCTGAAAATCCATTTTTAGCTTCTCTTTCCCCTGATTTAATAATGACGAGTTACCTCTGTCATCATGCTGTGCTGGGAATGAAGGGAGGGTGAGGAGGATGTCCACTTATAGTAATTGTGAGGCCAGTCATAACTCACAAGTACTGCGGTTCAATATGTTGACTGGTGAGTGTGAGGCTTTTCTGGCTTCCTTGTGTCAGCTGCCTTACAGAGTAGTGATGGTTAGCATTTCTCTCGCATCGAGCATGACAAGAGCCCTGCTATGGCCAAATGCTCTGTAGCTGTGAAGTGTTGTTTAGACACTCACATGGAAAGGACCTATAGCAAATTACATGTCATCACAATAGCATTTGAATTGAGTAGCATGCGGTTAGTGATATCTCAAATCTCTCACTGCATTTCTGTGGATGTTATAAAATTTCACATTTTCAGGTGACGGCTTTCAAGGGGTCTATATTTGTATTTTTTAACCACTTTAGGTCCTCTTTAAATGACTGGAAATGCCATTTTCATAACCAAAGTTTTTTTGCTGCTATGCCTTTAAGGTATCTGTGTAAACACTGTTGTCATATGTGAAAACGGCTTTTTGCTGTTGCAGAATGTGCTGCACAAAATGTTAAGATTTTGGGACCTTGTTAAAATGAACTTCGACCCTTTTTCCTTATGTTGAGATGCTTTTGAAGCATTTGCAGAGCAGTAGGTGCTACACACAGCCATTAACTATGTTTTTCTGATTTTAGGAATGACAATTAAACGTTTAATTATGAAGGTGGGTAGTTATATGTTAATGAGTTTTGGTTTTCTGACATCAGGAATCTATGGATTTTGGAGCAAGCCATTTTTGCAGTTTAGTTTCAACAGATTGTCTTTTTGAATTGGGAAGGAATTTTTGTTTTTAAGGTATTGTATATTTTTAGAGTGTATTTTCATTTGAGAAGATATTGTGAACACAAATTAAGTATTTACTGTACTACTAATTTGTTCTCTCATTTAAATTTTTAAATGAAGGAACGAATCAATAATACTATATTAGTAATAATATTCTAACAGCAGTAAGCGTTAATAAATAATAGACACATGAATAATCCTAATATACAGTTTTACCTATATTTTTTGAAGCAATGTTAAAATAAAATGCGTCATCTTGATCAGGTTTTAGTGTCTTGATTTTAAGTAGAATACACATACAGAATATCATAGTGCTCAATGTGTCACAACGGCAAGGAAACTGTAACATGAATTTACTTTGGGACTAAAAAAAACCCAGAGAGGGGAGTTAGACTCATGATTTCATAAGTCCTCCACAATCCATTTAGATACAGATTCTTTTATTTGAGAGACATTTGAGTCACTCAGGAGATTTAGATATTTATAATACAGATTTTATTTATAACGTTTGATTCCTCTCACAAACACATTAGTGTTATCTTTTCAAAACCGTAAATTCAAGTAAGAGACAGTTTGTCCTTAATGGTTACTCCCCTGTTGTTCCAACTGCTTCAAACAACACAACAATATTTAGTGTGTTATTAATTCCAACATATTCATCATTCATCACACGAGGTTCGAAAAGCCTTGGTTTTAAATGTACGCTTGCACAACACAAACGCAATTATTACAGAAATCATAGAGCGTTTCTTGGCACATTTGGATCCACTTCAGCTGTGAAATCTGTTATTCAGCTGTCTGATGATTGTGTCCTAAATTGGGGAATCTTTTTTCTCCCAGGTCTTGATGAAAGCCTCAAGTAATCACATTTAAATTGTGCTTCAGTTTATGCTGAGTCTCAGCTCTAACCATAGCAGTGTTATTATTACTTTTTATATTATTACTGTCACTCTCTTTTACCCCTTCATAATAAAATGTCTGTCATTTAACAGGTGTACATTTCCCTCTAGAAGAACTTTTTAAAATCGAACCTTCATTATGTTAAACCTTTGCGTTATGGATATAATCCTAAACATAACTAAATTGAGTATAGAGATAAAACTTGCATAATCACAAACTCGAAGGAATACTTTACCTAAAAATGAAAACCTGCTGAAAATGTACTCATCCTCAGGCTATCGAAGATGCAAATGACTTTGTGCACTCTAAAAAAATGCTGGGTTGTTTCAACCCAACTTTGGGTCAAATATGGACTAACCCAACTTTTGGGTAAAAAAAAAAATTAAAAAATTAGACCCAGCAGCTGGGTTTGTCCATATTTCACCCAAAGTTGGGTTCAAACAACCCAGCATTTTTTAGAGTGTAGGAAAGAACCAGATCAAATTAGATCTGTTCATTTATTTAGTCTATACCACAAATGCGTAAAAAATGCTGGGTTGTTTCAACCCAACTTTGGGTCAAATATGGACTAACCCAACTTTTGGGT
>NW_015505224.1:2352594-2361607 GCF_001515645.1 Sinocyclocheilus grahami
CATCCAACGAGTCAAAGAGAACAAAATCATCACTTCCTGATAAACTTGCACTATACATCACTAAGAAAAGTAGGAAAAGCTACTGAATATAATAATTTTCCTATATAATGAATTACTTGCACCTCAGAACGAGCAGACGAAACACAATGAATGCAGTAATTGCTTTCGGAGGTGGATGCTGCTGTTTGGGAACACAGTCGTTTAACAGTTCTGGGAGGCAATTATACAGAAATACTTTGCTCGGGCATTTCCGAATGACCATATAACAACATTTCAGATGCTGTGGAACAAGATCGGTCCGCTGGTTAGTCAGGATTTGCGGTCCCATAGTGCAAAGTCACATTACTTTTTTGATGCGCTTGGAGGAATTTATTCGCAAAATGCATTTCCATCTCCCATTATTCGCATTAACCCTTTTTCGCACAAGTCAAAAACCACCTCAAGCGAGCGTATAAACTTTTTTGCGAATTAAGGCATTTTTTAATTCGAAATTCAGCGTTTCCATCTCTCGATTCTGATGCGATACTTCAAAATGTGCATAAAAGCCGGGTGATGGAAACCCAGCTATTACCTTGTTAAGCAAAGAGCTGTGTATAAGAAACAAATTCATAATTAAGAAGCTTTCAACTTCAAACTGTCGCTTCTGGCTAAAATACAACTCCTCTATCCATAATATTGCTTTCTCCATTTTAAAAGTCTTAGTCTGGACAGAAATTTGACAGATATGAGAGGACAACAGGAGATGGACTTTTTCAATGGAGGACACAATATTATGGTTTATGGACTATTATGTATTGTATTTTAGTCAGAAGCAACATTTTGAAGTTAAAAATGTTTTAATGATGGATTTGTTTATAACAAATATGCAGCTTTTCATTTGAAAAGATGTTAATTGACGGCCTGGAGTCGTGTGGATTATTGTGATGTTTTTATGAGCTGTTTTGGCTCTCATTCTGACGGCACCCATTCACTGCAGAGGATCCATTGGTAAACAAGCAATGCAAAATTTCTCCGGATCTTCTCAGATGTAGGAACAGACTCATCTACATCTGAGGTTAAGAAAATTTTCAGCAAATGTTCATTTTTGGGTTTCATATTTGAATGTGCATTAATAATTCAGTGTTTGCTCGACTCATACAGTTATAACAACCAAACATATTAGTTATATCTGGACAGAACTTATATCCTGGGCTGTATTTACACCTAAAGTTATTCAGACTGAAATTCTGTAGACACAACCTGTGCCCAGGATACAGTTTTCACATGAAATCTATGAGAAACCCCCAGTTTTGTCAGTAACTTTAGAGTTCTTAAGGAGCACAGTGGTTCCAGGTTTCCTATTGTTTTTTTTCTTTTCTTTTCTTGTATCAGTAAATGACTGATACATACTTTCTCTGCCATTTTCTACATCTCAACTCCTACACACTTCCTCTGAAAGGTAGGATTTTTCCCCTTCATGTTTTTTTTTTATTTTTATTTTTTATAATGAAAAACAATATTCAGCATTCGAGAACAAACAAAGTAATTCAGTCAGTGTGTGTTTGAGGTTCAGACTGTCAGTCTGGGTCCACAGCTGAACTTCAAACAAAATTAATTTAAATTATGTCTCATTTAGACTCAAACTCCTGAAGACAGTGGGTGTCTTTGAATGTTTCCACTGACCATTTTTATCAATGAAAGCCAATGAGGGCTTTAGGGAGACATTAGTAGAACATTTGTAGAGAAGTTAAAAAGGGGATTGAAAAAAAAAAGAATAAGTCTCAGCTGTAAGATCTTCCCACCTCCATTCCTGGTTTACTCTAGGAGTGGGATTATGCTTTTTTTTTTTTTTTTTTTACTGAACAGCAGGGTTTTCCTTTTAGAAGGTGGAAGAAACGGAATCATTTATTTAACACTTTGAACAAAGATCTCTACTCAGAAACACAATTTTATGTAAACAAACGGGGAGGGTCAGAGCCGTGGCATAGCAGCTGTGGTGCTCATTTGGGAAACGTAAATTTGAGTATGGCTCCTCGCCATCATTTCCTGTATTTTCCGCACTATTTCAACATTATTGTTAATAAAATATGACAAAAAATAAAATATATACACCAGAAGAACAACAAATCAACAACCGGAGAGGGAGCTGTTATGTTAATGTTTTATTGGAACAGTGAGAGGTGGTTTATTAAACTCCACAGTGCATTGAAATGTCTCAGCTGTAAATTGGTGTGATTATTCTGTTTGTCACAGTTGTTAAGGAATAATTGAAGAGCCCATCCAAATTTCTCATTTCATATCTATCAATGTGACTCAAGTAGGCAAGAGCATGCTTTGAATTGTGGCCTTTGAGAGTATCTTTAGGATATTATTGATGTTTTTAAGCACTCTTCTTCTTTTTCTCTCCCTGCATCAACCTCATTTGAATTATTGGTGTAAACGGAGGATTAAAAACACTATTATTGTTTGATGCATTTTGCTTGACTCACTATTTTCTCACATTGCTGATTATAAAACACATGACCTTTATTTTTCTATAGATAATACCTAACTGCTAATTACATGGACTATATCTTTATATAAAAACTAGTTACATAAAACAAAAAAACTAGATCAATGCTTAAAATAAATTGACAGCTAATCTAAGTTGATTATGTAGATATAATGCTAAGTGATGTAACCCAGTATTAATGAATGTGAAGACCTGTTTGTTTGCATCCATACAGGCTCAAATGAGCACAATGTGCTAAAAACAGCTTCATCTGACTGAGCAGATAGACAGACTCGAATCAGGGAAGAGGTTTTTTCCCCATCAGTGAGCATACAGAAATCAAAGTTTCTCACCATCAATATGAAAACAGAAATCAAAGCAAAGACATAAAAAAATCTTGCTTGTCGCAGGCTCTGATTTGACTGACAATGTCGCTTGTCGTTTCAGAGTTATTTGGGGAAAACTTGTGCAAAAATCATCCACAGCACAATGCAAGTAGATTGAGAAAGTGATTGAGTGAGTCTGAAATATCTGCTTTGTTGCACTTTTGGCTTTCTGAGCAAGCCTGCAGGGATTTTATGAGACTCTTGACCAGTCCAAAAGTGAAGTATTTTTCCAAACCCTCTTGATATATGCCATAAACCTTGGCCCGAGAATTCTCTCTCAAAACATTTCAATCATAATTTTGCCATTCTCTGAGATGCGTGTTTCTGCAGTTAGGACTGAATGTCTTCATCCTTGTCTATCATTAAAAGGCTGTTATTACATTAACATAAACTATTTAACTGTTACCTGAGAGTGTAAGGATGTGCTTTGTTTCTTTTAGCTTGTGTGATTGTGGGAATTTGGTTTGTGTATTTGTTTGAAAACGGATATGTGTGTTTGTCACATGCACATAGTTAAATTTGGATTAGTATTCTGTGTTTGGTGTTTAATTACTTCTGTCAGACATTACAGATACTGATTAGGAAGCACTGGAAGAAATGCCTCTTGGTCTACAAACACAAAATATGTTTAAATCCATCTTACAGATTCCATGAACTGATGTATTTCCAAGAAGAAAATCTAGGGTGGGACATAATGACATCCATGAAGTATTTGATTGATAAAATATAATTTACTTATAGTAATTTAGTAGTTATAAGTGTTATTATCATTAAGCCATTATTACTTGTAATTTTTTTATTAATATTATTCATGTCATTTTATTGTTTAGAAGGATAGTTCACTCAAAGATGAAAATTCTGTAATTATTTTCTCACCCTCAAGTTGTTCCAAACCTGTATATGTTTCTTTCTTCTGTTGTACATGAAAGAGTATATATTGAAGAATGTGGATAACCGAACAGTTTTGATCCCCATTAAAAAAAAAAAAGCTATAGAAATGAGTGTGGACCAGAAACAGTTAAATGACCTACATTCATATCTTATTTTGTGTTCAGAAGATAAATTCATACAGGTTTGGAACAACTTTAAGGTTCATCAGTCAATTATAATATTATCGAAATATTTTATTTTGATTTAATTTATTCATAATAGGACATTGGTAATATTTGTTTCTCATATCTCAATAACTAGGGTCGCTTTATTTATTAGACCAGGTACTCTCACTGGGGAGTTACCCTATGGTACAAAAGCTCAAAGGTACATCTTTGTTCCTTTTTTTTTTTAGCTGGTACATATTAGTACCTTTTGAAAGAACACCGGTCCAGTGACAGCTTTGTACCCTTTTTTCTAAGACTGTTGAAATATAACAACTGAATTTTTTTTTTCAAATTTAAGCTTATTTCAGCTAGTTGCCAGGGCAACATCTCTAGATTTTTTATAGTTTAAGTTGAAGTACTAAAATAACAAAACTAACCTCAAACAGAAGATTAGGTGTGGATTCAGATGAGTGCAGAACAGTGCTGGTAGAGAGGGCGTTTGATTATCTGTGAGTGTGTGTTAGGGATGAATGCCTCATCTGTATAAGAAGTGCAGTATCTCTATAAACCGTAAAAGACGGTGTTGATTGCTGTCACTTCTTAAGTAGCTGTTTCTTCTGACAGAGCGACAGGCTCATATCGAACTCTTTTCTCTGCTGGATAAAGGAGGACAAGCATTCGGGTTTTGCTTAAACTAAACTTCAGTGATGTGTCTGATTTAAGCTGGGATCTTTTTGTACAGTTGCTGGAGCAGCGTTCCTCTGGGCTCTGTGTGCTGTTTACTACTCTAGAGAGCTTGTCCTCGCAACTCAGGATGACAATGGTAGGGGACACAGACATACTGATTATTCATCCCTTTTTGTACATCAACACTCCTTCGTCATTTTTCCTATCCATAAAGCGCAAGGGGGAGAAACAGAGATGTTGCGCAGTAGACTGAAACAGAACGCTCTTTTAGATGAAGATGGAGGGGCCAGGTCTTCCTCCCAGATCGTTTGCTGCTCACCAAGGTACATAGACACGCACATACACAATGTAGGAGAAAAAAAGACTGTGTGCCCATGTGCCTGTCTTTTTGTGTGAGGAGGAGAGAGCGAGAGAATGAGAGCATGTGTGATGTTTATCTCTGAATAAATAAATCATTTTTTGATTCACAGATGGCTCACTGCAGCAGTGGATGAGGATGGTCTGTCTGGATGTGTCGTGTGTGTGTTTGTCCAACCGATGTCACATTATTCCTGATGGATTTTGTTCCTGTTAGGTGACATGGAGCCATCTGGGAGATCCTGCACTGAGTGTGTGTATATCTGAAAAGGTGAAACTGAGAAAAGGAGGAAACGAAAGAGAAATGAATAGCTATATCAACGCTGAGGTAAAGTGGCTCCAAAAAGTCACAAATTAAAAGCCCCAATTAAAACTCCATATGCGTTATATAACAAAATAAAAAAACAAGTGACAATAAAACCATAATAAAAGAAATTAAGTGTCTCTGAAGGAAATAATGCATTATTTATCGGCTTTAAGATATCGGCCAAATTTTCTTATCAGGCCGATACCGATAACAGAAAAAATGAGCATTTATCGGCCGATACAGATATGGTGGCCGATATATCGTGCATCCCTACTTATGAAAATAATATACATTAAAAGAATAGAGTGTGAACTGAATATAATATTTTACAACACTTAATTGAATGTTAATTGCAATTAAATGAAAATTTTAAAAACAACAAATATGTATTAGTATACCTATGATTAAAATTACAGGCCTCTCTCATCTTTTTAAGTGGGAGAACTTGCACAATTGGTGGCTGACTAAATACTTTTTTCCCCCACTGTAGTTGAATTTTTAACCCACTTAAGTATCATTATATGTAATTTCATAATTCTCTTTTAAATATATTTGAAGTGTATGCTGAATGTACTGACAAACGTTTATGGTTAAGTATTATTTACTTAACTGTAATTTCTACTAAATCTCATGTCATATATTTACATGCATATGCAATTACCCATTTAAGTTGCACTTTATTAAATATTTGAACTTTAAATTTAATATTGAAAACAATTATAACATGTGCTTTAGTATGTTAGTCAACACATCAAAATAAGTGTATTTCTTTTAAGCACAACAAAAGATTCTTAAAATGTAATGATTTAAAACAAGTACAAATGTTAATTTGAATTTTTTTTACCAAGTGTACTTGTGTGTTAAGATACATAGCCATGAAAGAGTCTCTAATTACATTTACGTGGCCTTTTATTCCGTTAATATTATATTATCTGCAAGTACAGTTATTAAAAATATGCTTTTAAGATTTGAAGTACTCTAAAAATGTTCACATTCAATACAATTAAGCTCACTTCTTTTTCACAAGGGATCGCAATGGCATTCAGGTATCTGTAAGTGTGACTTAAGTGTCCCAATATTTTTTGGGGCCACTGTAAATGTATTATTGATGGCTGAGAGCTTATGTGTGTGTATAAAATATCCTTGCCTGCTCACACACACGCAGCGAGGAATATGCCCTGGTTAGCATGATTCTGTCATTGGTGTCAGCACCCAGTCTGTCTGCAATGTCACATTACTATCAATAGAGGACATAATGGCAGAGAGAGAAAGAGAGACTCCAAATATCCTAGTCATCGAGCACAACAAATATCCTTGCCTGCTCATACACACGCAGCGAGGAATATGCCCTGGTTAGCATGATTCTGTCATTGGTGTCAGCACCCAGTCTGTGTGCAATGTCACATTACTATCAATAGAGGACATAATGGCAGAGAGAGAAAGAGAGACTCCAAATATCCTAGTCATCGAGCACAATACACATCTCATCACATCATACATTTTTTGTTATGTTGGTTGAAAGTCTCTTCACATCTCGATAGCACTCATTAAGTTAAGTGGTCGAAATGTATTTATATGTATTTATATATTCTGTGGAAGGCGTAGGACCAAAAAAAAAAGTTCTGTCCAAACAATACGATAGGCTGTCCTACCTGCCTGTCACAATATGTATTTGCATACGTCTGCGCACCCTGTTTGCGCAGCATGTTCCAGCGAGAATGAAAGGCACACACATCTCAAGACATGCATTCTCTGTCTCTCTGTGTAAGTGTCTCTTCGGGACACTACAGGTGGAGTGATGGGAAGATCTTCTCTGAGGAAGCTCTCACTTGCTCAGTTTTGCAAGAACAGATGTGTTGAACAGCTCACAATGAGTTCTCATTTCTGTCTTGAAAATGGGCTTAACCTCACAAGGAGAGCTGCACAGCTCTTCTGCATTTCAAAGAGAAGATAGTTGTGGCTTTGGCAATTATAGGCCTTTACATCGGCTTGACCGATTATTCAGCTGATATTTGGGCATTCTGAGATTCGAAAAACCTGTGCCACTTGGCTGTTGAATAGAGGTCATTCTACCTGGTGCTAGTTCTGAAATTTACTAGCAGTGTTATCAATAAATAGTACACTTTTTTTTCAGATGTCCATTTAAAATGAGGGATTTTGTGTACATCTATTCATTAGTTTGTATTATATTTGTCACCTCTGATCTTTAGATACTGGTATCAGCCATTTTAAAAGAAATGACCACTAGTTTTTAGAGTGTATATGTGTGGAAGGTGTGAGCTTCATTCCTGTGGAGAGTGAAATGGGTGTTCTTTAGATGTGAATAAGCAATGAAGGTGTGAATCATCAGTGTGGATAATAAGTGGTTGTTTCTTCTTTTGAGTGGAGGAGGTGTGGTTGAATTTCCAATCTAGCGCTCAGTCTTGCTCCGAATCTCTACCTTCCTGCAAAATTGAGTTCCAACTGTCATTAAACAGACCAGAATCAAGGAAAAAAAATAAGTTCAGTATGCTCAGAATTTCTGTAAAATATATATTTAAAGGTAGTTTTTGATAGGGAAAAGTGCTATTGAAAAAACATTCAAGGCACACTTGCAATTTAGAAATGTCAAAATACCATTGTAAATAGCTATTTCATCATAGAAACATTTAAAAAGAGCAAATAACAGCTGCAAACCTATGCGTTTTTGCAATGGTACTAACCTTTCAATATTTCTGAATTTTAAGTGTGCCTTGGATTAACTAATCAAGCTCTTCAGGGTCATATGTTTGAAAACATAAAATGTATTCCAATTCAAATACTTTAGCACTATTCTATGCCACATTGTAACATAAATATTGTGAATACTTGTTCTATGAACGTTTTGCTAACATTGTCATTTCTGATTATTTAAAAATGTTTTGTTGGTTATATGACCATTAAGCGAGCATTCCATTTCATTGTTTTGCAAACATTATGAAAACATTACTTTTGAATATTTTCTGAACATTCTGAAACATGTAGTAACACCACAAAATAAAACGACTAACTAAAATGTTTCAGAAAAAACATTCCATTAAAGGCAGGGTTCACATCATACATTTTTTGTTATGTTGGTTGAAAGTCTCTTCACATCTCGATAGCACTCATTAAGTTAAGTGGTCGAAATGTATTTATATGTATTTATATATTCTGTGGAAGGCGTAGGACCAAAAAAAAAAAGTTCTGCCCAAACATTACGATAGGCTGTCCTACCTGCCTGTCACAATATGTATTTGCATACGTCTGCGCACCCTGTTTGCGCAGCATGTTCCAGCGAGAATGAAAGGCGCTATTATTGTAATATTATGCGCTTTGTATTGTAATGTTCTCTCACCAGTGAATGACACATGAGGTAATCTGACAACGTTGCATTCAACCCTCCACCAACGCCATCTCTCATCGTATCGCAGGTTAGTCATGTGTTTTGGAGGAGGCGTGGCTTTGCAGAGCGATTATACAGGAAGGGGGGATCTTGCTTTCAAAGCTAACTTGCTATTGCTAGCCTTTCCGAAATCACCTACCCTACCTTTAACGATGTATAAATAATATTGTTTGAGAGCAATACTGAAGACCAGATATCTTTGAATGAATATACTATTAACGTAACTGGATAAATGTGTGTTCATAACTTTCAGAAAACCTTGCCAGAATATTAGCCACAATTCTGAGAACATTCCCTGTTAGCTGGTATTGTGTTCACACTGAAAATTCTATAAAGAAAAATTTATTTCAAATACTTGGATGATGC
>NW_015505224.1:2363234-2382314 GCF_001515645.1 Sinocyclocheilus grahami
TACGATAGGCTGTCCTACCTGCCTGTCACAATATGTATTTGCATACGTCTGCGCACCCTGTTTGCGCAGCATGTTCCAGCGAGAATGAAAGGCGCTATTATTGTAATATTATGCGCTTTGTATTGTAATGTTCTCTCACCAGTGAATGACACATGAGGTAATCTGACAACGTTGCATTCAACCCTCCACCAACGCCATCTCTCATCGTATCGCAGGTTAGTCATGTGTTTTGGAGGAGGCGTGGCTTTGCAGAGCGATTATACAGGAAGGGGGGATCTTGCTTTCAAAGCTAACTTGCTATTGCTAGCCTTTCCGAAATCACCTACCCTACCTTTAACGATGTATAAATAATATTGTTTGAGAGCAATACTGAAGACCAGATATCTTTGAATGAATATACTATTAACGTAACTGGATAAATGTGTGTTCATAACTTTCAGAAAACCTTGCCAGAATATTAGCCACAATTCTGAGAACATTCCCTGTTAGCTGGTATTGTGTTCACACTGAAAATTCTATAAAGAAAAATGTATTTCAAATACTTGGATGATGCACTTAATTAACCCTAGAAATGAAGTGTGAAAAGTATTCTTCATGCACTCAGCTGTCGCAGCTTTACCTATGTATCTGACTCTGAAGCTGAATGACAAAATAACCATATACATTCTTATAGTAGACTATAGAGTACATAGGCTAGTACAAGTGCATAATGTATAGTATGTCATTTGGGACAGAATCATAGATGCCACTTTAACAGCTGTTCCTAATTAACGCAACATATCAGCACATCTGCTGCATTGAAAATAGCCCTGCTTTATATGTAATACAGTGCATAATCTCAATAGAAAGCTAGAGCGTCATGAACAGGATTGAGCGCCCCCTAGTGTTGCGGATGTATCAGTGTCATTTAAATCATGTACTGAGGTTGTGGGTCTTTGTGCATATCAAATTTTGTCAGATACATACTCTATTTTGGACATTCTATCCACCTAATTTTTAACATAATAGAGGGCACAGCCATTTGTAACTTGTTGAAGCTGTGTGAGGCTTCCAGTGTCAGCTGCTTCCAGTTATTCTAGCTGTACGTTACATTATGTTGCTTGATATTGCAAACTGTTATCGTATTATTATAAGTATAGTATAATTTATTATTGTAATCATAAACATGCTGGTTTATAGAGCAAATAGTTTGACTGTTTATTGCACTTTGTTGTTCTTATAGTAGTGGACATACAGTGACTAATGTATCAGAAGTCTTCCACATTCACAGAAAAAGGTGTATACTCTCCCATCAAAACTTCTTGGCAGTTCAAAAAGTGTTTTGTTGTTTCTTTTTACTTTAGTACAGAAAAGGCTCAAACGCACACTCACACACATGAGCGCCAATACAGTAATGGAGTGTAATGGTGTGTGTCTGCATGATATCGGCCCTTCAGATTCCATTAAGCGAGAATGTGCTTATATCAGATAGCAGGGGCTGATGGGCTATGTGGGTGTGGCATTGCTAGCATTCATCAAAGTACACTCATGTTGTTGAGCTTGAAATATAATTAATGTTAAAGGTTGGTAATTGATTTATGGCTGTATAATGGCTGCTCTGAGGATGCATTTCCATAGCGCGAGCGCTCCTGTGCAGTGCAGGGATGCATTAAAACACAGCTGTTGTCTGGAGAGCTCTTCATTAGCCTCAAGCACATTTTAATTTCAGACTTGACCACACTTTACTGTATATTTAGCATATAACACTCATGCCTTCACAACTGAAACTTGGTTAATGTGTGTTTGGAGAGTAATTAAAAGAGCTGAGTGAGAGTGAGATGACTAATGAGTTGATGATCGTAAGCATCACTTCAGGTTTCGTACTGAGCATGACATTGCGTTACTGTCTTTGAAATCGCAGAGGTTTTTCATTGAAATTCAGGCCAGCTACACTTCAGCACTCTCCCTATAGCAAACAGACATGCACGGCTGTTGGGTTTTACAGCTGCGAGTGTTGGTAATGAGACCAGTCTGGAGTGTTTTGTGCAGAGTATCGTCTTTTGAGACGTCCGTAAAGCCGTGATCGTGATGATGATGTCACTATATCTAGAACTTGTTTATGAAGAATGAACACGGCCATTAATTACTCTGGAGTGAATGGGCTGTAGGCACAGCAGATGGCGGACTATTCAAATATACCGTTCAGTCTAAAAGCAGGTGGTAATATTCATGCCTCTTTGCATATTTCACCCAGACATGTTAGTTTAATTATGAGCCATTATTGCAGTTAAAGAGTCTTCTAAACCACGTTCCTCTCCTTGCCGCTTTGCCACGGCACACACTCACAAACACAGTGCACTCCGTAATTATGGCAAGATTACTCTCATGAACGTCCAACAGCGCTTATGCCGTGCCCTGTTATGGTATCCAGCCTCATGTGACACTCCTTGCGTCTTCCAACTAATGCACATTTCATCCATAGCCATAGGTAATAATTGCTAACCCAGTGTGACGGAAAAAACAAAAGGCTTGTTTTGTCCAAAACGCTTGCTTTGTGAATTAAAGTTAGAAAGATGGAATGATGGATTGGCTCTATTCTGCAGTGCCAGGAGACTTTGTGACTCACCGCTGAAAAGCGCACTGGTCACTACAGAATAATCGATCATCTGTAGCAGTCTGCTGCACACATTACCTGTACCTTTCTTGTTTGGCACAGCAGTGTTTTTATTTCTGATCTGGCTGGACTCTCAGGTACAGCCAGGACAGGTCCCCTGTTTCTCAGTGCTGCTCACTGTCATCAGGCCTGGAGCCTCAATTGCTGGCTATCAGTAAAAAAGTGGACTGTAAACTAGAGCTACATCCAAACTTCTGTACTTTCATAGTACACTATGTACTTAATTCAATGAAGCACTTCCACGGATGTCGAAGTACACTACCCTCTAAAAGTTTGGAAACGCCTAATATTTCAATGTTGGATAATATCAGCATAAAACTTTATTATTTGTTGGTGTAAATGCATTAGTAACAGTTTTACTGAACTAACCTTAGTCCAGGTTTCTTTTTTTGAAGATTATTGGGTCAGCCCTCCTTTATGGATTTAGTGATTGATGATTGCTGAAGGTTAGTACACATGCGACCAATCAGAACGCAGTTTAGAGAAAAAGACTAGTTCTGTTTTGGATTTATTAATTTGTTATTTAATTCAAAATTATTTATGCTGATATTGCCTAGGGTGTTTCCACACTTTTGAGGAGCTCTACACTACCATTCAAAATCAGAGGTCACTAAGATTTTTTTTAAGAAAATCATATTTTTTGTATTATTATATTGAGTGAAGATGCATTAAACTGGTGAAAAGTGACAGTAAATAGATTTAGAATGTAAAAAAAAAATTTCAATTTCAAATCAAATAATTCTTTTAAAAAAGTATCAAGATTTCCACAAAAATATTAAGCACCAATTCAGCATAGTAGAAGGATTTCTGATGGATCATGTGACACTGAAGACTGGAGTAATGATGCTGAAAATACAGTATTGCCATCACAGGAATTTTAGTTGTGATAACATTTAAAATGATTGCTGTTTTTACTGTGTTTCATGTAATAAATAAGACTTCTTCCAATCTAAACTTTTCAATAGTAGTGTGCAAGTAATTTATTGAGGCATTATTAAACTATTAATTTAACCATGAAAAAAAACTTATTCATGCCCATAGCACTTAGACATAGTTACCCAACTCTTTTTCAGCTCAAGTCAAGTCACCTTTATTTGTATAGCGCTTTATACAATATAGATTGTGTCAAAGCAGCTTTACAGTATTAAACAGGAAAATAGTGTGTGGATAATACAAGAGGACAATAGTAAACACTCAATTTTACAATTAAAGTCAGTTTCTCATTGATTCAGTGATGTCATCGTCCAGCTCAGTTGAGTTCAATTAGTATCTGTGCAATCAAGTCGACAATATTGCCAGAAATGAATTGTCCCCAACTGAGCAAGCCAAAGGCGACAATGGCAAGGAACCAAAACTCCATCGGTGACAGAAATGGAGAAAAAAAATCCTTGGGAGCTCTTTGAATCTGGAGGCTCCACTTGTATTTTTTGCCTACGGTATCATCCTGCTCATTTGTCATATTCCTTTTTGCATATTGTTACAGGAAAGTATGCATATTCTGACACAGGGCAGGAGTCTATGCCGTTATTTACTTGCATTGCTCTGAGCTGGCTTGTCAAGCGAAGCATACTTGTACTAAAAGCACAAGAGAACTCAAGAAGATCAAAGATAATAGTGAAGTCAGTTATATCCGGGTGGGTATAGACCTGTAAAACAGAGATCAGAAAGCCATTCGCACTTCATAGCAGTGCATAGGTCTGAGATCACGGCTCAGAGTTGCCTCACAAGGATCTTCGTTATGTGTAGAGAGAGCAACTTTTGTACTCCTGCTTTGGCACTGAAACAAAGCAGGACATCTTTCAGAGTTTGAGCATTGTTATCTGATTCAGTGTGAGGTGCTAAAGAACCCACAGAGCTTGTTGGCTCATCTTCAACACCCTAGGCTTTATACCGTCAGAATGGTTTTTTAAAGACAGATGATGGAAGGAAGAGAGTGTAAGAGGAAGTATGTTGGTGAAAGACAAATGCTGGATTCCCAAATCTGTTGAATAACAGATTCATCTCATTAACACTCTCATTAACAAGTTTGCTTGCACCACCAGGTTATAAATCTGTTTGTAGCCGGTAATGATCCTCATTTCACATTGTTCTGCTGGTGTTTACACTCCAGCTGATCCCAGTACTGTTTAATTCCACTGTAAGTTCTCCAGCTCCACCTGCAGTCTCTGCTGATCCTCCTTCTCCAGACCTGAAAGCCTTCTTCCTCCTTTTCAGCAGGTCTTTTAGGCCCAGAGCTTGCTGTTGGGGAAACGGCACACAGTCTCAGTGGAGTCTGCATTTTCCAGACAAAAGTTGACAAGTTGAAGTCTGTACTGTAGCCAAGTTTTATATGTGGGGTTGAAGTGCCTGGGGTTTGAAAAGCCTCTTGTATATAGGTTATGTAATAGTCAGTAAATAAGTCATTTTTTTCTCTGGTCTGACAGTCTACAAAGTCTATAAAACAGTGAGTGTAAACCACAGTGAAATATAATTAAAATCCCCCTGAGCTGAATGAGTTTGGGTGATCTGTGGTGAGTTTGCCAACCACAGCATCTCATGTCTACATTGTAGCTTGCTGTGGATTGGATGTAGAAACTCCTGAGCGACTAATATGATCACAGTCAAACAGCAAGATGATTTATATTTGGGTTGCAGCCCAGTGCATTAATTATAATAGGTTCGGAGTTACACAGTTGTTCACAAAAACTGTGGGAACATGCTCCCTTTCTTAAAACCCGTGCTGTGCACTGTACCTGCTTTTTGTTCAGACTATAATGTTTCTATTCCCCATTGCAACTAGTCAGTTGTAAGAGTTTTCTAATTTTAAGATTCAGAGACACACACGAACACACTATACTTAAAAAATCAAGACTACATTTATTTAATCAAAAATACAGCAAAAACAGTAATGTTGTGAATTATTTTTAATATTTTATAATAATTTAGTTACTATTTTAATAATTTAGTTAATTTTATAATAGAATTATAATATGCAATTATAATTTAATTTAATTATAATTTATTAGTATTATTATTTAAAACATATATATTTTTAAAAAACATTTTTAAAATGTAATTTATTCCTTTTATGCAAAGCAGCCATTATTCTAGTCTTCTGTCTCACACGATCCTTTAGAAATCATTCTAAAATGCTGATTTGCTGATCAAAAAATACTTTATTTGTTTATTTCTTTACTTTTACTTTATTTACTTTTAATTTATTTACTTTATTTATTGTCAATATTACAAATTAGAAGAATTAGAAAGTTAGAAAGACTTCAAAAAACTTTCTAATGTCTTAAATGTCTTTACGGTCACTGTTGATCGATTGTAATTCTTTGTTTAAATAAAAGAAGGTTTCATTTTATTTAAAAGTTTATTTACTTTAATTACATTTTACTGATCCCAAGCTATTGAATGATAGTGTATAGAATGTTCAGATCGGTTTCAAGAGTTGTCAGAATACCTAAAAAAAACTCAGAAGGACATGATGATACAGAATGCATCTTTGCGACATTTGAGATGTAGTATTATTTTGTTTCTCAACTGATTAGTATTGCAATTGAATTTCAAGGTTTGATGATGATGTAGTTTATGAGAATACGCAAGACTCCATAAAATGCATACTGAGAAATAGCCTATGAGAATATCGTAGAAAAGGAACAGGAGGTTTCAGGGAAATTAATAAATATAATGGAAGATATGGAATATGTGGAGGAGGATTCAGGGCTGGAAGAAAGTCAGAGAGAAAGAATTGCCCAACTAGAATGTTTTGTGCATGTTTCTATACCAACCATTCATAGCTGTGAAAGGCTGTCCATATCCTTAAGACATACACAATTATCATGCAGCTGAGGCGCATAGAGCTTCAAAACTAACAGCCAAAGAGACATACTTGCAGCAGTTATATAGACACTCTGTACAAATTCTCTATCCAGAAAACTTTCATGCAGTTTCAACATGTTTGAAGAAGTTGAACAACGATTATCAGAGGCCTACAATGTGAATCACAGCTCTTGGAAGTCTGACAGACAGCCGTAAAGCTTCAGCCATCAGCTGCGTTCAGCTCCAGCTTTATAGCATCTCATGGATATTCAAGCTCCCTCAGCCACCAGAGCCATCTACGCTTCCATCCAAGTCATTATTTCAGATAATTTGCATTGTCCACCAGCACCTAAGACACAACTGGGTCACAGTGAAACTTCACCACCACACAACCAGAGACCCAGCTGCTTGAACACATCGATATCATAACGGCAAGATGAGGTAGGCTGATCTCTTGAGAACTGGAACCTTTTGCAGGATCGATAAAGCAGTCTGACCTGAGCTATATGTTTACATAAGGATTTATACTCTTGGCTCAACTGCTCATAAATCTTGAATATGAGCCTGCATGCCCCTGAAAGCACAACGACTGAGCAGCCCTATACTATTTTTACTCCCCGCGCTTCCCTTACTCAGCTTGTGTGCCGACATCAAAGCAGACCTGTTCAGCAGGCATGTAGGCACTGTCTTTACTCTGTTAACATTTTCATTCGGCATGAATGCCCCACTATGTGGTATATAGGATCACATTTCACTACAGCTCACCTTCACTCCTGCAATCTATTAATGCTTTTGCAGTAAGGGCAGAAAAAGAGAACAAAAGACCTTTTGGTCCAATCTCCCCAACCATCTGCCCATCAAGAGCTGAAGGGGAGAGAGACAGGAGGGGCAGTGCCAGTAGCAGACAATCTGAAGTTTCCTGATATTCTGGCAAATTGAATAATTGAGGTGATGTAAAATCTGTTTAAAACCAGTCATTGTTTTCGCAGTTTCATCGCGCTGTTGGCACAGAAATGACACACTTCAGCTTTAGCTAGCATTGTTCTAATGATAGAATAGTGTCTTTTCCCCATGCACATCGCTTGTCAATGACTAGAATCAAAGTGCATCATAACAGGTGTCAGATCCAAGGGTATTGGTCGATAAAACAGACAGAATTATATTTCTAGGAGTTTGTTGCTCAAAAATAATGTAAAACTGGTAGTGTAATTCTGCCAAACAACATATTAAAGGGGTGGTTGACTGCGATTAAATTTTTTTAACGTTAGTTAGTGTGTAATGTTGCTGTTTGAGCATAAACAATATCTGTAAAGTTATGACGCTGAAAGTTCAATGCAAACAGAGATGTCTTTTAAATTTATGGCAGTTTAAGGCCTACAAAAACGGCTCGTATAGGGACTGCAACGAGTTACTTCCTGACGTCACAAACCCTAATAAATCCCGCCCCCGGGAACATGCAACAAAGGGGGCGAGGCCATGCTGAGCTGCTTTAAAGAAGAGGAAGAGTTGTTACCATGCTGTCAACCCAAAACAGGGTTGCACGAAATAAATCTATTCATATATGAATAGATAAAACCGTATATTAAAAGCTAACAAAAGCAATTGCATTACAAATAACAGCGTATCTAAATGTATGAGACAACAACAAACAAAAAAACATACCATTAAGAGCCGTGTGCTTGCATAGGTTCTGCGCGATCCTCTTCACTAATATTCTCTGGGTCCCAATTAGGCTCAAATTGATAAGCAGTATTGATGACGTCATTGTTTACAATACAACCGGAGCACATGAACTGAGGCGAGGGGCGTGATGATTAGATGTGCACTAGAGGCGGTTTAGCGGATCACAACACACTGGGCCAGCAAACCAATCTGAGCCCATCGTGTATTTCTGAGGGAGGGGCTTCATAAAACCAGGAAATCATCAGTGTGTTTATAGGAGAAGGGACAGAGCGGTGTAGAATAAAGGTAAATTATGTGAAAAATAATGCTTTAAAAAAAACCCCGAAGCATTAACATGTTAGACTGCACTCCATAAACACAACCAAGTCTAGAAAAAAAAACAAAAAAACAGTCAACCTCCTTTTTAAGGACATAAATAATCATACAGCATTACAGAAACATATGTGTGAGATAAATACATGCAATGTGATCATTAAAAGGGGGTCTGCAATCTATACTGCTGTTCAAAAGTTTGGTATCGGTAATAATTTTTAAGGTAACACTGGACTAATTCTCACTATTAACTAGTGTCTTATTAGCATGCCTATAATTAACACATTGGCTGTTTATTAGTACTTATAAAACACGTATTCTGCATGACCATATTCTACATCCCTAATCCTACCCAATACCTGAACTTAACAACTACCTTACTAACTATTAATAAGCAGCAAATTAGCAGTTTTTTGAGGCAAAAGTCGTAGTTAATGGTTTGTTAATTCTGAGAATTGTACCTTGAAATAAATTGTCCATTTTTAAGGTTTTTGAAAGTCTCTTATGATCAAAAATACACTAAAAACAATAATATTGTGAAATATTATTACAATTTAAAAGTACTGTTTTGTATTTGAATATACTTTAAAATGTAATTTATTTCTGTGATGTAAAGCTAAATTTTCAGCATCATTACTCTTATTATTATCAATGTTTAAAATAGTTGTGCTATTTAATATTTCTGTGGAAACTGATACATTTAGTTTTCTGGATTATTTGCTAGATAGAAAGTTCAATAGAACAACATTTATATAAAATAGATTTTTGTGTTTATGTGTCACTTTTAATCAGTTTAATACCTTTCTTAATAAAAGTATTACTTTGAGGAAAAAAAAAAACACTCAAAGACCCCAAACTGTTTCATGGTAGACAGAGTGGCCACCCACAGATAACGATTTCTTAGTTCTTTTATTGATAGTGCAGTTATTTAGAAAGACAGCAGACTATTGGAGAGGAGAGAGGGGAAGTGGATCAGGAAATGACCTTGAGCTGAAACTGGTCTCGGTTTGCGTGAAGTGCTATTGCCCCACATGCTATTGCACAGCTCACACGTCTATAGCTCCGATTTACAGATTTCTGTTGCAGATTTGTTGGAAAAGCCACTTTGTTTTGATGTGTTAGATAAATATAATTATTTGATTATTTGCTGTGATGACAGGATTAGCAACTGTCACTGAGCACTCAGTGAAATAAATATGAGCAAATAGTTTCAGTCATTTAAATGTTTTTCAGTCAGTTTTACTGAATTCATCTAATCCTCTATATCCTTCAATGATTTTTCATGGTTCATGTTTTTTTTACCCAAAATGATAATTCTGCCATAATTTACTCACAAAAGATGTCTAAGCAGCTCCTTCCCATAAATGCATGATACACTTCAAACACATGATAAGCTTCAAACAAGACCAAACGTATGATAAAAGTAACCCATTCTATAGTCTTCTGAATCCATACAGTAATTAGTGTGATGTAGAAATGTCTCTTTTGAAAATTGTCCCTTCCACACTTCCACACATTCAAATTGCCAACAAGTTGTGTCTGACTCTCACATGATGAGAGTAAATCATTTTTGGGTGAACGATCCCTTTAATCTTGTCTATTAATGCCTGTAACCCATATTAAGCTTTGTAAACTCCTTTTGTCGAATTTGCTGCATTGTCACACTATGGGTTAAGCTGCGTGTTCACTGGATAGGATAGTCTTTGTAATCCCACTCATGTGTATGTGTGTGGCAGTTTGCCATGTTGGCCAGGCATCCGTAACAGCCTTAGGGAGGTGTGTCGTGGCCATCGATGGAGTGGAGAGAAGCCTTGAAAAACTAAATCTGGCAATGAGATGTACTGTTTCTGTATGCAATTAAGAGAAAGAGGATGACAGAAGGCTAAAGAACAGAAGGGCATGTGCAACAGGATGCAAGGACATGATGGTGACAGAAGTGTGAGGTGAAACAGGTTCATTGTGCCTTGTTAAGGACACGTTCGATCCTTGTAGTCCATCAAATGTGAATGCAGCCCTGTGCCTTGTGCATTTGTGCATGTGTATAGCGAGAGCTGTTGACTGGCTGCGCATCTGTTGTAACAGGATGAAATCCAAACTGCACTGGAGGGTCGGACTGCATCGAGAGTCTCACATATAGTCTCACAAACATCATCATCATCAAACATCAGCGCGGCTGAGAGGCATGACAGACTTGCGCTTCCGCTCTAGTCTCTGATATGAGAGTGAATCGCTTCTGACAGCTTCGCCTTCTGCTTCCCAGCACCTAGCAACACGCACAGGACTGTCTGTATCTGTGTCTATACATCTCCATTCAGGTATTGACTCAAAACTTTATATTAGTTGCTCACGCCCAACAGCTTGTGTATTATTAAAAGTCTTCAAAAAAGAAAATGAATGGAACGGCATGAATTAGATCGCTATCGTTCCATGTCGTAATACATTCCTTGGGGCAGTTTTGATGACAGGATGCATTAATTTTTCGGAAATAAAATTAATGAAACAATAAGAGTTAAATTGTTATTGTTCTATGTCGTTAGGCACTCCCGAGTCAGGTTTAGATGGCAGAATGCATTCTAGTAATGAAGAGACAGGAGATAACAAATGTGTAAGAGCCCACCTGACAGATAATCACCTTGCACAACTGTTTTCTACTGCGGCGGACATGCAACCAGAGGGCCTCCACCACAACTGCATAAATATTACACTGACTCAGAAACCCTTTAATTGTCACTCAGTGCGGTTGGAAACAGACACCAGGACCTGCATGAAATTAATGTGCTCTCTCGATGCATTATTCATGTGCAACATTGTTCTCTTGACGTATGTGTCTTGCTGGTGCTCATGGCCAATGCTAGAGAATTAAAGATTAATGTGAGTTCCTCGTTTCCTCTCGCTCATGGACGATTAACTACAATACAGTCATAGTCGTGGTATTTTCATTTCCCTCTAGTTCACTTTGCTTTGGCAGTCGTTTACCATATCGGCTGGAACTCTTTAACCAACTCGTGTGAAAGTTGCAGAAACACAGAATCTTGTCAGAGGCTTCCATTTGTATGAAGTTTAATACAGTAGAACATCTTATTCTGGCCAAGAGCTGCCCGCTTACAAAGTGTCAGATGAACGTGGAAAGGGAGCAGTCACAGGTCGTTTTGTTGTACTGTTTTGTTGTTTAAGTCAAGTCACCTTTATTAATATATAGCAATACAGATCGTTTCAAAGCAGTTTCACAGTACTGAACAGGGGTCTGTATCTGTGTCTATACATCTCCATTCAGGTATTGACTCAAAATTTTATATTAGTTGCTCACGCCCAACAGCTTGTGTATTATTAAAAGTCTTCAAAAAAGAAAATGAATGGAACGGCGTGAATTAGATCGCTATCGTTCCATGTCGTAATACATTCCTTGGGGCAGTTTTGACGACAGGATGCATTAATTTTTCGGAAATAAAATTAATGAAACAATAAGAGTTAAATTGTTATTGTTCTATGTCGTTAGGCACTCCCGAGTCAGGTTTAGATGGCAGAATGCATTCTAGTAATGAAGAGACAGGAGATAACAAATGTGTAAGAGCCCACCTGACAGATAATCACCTTGCACAACTGTTTTCTACTGCGGCGGACATGCAACCAGAGGGCCTCCACCACAACTGCATAAATATTACACTGACTCAGAAACCCTTTAATTGTCACTCAGTGCGGTTGGAAACAGACACCAGGACCTGCATGAAATTAATGTGCTCTCTCGATGCATTATTCATGTGCAACATTGTTCTCTTGACGTATGTGTCTTGCTGGTGCTCATGGCCAATGCTAGAGAATTAAAGATTAATGTGAGTTCCTCGTTTCCTCTCGCTCATGGACGATTAACTACAATACAGTCATAGTCGTGGTATTTTCATTTCCCTCTAGTTCACTTTGCTTTGGCAGTCGTTTACCATATCGGCTGGAACTCTTTAACCAACTCGTGTGAAAGTTGCAGAAACACAGAATCTTGTCAGAGGCTTCCATTTGTATGAAGTTTAATACAGTAGAACATCTTATTCTGGCCAAGAGCTGCCCGCTTACAAAGTGTCAGATGAACGTGGAAAGGGAGCAGTCACAGGTCGTTTTGTTGTACTGTTTTGTTGTTTAAGTCAAGTCACCTTTATTAATATATAGCAATACAGATCGTTTCAAAGCAGTTTCACAGTACTGAACAGGGAAGTAACACAATCAGTAAATCCAAACCCATTTCAGTTCAATAACAGTTCAGCAATAAAGCAATTCAGCTATAAAGCTCTACAGAAGTTTTTGTTTTCACCCGATATTGTTTATACTGTCAAATTGATATTACTTAATATTAAATGGCTCATGAACTGTGAAATCAAAACCGGTTGTGGAAAGTGCCACTTTATGGTGTAATAGTGTGGCTAAACACCGCCTCCGCAGAAGAAGATCAACACCTGCTTCTACATCACTGCCTGTTTAGCTCCACCCACCGATTCACACACGTAGTGTGAATAACGAGTGAGGCAGACGCAGGTCTACGCAGAAACAAAGCGATAAATATGGCTTCGAAGACAGCAAGATGCTGTACAGTGCCAAGCTGTGGAAAAACTCAGTCATTGCATTGCCTTCCTTCTGATCCCAATTAGGAAAGAGTGAATTAACTTTATTTTTAATGAAGACCCAGACCGCGTCACTAAGAACTTGGTCTTTTGTTAACTTCATTTTACCGCGGATTCATTTACAAACAAGGCACAATTTGATGCAGGATTTTCAGAAATATTTAAAATGAAAGACGATGATGTGCCGACTATAATGGCTCCAACAGTAATGTCGCACCACAAAAGTGTGAGTAACTGTTTTTATTACGCAGTCACTACTGCTTTGTCTGTTCTTTCAGATCGTTTGATATGTACTGAGTATTTATGTGTTTTTAACCTAAATCACAGCAGCGTTCATCTATGAAGGATGTAGGCTGTCAAACATGCACAACTTTTAGCCAATCATAGCAGTAGGCGTTTACTTCCGAGTCTACAATCCACCACACCTATTCAAACAGAGCGTTCTGATGATGGGGGTTAAAAACAGGACAGAAAATAGCTTATTACTTCTAAATTATGATGTTTTGAAGTCAAAATCTTGATGACATTATAAGTGGACCTTAGAGAACAGTACAACATAATAAAAAGGCAGGTCATGACCCTGTAAGTGTCTTTTAAACCTACTAAGCAAGCCAGAGGCAACAGTGGAAAGGAACCCAAACTCCATCAGGTCACAGAAAGGGTGGTTAGGGGTTTTAGGTTGGGTCTTTATGATATACTTGATACTACAACAACAGACCAGTGTAGAAAACAATTGCACAAAGGTAAAACACTGAAGAAATTGACATGAATGTATAGACTTTGTAATTAGAATTTCCAACATGATCTAATTTGTAATTATAGGTATCCAACACGTGACCATTTGTGCGTGTTTGCTTACATTTGCTCTGAGATTGATTACATTCTCAGTGTTCAGTTGCCATCATCTGTTTAACACAATTATATCTGACATTGTAATGGCTTCATTCTCTTCAGAGTAATTCCTGGTTCTATACTTGTTGTGAAAGATTTAATCACTTTACCCAAGCCGACACTTTAAAGTGTTAAATTAATGCAAATTCTGTCATTTAATAATTACGGAAGTTGTGTAGCACCCACCAATCAGATTCAATCAGGCGATTTCAGTCAGCGCTTGCTATTTTTGTTTGCGGTATGCATCAGGCAGTCTGTGAATAGACTGTGTATCGTCTGAGACTAGGTTTAGGACATCATCTGTTTGTATGCTTCAAGATCCATTTAGTATTGACTCTAATAACTATTCTTCTCACATCTTGATGTAGCAAAGAAAACATTTCAAAAATCTGGAGAGCATGAAGGCACTGCAGACAGGAACTTAAAAAACATTCTGTTACTCCATCAGAAGCTCTTTACCATTGCTCCAAGGGGAAATGGAGGATCATCAGAAGGCATTCATTTCCATGTTAAATATTCCACACACTTGACAAGCAAGCCACTGAGTTCATCAAATTAATTTCCAACATTCAACACTGATAATTGGTACCATCCATTTTGATTCCACCCCACCACAAAGATTTTCCCACGGAGGGGTGTTTATGGATTTGGTGGAGTGTCTAGCTTGAAGAGAACTGTGGTAGTATTAGTGTTTCTTAGATCAAACTGGTCGATGTTACACACAAGTTAAAAGCTCCTTAAAGTGAAAGAAATTTGTGATTGATTCTAAGCTGCACACTGATAAATTCTGGATTTGCATCCACAAATCATTGATGAACACACTAGTTCTTGTGTGTTACATGACTTACCATCATGACACAAGCACCACTCATTCTGAGATTGTACTGCTTTAGAAGACTTGGATTAAACATTTTGATTCCACCCCACCACAAAGATTTTCCCACGGAGGGGTGTTTATGGATTTGGTGGAGTGTCTAGCTTGAAGAGAACTGTGGTAGTATTAGTGTTTCTTAGATCAAACTGGTCGATGTTACACACAAGTTAAAAGCTCCTTAAAGTGAAAGAAATTTGTGATTGATTCTAAGCTGCACACTGATAAATTCTGGATTTGCATCCACAAATCATTGATGAACACACTAGTTCTTGTGTGTTACGTGACTTACCATCATGACACAAGCACCACTCATTCTGAGATTGTACTGCTTTAGAAGACTTGGATTAAACCATTGTATTTTTACAGTATGGATTACTTTTATGTTATCTTTATGTTCTTTTTGAAGCTCTAAATCGTAGGACCTCACTGACTTTTCTGTATGGAGAAAACCAGCTGAAACATTCTTCAAATGTGTGCTTTTGTTTTCAGCAGAAGAAAGAAAATCATACAGGTTTGGAACAGCATGAGGATGAGTAAATGATGACAGAATTTGCATTTTGGGTGAACTAAACTTTTAAGTGGAAGTAGTAAAAGTTATGGTGAGAACGTAGTGCAGGCTTTTACCTTAAAATAGGATTTATTTATTTTATTATATATATTTTTTTGGTTACAGGAGTTCACTTTTACTTAGAAATACTTTTTATTTGAAGGCACAGTAGATTTTACACAGCTTGATGAGACCTGCATGTTGGATTAGACTGTGTTCGGTTTAAAAACAGTGTGCTTAATATAGCTGCAGTATGGAATAACTATTATTACAGACACTTGTGTATTTAAAGTGAGTATATAGAGAGGGAGAGAGAGGAAGCAGTGAGAGAACAGACGGATATATCTGCAAGCACAAGAAAGCCTGAAGGAGAAAAAATTCCCAGCATTTTTCTTTCTCTGTCTATGTATGTGTGTGGTATTTGGATCAGACTGTAATGGTAATCATAAACCCCACAGCATCACTAATTATCATTACTTACACCTGGCCTCAGTATCTGTTATGTATGTTGAATCATCTTACAGTAAAACAGGATGTGTTGACAACACACCTGGGTGGATGTGCATGTGGCTCAGTTTTATGTAGATCAACTAACATAGGCTTATTGGATAAACATGCCTTGTTTTACCTACATTTTTGTTAAACTCCAAAAACTTGCTTATACATACAATTCACTGCAGTTTCCAGTGGACACCAGTATAGTGGCAGTAAAACACTAACAACTTTTATTCCTTTTCACCCAAATTATCATTACAGGGTTAGATTATTGATTGATAAAGGCCCTTTTTCTGGAGATTGTACTGCTTTAGAAGACTTGGATTAAACCATTGTATTTTTACAGTATGGATTACTTTTATGTTATCTTTATGTTCTTTTTGAAGCTCTAAATCGTAGGACCTCACTGACTTTTCTGTATGGAGAAAACCAGCTGAAACATTCTTCAAATGTGTGCTTTTGTTTTCAGCAGAAGAAAGAAAATCATACAGGTTTGGAACAGCATGAGGATGAGTAAATGATGACAGAATTTGCATTTTGGGTGAACTAAACTTTTAAGTGGAAGTAGTAAAAGTTATGGTGAGAACGTAGTGCAGGCTTTTACCTTAAAATAGGATTTATTTATTTTATTATATATATTTTTTTGGTTACAGGAGTTCACTTTTACTTAGAAATACTTTTTATTTGAAGGCACAGTAGATTTTACACAGCTTGATGAGACCTGCATGTTGGATTAGACTGTGTTCGGTTTAAAAACAGTGTGCTTAATATAGCTGCAGTATGGAATAACTATTATTACAGACACTTGTGTATTTAAAGTGAGTATATAGAGAGGGAGAGAGAGGAAGCAGTGAGAGAACAGACGGATATATCTGCAAGCACAAGAAAGCCTGAAGGAGAAAAAAATTCCCAGCATTTTTCTTTCTCTGTCTATGTATGTGTGTGGTATTTGGATCAGACTGTAATGGTAATCATGAACCCCACAGCATCACTAATTATCATTACTTACACCTGGCCTCAGTATCTGTTATGTATGTTGAATCATCTTACAGTAAAACAGGATGTGTTGACAACACACCTGGGTGGATGTGCATGTGGCTCAGTTTTATGTAGATCAACTAACATAGGCTTATTGGATAAACATGCCTTGTTTTACCTACATTTTTGTTAAACTACAAAAACTTGCTTATACATACAATTCACTGCAGTTTCCAGTGGACACCAGTATAGTGGCAGTAAAACACTAACAACTTTTATTCCTTTTCACCCAAATTATCATTACAGGGTTAGATTATTGATTGATAAAGGCCCTTTTTCTGTGTGTTGCAATACTTTTTTTCTTGTGCGCAATACTGTTATGATTTCAAACACTTTTGTTATAGTACATGATTGTAAAGCAATGTATTTTGACTTTGCATTACATAACCAGCTCCATATATATTACTTTTCTGTATTGTTTTCTGTAACACTTCAGTATAGGGACCAATTCTCACTATTAAATAGTTGCTTATTACCATGCCTATTATTAACATATTGGCTGTTTGTTAGTAATTATAAAGCACATATTCTACATCACTAATCCTACACAATACCTAAACTTATCTACCTTACTAACTATTAATAAGCAGCAAATTATCAGTTTTTTGAGGCAAAATTCTTAGTTAATTGCAAGTAGTTAAGTACATTTTATTACACACAGATGTACACATTTTCAACATATGCAGTTTTTAACTGTTTTTAATGTATTTTATATATAAAGAATCCTGAAAAATAAATGCATCACAGATCCACAACAATTTTAAGCAGCACAACCGTTTTCAACCTTATAATAATAAGAAGAAACTATTCTTGAGCAGCAAATCAGCATAATTTAAACTGGCTATACTGAGCCAGTTCAGCTTCTCTATGCTGTTTATTTCAGTGGAGAAGCGGGGCTTTATTTTTTATTATTATTATTTATTTATTTGCTACAGTGTTTCCCAACTGGACAAAGAGATTAATTTCGAAATGTACCGCAGAGCCCAAGTTGCAGTCGGAAAGAGACATCATTGCAGTATTTGAACGAGTCCAAAGCTCATCGAAACTGGGTTTGTTGTGAGACACATAGAAATACACACCCACTGATGCCAGGCTCACACTTTCTAATTAAACCTGCTGTGTGTCGTGCAGTGGAGATGAAAGAGCTCTTTTTTCCTTTTCTGTGGGATTCTCGTTCACAGTACTCACATGCTCTGTAGCAAGGCTGGGCTAGAGTTGACCGCACTCTATGGAGCCTATGGTTATGAATGTTGCTCTGAGATAGTCGCTCACATCCGCATTATACTTCAAACAAACAATGCAGCAAGCAGTAGAGAACAGAGTGTCTCATTACACACCTTTATGTTGGACGTTATATTGTGCTGTGTAAATATGTGTGTGGTATGAGCTAAAACAGCCTGCATCTCTCTCCTGATATTACGTCTGTAACTACCATCGCAGGAGACGAAAAAGGAGAAAATTAGAGAGGTTGAGTTGAAGGAGGGAGAGAGATAGAGGAAGAAAGAAAGCGTTTGAGAGAAAATAAATGGATTTGGACCCAACCCAAGATTGAACTTGTGCCTTACTTCACACTGAAAAGAGGAAAGTGGACACAGAGTGATAGAGTGGAGAAGTTATTGAAAGTCTGGGTGTTCAGGCTTGCGGTCCATCTCTATTCAGATGGTGGTGACGACTGAACTGTGGTTTACTTTCATTTTTTTTCTTTTATTCATGCTGACACTTGGCCCCCCCATGTGTCCTGTTCTCCTTTTCCTTTGTGCATGTGTGTTAGAAGCACGCTGTGAGGCATTTTTATCCATCAAATGACATCTGTGAGTTTTCCACGCTGAGGGAAACAGGCTCTGAGATGCGTGTCCTTCAGCTACGTGAGTTTAAATAGCTGTAAATGCTATTGTATAAATGTAAGTGTTTGACAGATATGAATTATATCTCTGTTTGTATCAGGAAAAAGGAACAGCAGAATCAAAGGAAAATGGTTCTGGATAATTCAGCAGGAGCACACGTACTATGTGGGAAATTCAGCACCAATGAATATCACCTGCTGATAGCACTGTTTATCTGCTCGAGATGTCACCTCAATTACTAAAGGAATTATGCAAATCAGGTAATGGCGCAAACGTGACCACAAAGTTAGCGCTAAATTTAATTTACACATTTGCTTGGTTGTGGATGATGC
>NW_015505224.1:2382563-2386678 GCF_001515645.1 Sinocyclocheilus grahami
TCGCATAGAGTTGATCAGGTTGTTGATTGTGGCCTGTGGAATGTTGGTCCACTCCTCTTCAATGGCTGTGCGAAGTTGCTGGAACTGGAACTCGCTGTCGTATACGCCGATCCAGATCATTTTTTATTGTGGCCAGCCTAAGGCACACCTGTGCAATAATCATGCCATCTAATCAGCATCTTGATATGCCACACCTGTGAGGTGGATGGATTATCTTGGCAAAGGAGAAGTGCTCACTAACACAGATTTAGACAGATTTGTGAACAATATTTGAGAGAAATAGGCCTTTTGTGTACATAGAAAAAGTCTTAGATCTTTGAGTTCAGCTCATGAAAAATGGGGGCAAAAACAAAAGTGTTGCGTTTATAATTTTGTTCTATTTATCTATCTGTCTATCTGTCTGTCTGTCTGCCATCTATCTGTCTATCTGTCTGTCTGTCTGTCTGTCTATCATCTATCTATCTATCTATCTATTTTTTTTACATCGAGCAGAATGCTCACATCACATGACCAGCTGTGTCATGGAATTAAATGAGTCACTAATTCTAGTAATAATAATAATATACACTACTGTTCAAACGTTTTGGGACAGTAATATTTTTAATGAAATTTCAGCTTTTAAAAATTGAATTTATTCAGCAAGAATAATTTTCAACAGATATTAAAATTATTTTTTAAATTTTAATTAGATATATACATAGTTCACATTATTACTGTTTTAACTGTATTTTAGATCAAATAAATGCAGCCTTGATGAACACTAGACTTCTTTCAAAAACTTCAAATAATCTTACTGGTCCCAAACTTTTGAATGTTGTGTATACAATATATGTTGTGTTACTTTATATAGTAAACATAAAAGCAAAACCTAGCTAAAAAGAACAAAATATAAGATAAACAGCTCTGCTGTAAATTGACAGCAGTTAACAATTGGCAGCTTAAAGAGACTTCATGCATCCAGGCCAGTAGGTGTCAGTATAGAGTTCAAAACCACTGGTTTTGTGATAAGAGCCAGCAAAACGTCAGCAAAGAATTTTAAATGTAATTATGATTTCATGTGACATTGATTTATTTTACATACTCACAAAGCAGCATAGACAGCGCCCGGCTAAATTTAATATCTGTTAGTATGATTTTGTGCTACACTACCACACACTAAAGTGGTGCAAATGTTTATTGAATTCACCTCAGATGGTTTTTCTCACAGTATTTTTTTTCTCAAATCCTCGCTCCTGTGAACCGTTTGACATCCATTTTCCCCAGTGTTGGCTCATGTTTGAGAAGTAGTCATTCTCCACAGAGAACAGAGAACGATTGTCAGTGTGTGTGTGTGTGTGTGTGTGAAATATCTCATCCAAGCAGAATAAAGGTGTTAGATGATTTGAATATTGTCAGAACAGAAGGAGGGTGTGAATTTAGATATAGCCCTTTTCTAGAGGTGTCACCCTCAATGGGCGTATGTGACAATGACTAAATGTGTGTTTGTTTGCGTGTGTGTATGTGGGAGCAAATTAATTTGCTGACAACACCACATCACTGGGAGTGAATTAATTAGCATACAACACCGCATCACATTCGTTTTCAACAAATGTTTTTCAGAGTGAAGACAATGACAGACATTTATAGAGAAATTTTATATTCATCAATAGTGTCAGACATCAAAGACCTGTCTGTCAAAGAGAAGGGGGAAGGGAATAGAGATGGAGAGAGAGGAACGTCTCGGTTACGTATGGTAACCCTCGTTCCCTGAAGTAGGGAACGGAGACGTCACGTTGTGACCGATTAATTGGGATATCGCTTCGATAGACCAATCTACTTCGAGTGTAAATTAAAAGAGCCAATGCACATTGGCATGCAATTATTGCATCCAGCTGCCGCTGATCACAGTGTGAGTATAATAAGGCAGCAGGTGCAATGCATACCAGGTTTTCGCTGAGGAGCCGAGCCGGCGACCCGGCCGCTCAGCGGTGGTACAGCAACCGTGGCGACGGGACGTGACGTCTCCGTTCCCTCCTTCAGGGAACGAGGGTTACCATACGTAACCGAGACGTTCCCTTTCAGTCGGTCATTACGAGTCACCTCGAGACCGACGAATTGGGATCCCTACCAAAGCGCCATGGTGCTGCCCCTTCCAGTGCCCTGTGCAGTTTTAGCAAGCCGACATTAACCGGGGCCTCTCGGTGCCACTACCCGTTTGAGGTGAGAACACAGGAGGATACTGGCTCCACACGGAGGCTATAGAATCTAGCGAACGTGTTGGGGGTCGCCCAGCCCGCAGCCCTACAAATATCTGTCAGCGAGGCGCCACGAGCCAACTCCCAGGAGGATGCAACACTTCTAGTTGAGTGAGCTCGCAGCCTGAATGGGCAGGGCACACCCTGTGCCTGATAAGCCAGGGTGATGGCATCCACAATCCAGTGGGCCATCCTCTGTTTAGAGATGGCATTCCTCTTCTACCGGCCTCCGTAACAGACAAAGAGCTGGTCTGAGATCCTGAAGCTTTGTGTCCGGTCTACGTAGCACCTTAATATTCGGACGGAACAGAGCAAAGCCAGGGCTGGGTCTGCCTCCAGGGCCCATTCGACTTAAAGGGAACAGCAACAGTGCCACTTTGACGGTCCTGTTAAATCCTGACTTTCCTATAGTTTGGAAGGACAAATATTTCTTAATTCCTCAAATTATCATCAGGTTTTTAAATGTTTCAAACGTTGTGTTTTTCTTGATTGTTTTTGCTCTCTTTATTAGTTTTATACCAGAAAGTAGTAAACAATGAGCAAAAGAAGAAGCCTGTGCTCTCATCACCTGTTTCACACATCCTGCACTATGTTTTCATTCAAGAGGTTCAAAATGCTCTATAAAATGCTCAACACAATCTTTTGCATTATAGGCTTTAATAAAGCAGCGTGAAACATCTGTTGAGCTTGATCCAAGTTCAACTTAAATTGACAGGCACACAAACAACACTTTATCTATTCACTAAATCTGACTAATGATTTTAGCCCTTTATAGCTACAGATTGGGATTTGGGTTCTGTGTAAATTAATTAATTAATTTTGAATGTAAATTTGCTTTCCCCTCCTCATGTAAATTAGATATGAGGATCAACTTTGCAATAATTCTCAATAGCTCATTCCTGATAACCATTTTATTATTTATGCTTGGTTTAAAAAAAAAAAACGTTGCAATGTAATAACCTAGAAATCACTTTATTTTACCCAGCTGTGTCAGAGCACAATGTGAGTGTGCTGGTGCCGTTACGCTGTAGTAACTCTCACACACCGCGGTCGCAGGATGTGTGAAACGGGGCTGAGTTTGAGAGACTTAAAGAGTGTGTCTTACCCATAAAATATCAGTCTAGAGCCCATGCACAAATCATGATTATAGCATCACAAAGAATAATAAAACTGTTGGAGAAGACTGAATATGAAATTATATAAAATATGATGTAATTCCCCAAAGTTCTAAAACATTTCAACCAGACATTTTCAAAGGTTCATTTCCATGTAACATAATCAAGTGTCTGCAGAACTGGATCGTCTCAGATGGCACAAACACAGACCGTTGACTGACTTGCTGATGTATATTAATCACAAAAAATCTCAAGCTCCGATTTGAATGGCTGGTTTGATACAACATCCACTAAATGTAAATAATTACATTAAATAATGACACAAATAAGTAAGGCTTCTCAACTTTTAAAGGAGTGGAAAACGTTTTCTGTATCTTTTGTTGTTAATAGTGTTGAAACGATGAAATACTTTGTGGTAAAAACTAGCCAGACTACCAATATGGATAGATTACATGACATGCTCAAAACTTTACCTGACTGTATTAAATACAGTACTACTTACAAAAATGATAAATATTGTTCAATGGCTTATATAACCACAGTTACCAACAATGTATTAATTTATTGGGTAGCCAATTATAATATTATTCTATTCTATTTTATTCTATTCTATTAATATTAAGCCATTATTTCACAGCACAAAACACATTGTGGTTGCCTGGCACAATGGCTTATTAAAGTCATAAATGAAAATGGACAACTCCTATTTTTTATGGAATGTTACAGTGATTAAATGATTAATGATATAAATGATTTATATATATAT
>NW_015505224.1:2389875-2390615 GCF_001515645.1 Sinocyclocheilus grahami
TCGGGATCACTAATAGTTACGCCCCCAACATTTGCATACACCCGCCCATGTTCTATGTCAGCTGTCAGCCGCACCATCAGAAGTTCTGCAGGTATTGTGAAGAAACAAGCGAGGATAATAGCGAAAATGGCAGATCATGGAAATAAATGTTATGTTCCAGGCTGTGCAGGGGATGTGATGTGCAGGGATGGGTTGGTGTCACTGATCTATATATAATGACTTGTTGATGTTCTCTATTATAGATCAGTGGTAGGTGTCTGTATTGAGAAAGGCACAGAAAACAAACAAGGCGCATTCTAATAAAAATAAGGCGAGCCACTAAAGGGACATGGTTAGCTGCTTGCTAGCAGTAGCCTGTTACAGGACATAAGATTTCCCTTACCACATAAACAGAGTAAGGAGACATGACTGAGGATGATGGCGAATGATTTACAGATCCTGAGCACCACTGACAAGCATCTGATCTTGTAAAATGTGTGGTAAGTACTGCCGCTGTAGTTTACACAGCACGTGCGATCACAAATCTCGAAAGTGAAAGTAAAAAGCGATCGTGCAGTCGAATATATTAATAGCAGCTCCCTGATGCCCGCATTTTATATACAGTATAATTACCCAACGATATAACTGCGAGAGAGAGTACTGAAATATATATTTTCCCTGTGTTTCCTTCATGCTGTGTGAGCTACTGAAATGAGCCGCACTGTGAAACAGCCAATCAGAGCAGAGCTCAACATTGAGCC
>NW_015505224.1:2392087-2394175 GCF_001515645.1 Sinocyclocheilus grahami
TGTGGTTGGATGAGAAGTATAAACATATACCATTCCGACACCCTATTGGTTTGTACGCGATCCATCGCACCTGCACATGACACAAATCACCTCACACTCCAGCAAGGACATAGCCAGTGTTGGGGTCGTTACTCAAAAAAGATTATTTCTTAAAAGTTATAATTTCGCCACTACTGGCTCATTTATCAAACGGGTGCTTTCTCTTCGTCCTCCGCAAATTAAGCTACAGTCGGTAGTTCGGCAGAGAGACGTTTGAATAAATTAGCGTTTGCGATTGACAACGCGATCTTCTAGTTAAATGTGACATTGTTGCCATTAGCTATAGAATTGAGCATAGTACATACCGGGAAGGTATCAGGATTATGAGTTATTTTTAATTTTTATTTGTTGATTAATCACTTGGATTAATCATTCATTTTGACAGCACTAATGTTTATTGTATATAGACAACCATACAAGGGTAATTGTTACTAAGCCTGCCCTGGGTACACCAATTTTCTTGTCCGTTGCCCTCACAGATTCCTGCAGCTAAGCTTGGATGTACATTTACATTCCAATAAAGGTTATTGATGACATGCCTCTGAAGTTTGACTTTTTGCACCATTACAATACTTATAAGCAACTAGTCATCATATCTTCCGCTCCATGAAACACATTTTAATGCTCAGTAGTACACATATATGGTTCTTTAATGTATTTGCTTTGTACTAAAATGCGTTCATTTTCAATGGGCATATATGCGGCTGAAACAGGTGGCCTAGTGCATCCCACATTTTTCAACATTAACATTTTAATATAACATTATAGTCATTATGGCCTTTAGAAAAATGTTTTTTGAGGAGGTGGGGTAGTGCACAATAGGCCCCTGTGGCGTGGCCTAAGCTTTTGTCCTTAATGGCATTTTTTTCCTTACATTACTTTTACTTTTATACTTTAAGTAGTTTTGAAACCAGTACTTTTGCACCTTTACTTGAGTAAAAAGCTTGAGTTGATACTTCAACTTCTACAGAAGTCTTTTTAAACCCTAGTATCTATACTTCTACCTGAGTAATGAATGTGAATACTTTTGACACCAGTGATAATAGGTACCCTTTAAATTGGTCGAATTCCCAGCTAACAAAAAATGTTCTAAGAATGTTTTAGCAATGTTCCCATTGCATTATGAAAACATTAGGCAGACATCCAACTAAAATGCTTCAGAAATAAAACATTCGGCAACACTTTAGTATAGCGACCAACTCTCACTATTAACTAATTGCTTATTAGCATGCCTATTATTAACATATTGGCTGTTTATTAATGCTTATAAAGCACATATTCTGCATGACCATATTCTACATCCCTAATCCTAACTACCTAAACTTGGCAACTACCTTAATAGCTATTAATAAGCAGCAAATTAGGAGTTTATTGAGGCAAAAGTCATAGTTAATGGTTTGTTAATGGTAAGAATTGTGACCAAACATTCCATGAACATTGTATAATAGTTTTTGTGCTAATGGTTTAAAAAGAACATTGTTAAAGACCAGACAACTTGAATGAACATTGCATTAATGTTACTGGAACAGTGTTTGTTGACCAGAATGTTACTTAAAGTTCTGAGAACATTCCCTAATAGCTGGGTTGGAGAATGAAAAGTAAGACTGATTATTGCTTATCAGACTAGTTGTTAAGAAGACACATATAAAGGCTGTGTTTATTAGACCGGTTTCTACAGGTATCGTAGATCTCCTGGTTTGAACCCCTTAAGAAGCGAGCCATGTTTCATCACCATTTTGTGGCACTTGACCCAAGGTTACTGCAGGGAACTCATCCTAATAATAAGAGTACTTTAAGTCGCTTTTGATAATACTGCCTGATGAATGACCATTTAATGTTTATGAGATGTGTGTGTGTGGTCTAGAGAGTGATTTTAGTATTCAAACAAAGCTCTGGCATGTTTCCTTTGGTAAAATAATGAGAGATCTGTGATATTCCGGTTTCAAACATTGGTGCCAGTCCTTTAGTCTTCACAGCACATACAGCTCCGAGCTCCAGGGAGGTTGGCAGAATGCTGGCCCAAACCAGAATGAAAAAAAGCAAAGGCCT
>NW_015505225.1:0-54943 GCF_001515645.1 Sinocyclocheilus grahami
CTGGATTTCTGATTAGTGCAAAACGTTCTCTAAATTACCTGGGAATGTTCTAGCACTCTATGGATCGACATTTTCATCCGTTTAGGAACATTCTGCTGTGTAATAGGCGGAACTCTGCTGGCGTTCTCCATCTCTGAGTCTGAACGCTTCAGCGGCCGCGCGACGTGATTGGCTGCGGCGCTCGTCTCATGTTCTTGAGATTCTGGAGGTTCTGGACTGTTCTCAGGAAGAGTCTTAAGGCGCATTACAGCACACTTCTGCCTTCTGCTGCAGACATCGCGCGCGTCTCGAGCTGCGACACCACAGGTGATTGACAGACTCAGCGTTTCTGCTGAGCATTATGATCAATAGTGTTATTATTATGCGTTTAAAGTTAAAGATTTTAAAATATATATATAAACAAACTATTGCACAGTTGCTAATATTAGAATACTAAGACGTATTAATATGCTTTGAGTTTGATGCTGTTCAGGTTTGATTTTTTTTAGCAACTTAACGTTACAGTTTACTCAACAGTCAAAATACTGTCATCATTTATTCATCCTCATGTTGCCCCTAAGCTATGACTTTCTTTTTTTGTCGTAAATCATAAAGTGATGTTAGGCGGAATGTTAGGGAATGACAAACGCTGTAATTCCGCTAACATTTCCAACACGAGTGAGGAAATTACAAAACTGTCATATTTTAGTAGCGCTAGCTAAATGCTATTTTAATATTTTTAACTGCATTCGATCTGCATTCTGAACCAGCGATAATATGGGATGGTCTCGAACGTTAATAATTAATTAACGTTAATGCCATTTGAGTGTTGTGCGCGGGCTTGATTTGGGGTTATGGAATGTTCTAGCAGCAGATGATTCCAGAATAAGACACTCGCAGTTTTTCCAATTCAGGAATGCTTACGGAAATCACAAATGTTGCATAATAGTTTGGAGCAAACGATAGGAAACTGAACCTTAACTTTCCCTCAGAGGCAGTCAATTATCTTAAAGGGACAGTTCACTTAAAATGAATATTTTGTCGTTTTACTCAGCTGGCATTCTTTCTGACTTTTATTCTCCACAGAAGAAAGTCATATAGGTTTGGAACGACATTAGTAAATGATGACTTGTTTTGTCATGGTTTTTATTTATAAACATATAATCACTAATTAAACCTAAGGAATGATAAAGCTGTTGTGAAGTGCTTTCCTCAGCTCTGTTTGAAAGAGCATTTTTTAACACAGTGACAGCTGATCCGCTCTGTGGTCCATGTAGGCTACAGGATCAGCTGATGTCTACTGTGCCAATAAAGCTTCTGAGTAAACAGCCCTATAGTGTAAACAAAGAATTGAGCTATGAATAGGATATCAAACAAACATACATCCCTTATTTGGAAGGCTTGGGTTGAATGCTTAAAATATATTCCATCATGAATATTAACCACTGCCATGCGTGTTTGCTGCCAGCAGAAACCATGTCAAAGGGACCAGCAGTTGGCATTGATCTGGGCACCACCTACTCCTGCGTGGGGGTCTTTCAGCATGGCAAAGTTGAAATCATTGCCAATGACCAGGGTAACAGGACCACACCAAGTTATGTAGCATTCACAGACACAGAGAGGCTGATTGGAGATGCTGCCAAAAATCAAGTAGCAATGAATCCCACCAATACAGTGTTTGGTAAGCAGCTTTATGCATGATATAATTTTGAGATTTTTAAAAATGTATCTGTATCAACCAATATTGGACATTTAATTGTGCATACTAATTTCCTGTAGTTTTATATTTAGATTGCACTCACTCAGTCAGTTAAGATTAAAACACATAAATAATTTAATAACACTGTTAAGTGTAATCTTTGGCAAATCTCAAAATGAAAATAAATTAGCATATTGTACATTAATGGTCTAACATCTAAATGTAGCTAAACAGTTGTTTTTAGTCTTCATTTAAGCAAAATAGCTATTTACAAACATATTTATACGATGATTCTCATTTGCTCTGACATGCACTGTGAGTTGTAAGGTCTTATATAGACAGGTGTGTGGCTTTGCTAATCAAGTCCAATCAGTATAATCAAACACAGCTTGACTCAAATGAAGGTGTAGAACCATCTCCAGGATGATCAGAAGAAATGGACAGCCCCTGAGTTAAATATATGAGTGTCACAGCAAAGGGTCTGAATACTTAGGACCATGTGATATTTCAGTTTTTCTTTTTTAATAAATCTGCAAAAATGTCAACAATTCTGTGTTTTTCTGTCAATATGGGGTGCTGTGTGTACATTAATTAGGAACAAAATTTACTTAAATGATTTTAGCAAATGGCTGCAATATAACAAAGAGTGAAAAATTTAAGGGGGTCTGAATACTTTCCGTACCCACTGTATGTATTTTTGAACATGTTCAGAGTTTGTTGCCATATTTGTTTCTCTAGATGCAAAAAGGCTCATTGGACGGCGGTTTGACGACTCAGTTGTGCAGTCAGACATGAAGCATTGGCCGTTCACTGTTATAAATGACAGCTCACGCCCCAAAGTTCAAGTTGAATACAGAGGGGAGACCAAGACCTTTTACCCAGAGGAGATTTCTTCCATGGTGCTTACAAAGATGAAGGAAATTGCTGAGGCTTACCTTGGAAAAGTAAGTTTCTGTCAAACACAGTGCCTGTAGTTGCTATAATGGTTCTGAGAAACCATCTCCCTTGTTGCTGTATGTCTAAAGATGTTGACATGTCTAACCTGTCTACACTGACACACAGCAGTTTATTAGAGCATGAAATAGGCCTGTTTGAATAACACATCTTAAACATTATAGGGAACAAGTACTTTCTGATTCAGAGGATGACTGAATCAGCTGTTACACTTCATGAATCTGTGTTCACAGACCATCACGAATGCTGTTGTTACGGTACCTGCTTACTTCAATGACTCTCAGCGCCAGGCCACTAAGGATGCTGGGACTATATCTGGCCTCAATGTTCTACGAATCATCAATGAGCCGACTGCTGCTGCCATTGCCTATGGTCTGGACAAGAAGGTAAGTGAGCTACTTTAACTTACAACAATATTAAAGCAGTAATTGTTGAATACAACTGATTTATTTGTCTGGTACCAGGTCGGTTCTGAGAGAAATGTCCTGATCTTCGATCTTGGTGGTGGCACTTTTGATGTGTCCATTCTTACAATTGAGGATGGCATCTTTGAGGTCAAGTCCACAGCCGGAGACACTCACCTTGGCGGAGAAGACTTTGACAGTCGCATGGTCAACCATTTCATCTCGGAGTTCAAGCGCAAGTACAAAAAGGACATCAGCGACAACAAGAGAGCTGTCCGTCGGCTGCGCACAGCATGCGAGCGGGCAAAGCGCACTTTGTCCTCCAGCACTCAGGCCAGCATCGAAATCGACTCTCTTTATGAGGGAATTGATTTCTACACTTCAATCACCAGGGCTCGTTTTGAAGAGCTCAATGCCGATCTCTTCCGTGGCACGTTGGATCCGGTCGAGAAATCCCTCCGTGATGCTAAACTGGACAAGTCTCAGGTTCACGACATTGTCCTTGTTGGAGGATCCACCCGTATCCCAAAGATCCAAAAGCTGCTCCAGGACTTCTTCAATGGGAAGGAACTGAACAAGAGCATCAATCCAGATGAGGCTGTCGCATATGGAGCAGGTAATGAAAATGGACATCATTTTGGCCTAATATTCCATAAATGTCCCATTAGAGACATATCTCCTTTTTTATAGCTGTCCAGGCAGCCATTTTGTCTGGAGACAAGTCTGAGAATGTCCAAGACCTGTTGCTCCTGGACGTTACTCCTCTGTCCTTGGGAATTGAGACTGCTGGCGGTGTTATGACCATCCTGATCAAACGTAACACTACCATCCCAACCAAACAAACACAGACCTTTACCACTTACTCCGACAACCAGCCTGGTGTCCTCATTCAGGTAAGCAGATGTTTATTTTAGTTTTTTTGTTTGTCCACAGTTTCTGGCAAAGTTTCACCTTTAATGCATTCCTCTACTGTAGGTGTATGAGGGTGAAAGAGCAATGACTAAGGACAATAACTTGCTGGGAAAGTTCGAGCTGACGGGCATCCCTCCTGCTCCACGTGGCGTCCCCCAGATTGAAGTAACCTTTGACATTGATGCCAATGGCATCATGAATGTCTCTGCTGTAGACAAGAGCACCGGCAAGGAGAACAAGATCACCATCACCAATGACAAAGGTAACATAAATCTTGATCTCCTGAGTGTCTTTTGTTATTGGAAACCAAAGTCCTAATCAATGGTCCCAACTTTACCAGGACGTCTAAGCAAGGAGGACATTGAGCGCATGGTCCAGGAAGCTGAGAAGTACAAGGCTGAGGATGATGTCCAAAGAGAAAAGGTTGCTGCCAAGAATGGCCTTGAGTCCTACGCCTTCAACATGAAGTCCACAGTTGAAGATGAGAAACTCAAGGGCAAGATTAGGTAGTAAGGACATTGTTATAATAGTCAATGTGACATCAGTGGTTCAACTGTAATTTTATGAAGATACGAGAATACTTTTTGTGTGTAAAGAAAGCAAAAATAGTGACTATTCAACATTTTCTTCTCTTCACTGTCAGTCTTTGACGCGTGTTCATGGTGCATGCGTGTGGTGCTGCTGAAGTAGTAGCCGGCGTTCTGACGTAGAATTGGATGTGCTGTGCCTTGTTTGCAATCAGAGGAATGTACTCGCATACGTGGTACTCTCATGAAGGCATGTCAAATTCTGACACAGGAGAGAAGATATTGTTGAGTGAAGTTGTTATTTATTCTTAGCTCTTCGATTTCATCAAAATATCTTAATTTGCTTTCTGTAGATGAACGAAGGTCTTACAGGGTTGGAATGACAAGAGGGTGAGAAATTAATGAGATTTTTGGGTGAACTATCCCATTAATTAATTTTTTCTGTATTAATGCTTGTTCTTTAAAGGAATGTCCCAAGTTAAATGCTGTGGGATTTTGTTGAGTACCACAGAAAATATTGTCAACTCCTATCTCAGTTTGATCAAAATGAACTTTGTGTATATTCATAACAGAATATTCATTTCATGAACATAAACATAAAGTGTACCTGGCATAACACATAAACATAAAGTGTACCTGAAAAGAAAGTGAGCACCACAGAAACCCAACCCATTATGTACGACCACGAGAACCGCCAGTTCCCATATCGTTTTCCATAGTAGTTGACTGTCATCCCAGTGTAGACAGCCATAGCCAGCAACACAAAGAAGCCTGGGATGTACAATGCAAATAAACAATGACTTCACATACAGTACAGTCAGTTTAGATATATAAGAATAATTTAACTTATTCATGTTATTTTTAGGATTGGACATTCTTACATGAAATGAAATAGAGAATTCCCGCAGCAAAGGTTTTGTCAAATCCGTTAAAGGAGGAGTAATTGATGAAAGCTATGACACCGATGATGATGCCAAAGAAACAAGCTAAGATGGAGAGGATCATGAAGGCCCGGGTGGCATCCCAATATGCTGTTCAAATAAAACCAGAGATTAGTTGTAATTTTCTTTTACTTTGTAAAATTTTTCAATGTATGTATTTTATGTCCATGGTGTGACGGTCTCACCGATGCTGTCTGTGTGTGTCATGCATTTTCCAGGTACACAGTAGCGCCACAGGCCATGGTGCATGTAACTGCCAGACTTGTGGTACTGCATCCAGTAATCAGTGGCAGTGGAGATCACCAGGAGTATATTTCCCACTCCTGCACTAAACAATCCACCTCCCATAAAGCTGTACATCTTGCACCTACAGACACACTGACAAATGTCAATACTAAAATTAATTCACGATACAAATCGTTGCAAAGCAACTTTACAGCAAATTAAGTTTCTACAATATTTAGTAGTAGCTTATCAGTGGTGACTGTCAGTTAATGTACATATGGCAGAAATGTAAGGAAAGATCAATTAAAGACGTAATAAAACAGACGATGAACACTATTAACAGCAATTATTAAATGATGCAATCAAACTTATAACAAAATGTGGTAGTTCTGTATGTTGTTTCAGGGTTGGCATACTGTATGTAAACATACTTTAATTAGATTAATTAAAAAACTGTAGCAAGTATGATTGTATTAAATGTTATTAAAAATTATTAATTTAATTATAGATGTATTAGGTTTTGATTTTATATATTTTCAGTTTTCATTTGAATTTTAGTTTAAGTTTCAGCAACTTTGACAGTGCTTTTGTCATTTGTATTAGCTTTAATTTTGATTATTCAAAGTTTTAAAATTATTATAATTTTTTAAACTGTAGCTATTTTAGTTTCAGTCATTTTCTGTTTTTAAGGATTTTGAACCTGTTAGAGATCCAGTGTGCCGCCCGCGGTACACTGCATACTTTGAGGGTTAAGTTTAAGTTTCTTATCTAACATTTATTTTTAATTTCATCTTCATTTTAATTAATGGAAACAACTTTTAGTTTCAGTGAACAACAACAGTGTTTATCATCAGTTTTACCATCATAAAAGGTAGAGCTTAAGTTAAAAAAAATTCTGAACAAGCTCAATTCTAAATTCATTATGTTAAATTAATTTGGTTCTTTTTATCTCTTACTAGCTAAATAATTTCTAATGAATGGTTTTTAATGTCTTTTTTGATCTTGTATAAATAAAGATAACTGAGTTTGTGAACACTTTTTTCACACAAATGTATGGCATCTAACCCCATCACATCAGCCGCGACTAGACGAACATGTAAAGTGTGAAGGGATTTAAAAATTCAATTCATATGTTAAATTAATTTGGTTCTTTTTATCTCTTACTAGCTAAATAATTTCTAATGAATGGTTTTTAATGTCTTTTTTGATCTTGTATAAATAAAGATAACTGAGTTTGTGAACACTTTTTTCACACAAATGTATGGCATCTAACCCCATCACATCAGCCCTAGACGAACATGTAAAGTGTGAAGGGATTTAAAAATTCAATTCACAACAACAAATCAACATACAATATGAAAAAAACCTACCTCTTTTCCCCCAAAAAATGTTATCAGACTGAATAGTGGGAAGCTCAATTATGCCAAGGCAGGCAGATTTCCATGAGCTATTGGCAGTTAGTTTTTGTGAGGGCACAGGAGCTGGGTGGAGAGCGGAGACCAACAATAGAGCTGTCAGCTAATCAGAGAGGCCACATGAGTGCTTAAGAGAATCTGCTGAAAATACAAAACTATTTAGCACTAGTTTCACTAATACTGATGACAAAGTACTTTCACCTGACAATATAGAAACATCATAGAAAAGTTGACAACAAAATGACGAGCAGTTTTTCAGGAAATTGTCAAAACATTTCTAATTCTTGTTTTTCATTATAATATTTGTGGTATAAAGGAGACGTTTCAATCATTTATATACTTTTTTGTTTATTTTACAGCAAGAATATATGAAATATATGATTTTAAAATATAAGCACTACACGGTTATTATTTATCCATTGACTTTACTACATTTCTACTGCTGGGCATTTATTTCAAAAGCTTCTTTTTAGTGTAGTATTAAACTGTCTCCCGAAAGGTTAAGAATCCATTAAGTGAACATTGTGTCTCCCCTGAAAGCTCCATGTCTACTTAGACATTAGATGCCACCTAGAGCCTTCACATTAAAGTAATGCAATAGACTGAAAATAGAAAGTAATGAACAGATAATCTCATCTGAGAGCTCATCTGCCCACAGGAACTAATAAAACATCAATCCTCTTCAGGACATTGAACATAATAGCAGCTGGAACTTTGTAAATGTGAATGATTAAGATATTTTCCAGGAGAGTTGGTGAAGGTTTGGCTATGTTTATCGTTGGATTTGTTAAAGGATTAGAGAGCCATATGACCAAAGTGGTGCTGTTACAGCCAAAAGCAGCTTTTGTGGATAAAATAGTTGACGAGGATGTGTACATTTTACAACCAGCAGAGGGAGACTTTCTACCATAAATAGGATAAAAAGAGAGAAAGTAGCACTTTAAACTCTTTCTATGTACATCCACGGCCAAGTGTCAGAGGGAATATGAGGATATTTGATCTGTCTTTATCTGTGGTTCCTCGCCTGTCCTGTCAACAGCATCTGTCTGCTCTGGTAATTGATAGTAGTGCTTGTAGTACTCTAAATAGTCACCCATCATACTGCTATACTCTTCATAGTGTCTCTGTAAGGGATGTACTTCTGTGTTTTCTGTTTTCAAGCAATTCTGTCCTGCAATATGTACATATAAAAACATGTTTTGGCTCAGTCTGGTATGCAAAAGTTATGGCGTAAGTTCCACCGAGGCCTGCACCATATTCAACATACTGCCAGTGTTGTGTTGTAACAGTGTTATGTAATTTAATTACAAAATAAATGTAACTGTAATCCATTATAATTACTGAGAAAAAAATGTGTAATTAAATTACAGTTACTTACGAAAATATTAACGATTACGAAGGGGGTTACATCTGTATATAATCTGTAAAAAGCTAGGATATGTTGAATAATATTCATTTGTTGCTTTGCCTGTTTTTGATGTGCACAATGCCTCCTGCCATTTAAAGGCCATTTAGTAAAGCAATGGTATTCTGATGCTTTTGATTGGTTCTCTTGGTTGAATTTTCAGTGCACCACTTCTGCCAATTACATCAAACCACACTGGCAATGAACGCTTTAGGCTACAACCTGTCTGAGAGTTGATTAGCTGATTAAGAGTTAACATTGGCTAGAAATTTAGTAATCAAAATTTAGTAATCAAAAACGTAATCAAAAATGTAATAAAATGTAATCATTTATATTACTTTAATAAAGTATCTGAAACAGTAACCTTCCCAACACTGCATACTGCTTATACTACATAGGTCTACAGCATTTCTGAGACTAGTAAAGGCCTGAGACTATTATAGGATGCTGCTTTTTGGTAGGCCAAAACCTGGAAACTAATGAACAGTTTAGCACTTCCAGTTCCACCGTCCCAAAGTCAGTGGGTTTTTGTTAATGGGGTTTTGGTTAAATGCATGCAATAAGGTCTGTGGTTATCAAGATGAACTAAATGTTTAAGAATCTTTATGATCAATTACCATTTCCAGGTTTTGGCCTGCTTTTGTTGGTCACAGGGCTTATTTTCTGCAGTAATCCAAAAGCCAGTGGAAAATTCCTGTTGGGTTGTTTTGTAAAGGGAAGCTGGGTGATGCTAACTTGGAGTGGAACTACAAAAAAACATCATCACTGAATGTTACGCTCAAAAAATATATTTGTTATGGTGGATATAAAATTCTAGTATAGGAATCCTCCATCCTCCAATCATCCTTCCAATATGAAACAGCAATGAATGACCTCTATTTGAAGGGCATTCACACACAACCTATTTTGGTATTCCACTGTTTCATTTTTTCTGCACATGCACATGAGTAACTCAAAGTATACTTGCTTTTCTGCATTCTGCTCTGTTTCACGAACAATTATCATTACGCAATTTGCGACCCACAAAAGCAGAGCATATGCAACTGATGTAATGTTAAAAATTAACACTGTGTCAAATTAAAATTAAGATTAATGTGTCAAATTAAAATTAAGATTAACGTTTAAATATGTCTGCAGACATTGTGTTTGTTTCCTTTCCTGCAATGTTTTTAAATGCAACAATGAATGAGACAGTTATTATATTTGAACAAATTAATAAATAATTCCCTATATATATATATATATATATGTTTATATATTATAACGAGGGTAAGTCCTTTTTTTTGTACTATGTCTGGCTTGAAACGGACAGGATGGTTATTAGGCCTTTTTAAATACTCTGTTAATTACTTACTTTGTCTCAATTTCTTTTGTATATTAAGATCAATGTTATTGTACTTTATACATTGTTTTTTCCTGTTTTATTTTTGTTATTTGTTTAATAAAATCTGACTTTTTTGTTAACAAGAAAAACTACATTTTATGTACCTCGTCAAAAAAAGTGCATGTGTTGTTGACTATATGACTAGTTATAACAAGCAAATAAAAAAACTTCACAAATTGAACAATTACAGCTTCAAAGGAATGGTAGAAAAAAAGAGCTTTTTGATTAATGATTTGTGGAGACAGACACTAGATTCATGGGGTCCAAGAGAGAAAACAGCTTGTATAATTGAAGAGTTTGTGATGCAGTATTAACTCACTCCTCAATTATACAAGCTTCATTTTCTCTGTACCCAGGGGTGAAATTATACAAGGCGGATGTCCTCAGCATAGCAAGTAATGCATCATGACGTCATCCTCTGCGTCATAGGCGCTGGTTTTGGAATGACGCAACAATGGTTAAATGATCACAGTCTCTGTAATCCTCCTGTGCCTGTCTGAATGGCTTCTGAGGTGCTAAAAGCTGATTTTGGGACACACGCTTCATTTCAGAGTGCTGAGGAAACCACGGCAAACAACGCAGTGTGGCGGATTCATTAGGCTAAACGTCACTGTGGATCTGTGCTGCTGGCTAGCTAATTGGCTAATTAGATTTGTGCTCATCTAAATCCATTTTACAACTGAAACAATGGCTTCAAGCAATTGAGTTTCCAATCTTCTCCCAGTGCTTTTTTAAAAAGTGCAAAAATGTGCTCAAACACTGAATACGCAAGTAGTGAAATAAGGCCTCAATTTTAGAATACTTCTGAAATACACCTGTTGAAAAATGCTTTAATATTTTTCTGGTCTCTTAGCCTGGTCAGGATGTTATATTTGCTGGTTTTAGAGAGATTTGGGCCATGCTAAACCTGTGAAACATCTTAGCCAGCTAGAACCAGCTTTAGGTCTTATAACAGACTTTGAGGTCTGGAGTGTGAGACTTGTTGCTGTGTCCTGATCATCTGATTTGAACTCACTCGACTCAGATCTTGACCAGTCATGGCCACACCATATGTATATAGGGTGCAAAAACAAAAACGTTCTTATCGCTAAGTAGTTCTTAGCCTATTCCTTAACCTCTCTCTTAACGTTATGGCACGATTCCCGACACGTTCGTACACTAAGTATATCTTCTGTAAGTCACACTTTCGTAAGGTTGGTCTGGACCATTCGTGTCAATAGTTGACATATGCCCAAATTACCACGTCACATTGCTGATTCATCTTCATTCATTTATTGGGCATTGAACGCAGGTCACATGGTTGTCAGAGGATTCCCTTTCCGCTGCTTTGCCTCATGCATAGCCTTACGCGTCGTCAAACACACATATAATGTACATTACAAACTAATGTCTTTACGCAGCCTCTTCAAGCGAGCCTTTATATCTGATTGTGCACTTAGATTGACACTGCTTAATTTCCTTGTGGATTAAAGTACCTTACCATTAATATAAAAGTGTATTACATAATTTTTAGAAGTCGTTAAACCCATGTCAAGAAGCGGCACAAGTGGCACAACGGGATAAGGAGGGTGGATGATTAGCGAGGGATACCCGGTTCGTCTACCCGTCACAACATATCGTGTGAACATATTACTGACAATTTGATAATTTAATTAATAGTCTATATTTTACGGATAACTTAAACTGTTAAAATAAATGTTACTGGAATAATTTGAGGAATGTTTCATTTGCATAGAACCTGTTGTCTTTCTTAACGCCGTAATGCACCTTCGAGTGAAGTGGAAAATCGATTCCTGAGCAATCGATTCCAACTAATTCAGCTCCTTCACTTGGGACAGCGCCTCTGTAACGTCGAACGTAAGAGGCAGCGTGTTAAGAAGCTTCCTAAGGGACACTTCGGGGAACACACTTAGGAACATAAACAACTTTGGTAAGATATATCTTTCGAGTCTTCTTAGCGAGCTAAGAGTGAGCGTTATCGGGGAACCGGGCCCAGGTGTGTTTGATTAGGGTTGGAGCTGAACTCTGCAGGACTGCGGCTCTCTAGGACCGAACTTGCCTACCCCTGATCTAGGTGAAGACAGATTCTCATGGTTTCTTGTTTTTAATCACTCATCCACAATGTTAGGGGTTTTTGAGTTTTTGGGGCTGTTTTTGAAGTTTGTGCTCTGGTAATTAACGAATATTTACTGTAAAAAAGTACTATATCTGAATGAACTAAAACTCTTTTCTTTAGGTTTAACAGTATGTTAACATAATATTTTAAAGATAATCTTTTAATAATTTGTTTTAGTACAATAATAATATACATTCTAAACTATTAAATAAAATAATTAAATTATTATAAATAAATATTTTAAAACATTTAAATATATTATACATTATTTACTTACAACAAAGAATATGCCTGTATATATTTTATAAATGCTATATCATGCTTATTGTAATTCTTTTAAACAATATTAAAGAGTCTGTATATGCATAAAAATATTCAAATGGTGTTGAATTTATGTTATTATATTCAAGCTTTCAGCCTAATCAAGAACAGATTTTACTTGTCTATCAATACTGACTAGCAAATTCAGAGCCAGAATTGTAAAATTATTAAATATTACTTCTGCCTGTGATTGGAACTGTATTTTCAGATTCACATTTGAATGAAAATCAAAAGTAACAGTCATTTGCATCTCATATAGTGATGCAAGTTCATTACACATTCTAGAGCACATTTTGCCATATTTACAAATGTGTGAAATAATGCATTCTGTCAGTCATTTCTCCTCATTAGACAATGATCCAGCACAGGCCTTGCTGCAGCTCAGTTAATCCACATTAATTAAAATAGGAAATCATTCACAGTTAGAGCCAACCAGCTCCTCTCCGGTTCAGTTTGTCAATGTGGAATGAAAATTACAATATAAAACCCTAATCCACTGCACTCATAAACAGTGTGGACGAAGAACACAAATCAAGTAAATTAAAGAGGCCCTCTTGAAATATCAGGGCAGTAATAGTCCCATACTCATTTTAAATTATACTTGAGTAAATGCACAAAAGTGCTTACTTTTTATGTACTTAAGTATTAAAGGTACAATTACAGATCAGTGGATCAGTTCATTGTTTTATTTAGCAATTTTCTTAATTCTCCATTCTACTGGTCATTTGAACAGTATTGTTAGACTGAGGTTTAACTTTAAGCTAATCCTCAGTCTAACAATACTGAATTATGAATTATAAGCCTATTGTGGGTCATAAATTAGCCAAGGAAGTTCATCAGATCATACAAGTCAAGTTGACTGACTTTGATGAACTTCTTGTGTGTCCTGCCAACTATGGTGAAGAACTAAAGTCAACTGTTTTGATGACATTGTTGATTTACACTGAAGACATTCACTCTTTTTCCTAAATACATGTTATTGAACTTATTGTAACCATTCATCCATATGAATGAAAAATTAATTAATTAATTAAAAATTAAAATTAATGAAAGCTGCTTTTGCCATGGGCTAAAAAAGGTAACTGCTTTTTACCTTACAATTCAGACCTTTTCTTCCTCAAAATTCAGAGATATAAACTTGGATTTCCAAGAAGAAAATTCGGAATTGTGTAATATACACACAGAATTATGAGAAAAAAGTCTGAATTCTTCAGATTTTTTCTTCTCCTTTGCAATTCTGAGTTTATATCTATACATTTGGACTTTTTTCCCCTCAGAATTTTCTGATAAATATTCACAATTACCTTTTTTATTCTGTAGGATTTATTGGAAATGGGCTTCCATACATCCTGAAAATTGCTAACATGCTCAAAAAATGATAATATTCCACTGGAGACTCTAACAGTACAACACGAAGCTGCCTCCATGGACCATGACAATATAGGCCTTATATGATATAATCAAAAAAAAAAAAAAAAAGTAAATTAAAATCGCTAAAATCTATTTAGAAAAATCAAACAACAACAACCTCGATTTTAAGTCTCTTCCACAAACTCTCAAATGTGGGATCCGGTTGCTATACAATCTGAACAAAATGCTTGTCCTACCAAAAACTCATCCAGCAAAGTTGCTTGTATTAATCCACAGACTACCTTCATCAATCCTGAGTGCTGCATTAATGGAGCTTTACTCCCCACCAATCAATGCAGAGATTTTAAATGTCTGCTGTCCCAAAGAACCACTGGGATGTGCTTTGAGATATCATCAAAAATTTCTCTTAACACACATGACACCATATGAAATGAGTGTTGGGGACAGGACTGACCCATATTTAACTGAAATACCCAGCATTACCCACACGTATCCCAGCAACGGCCCGTCCACACTAGCATACATTTTCAAATGTTAATTTTTCTCGTTTAAACCCAGAGGGGCCCACAGGGTTTTAAATACACCACATGTGAGTTAATTAAGCCTGTGCCTGTTTGCTGCCTACTCTGTGTGATTTCAAATGTGACTAGACTGCACAAGGTGAGTGGGGTTATATTCAGAACCAATGCAGAGGTCAGAAAGTGTTTGTTAAAATTTCTAAATGATCTCCTGAGAAGAAGATACTTTAACTAAGCCATAGTTAATGCGCTCAAAACAGACTTGTGTATTCATTAAACGTGTCGTCTATTTATTTCTGCGCTTGTTTCTACTGAAAATGCACATTTCTGCTTTGGACAGCTGTGTTGATGCTCTTGCACTGATGCTGTTTAGAAGCAAATACGTTTTGTCCTTAAAGCTACATTACGAATTCACATAGTTAAAACATGAACAGACATAATCCGGTATGAAATTTGTTCAGTATGAATCACTGTGAAATTCACAATCACTTACATTACTATTGAGTGTACACAAAATTTTGCTGTCAGAAATCCATATCAGTAACAGTACTGTAAAACAAGTCTTAGAACATGAGATTTATTGTGTTTTGTATGCAATCCGAACATGTAAAACTGCATATGATTGATGCATTAGTGGAAAACAGTCTGACATGGCATGAATCATTCTCCAGGAGAAAAGAAAAACCTTTCAGTGAGCACAGGATAGTAAGGTGACATTCATAGTGTGGATTTACAAGAAACATTTGGTATTCTATAGGCTTACTAATGTATCATTGGATGGTTTGTTCACATAGACTGTGCCTGATAATATCTGCTATATTTTTCACAAAAATGTTGAAACACCTTTTTATTACATGTAGACATTGAGACGTGTATGCGCCAGATACATTCAAACATCATGTTCATCTATAATTTTCTGACATTTTTTTTAAACATTTGATTTTCTTTTTAAACTACTAAATACAATAAATAATAATAATAAATAATAAAATAGCACACCTTCCGGCATGCCTTTTTCCTCACACAAAAACATTGTAAAAATATATACATACAGAGGTAGGACAACAATGGATCATTAAAAAAACTTTTCTAAAAAAATACCTAGACAAAAATGACGAACAAAAAAAACAGAGGTGAAGGACCAGAGCGTGGAGGCATATACACGGCATGGCGTATGTTGCATGTAGAGTGGTGAACAACAGGACAACTTCCTCTCCTCATATCATCTTCTGAAAATAAACAAGCCCAAAATTACATAAAATCATAATTTTGTTGCCAAGCAATCTAGTTGTGGCACATTAAAGCAGTAACATGCAGTAATATTCTACCTAGCTCTAACCAACAAACAAATTAGTTGTATTTTTAATATTCATTGGAATACTAATACCATGGAGACCACATGAGACAACATAGTTCTTTAAAAAAGTGGAAATGTAATCATTTGCCTGATTCATTTAGTGTGCTTCCAGCTCTGCACGCTCAGTGTCCTGGAGCTTATCGATTGTTAATTTACTGCAATGCTCCAAGGCCCCACGCGTGGCCAGTGACTAATGAACATATTCAGACCATGTGCGACCAGAAGAGATCCCACACAAACTCATCTAACCTCATTTCTCCTCCTTCCTGCCCCCAAGGAACACGAGGTTGCAGAGGATTGAGAGGCAGAGCTTCTGGAGAGGGAACAGTGGCTGGACATCTGACCGCTGGACAGCAGGTTTGCTTTGAAATACTGAATTAAATCTTCATCTGTGCAGTGAAATATACAACAGTCAAATATACAGCGAGAAACAAAAAACAAAAACACAGTGTTGGGTGTTAAGTAAGTGTTAATAAGTAATTAGTTACTGTAATTGAATTACTTTTCCCTTGAAAAAGTAAAGTAAGGCATTACTCTTATTTTTTCTGTAATTGAATTACAGTTACTTCTTATGTAATTGAACTTAATACTGTGTATAGACTGAAGAACATTTATATACAATGCAATAGTGGATTTTACATCGAAATTTAAAGTCTAACCTTAAAATGCATGCTTTTTATGTACCCTTTTCACTTTAAATGCTTTGGTGAGTTAATGAGAATATCGGTAACACTTTAGTGTCCAATTCTCACTATTGACTAGTTGGTTATTAGCATGAATATTACTGGGATATTGGCTGTTTATTCTTAAACTTAACAACTACTTTACTAAGTATTAATGAGCAGTAATTAGGAGTATATTGAGGCAAAAATCATAGTTAGTTAATAGTAAGAATGGGACCCTAATCTAAAGTGTGACCAGAATAATGTCTGTTATTTATTTGAAAGAATTAAAAGAACCGTTTCATGTCTATCCTTGAATCATTAACTTGTTTTCGAGATTGATATATAGGATTTAGAAAGTAATTAGTAACAAGTAATTAAATACTTTTTGGAGAGAGTAATTTGTACAGTAATCTAATTACACTGTTGAAGAAGTAATTACTGTAGTAACTAGCAATTAATTACTTTTTTTTAGAGTAACTTACCCAACACTGATGAAGAATAAGCGACACTGCCTGCCCATGTGTGGTTCAATGGCTAATGCTGTGGGTGGTTGCCAGATTGTTTCAAGGTGTTCTAAGTGATTTTTTCTAGGGAGCTTAGGTGCAGATATTTTTGTTGATATCAATCACAACTACATTTTATAAGGAAGATGAGAGTGGTGCAAAACTTGCAGTCACGATACTAGTGTGTTACTATGGATGATGCTGTGGATGGCTGCCAGGGCATTGCTAAAGTGTTCAGTGTCACACTAGTCCAATGTCAAGAAAGCCCAGAGATGTTAATTTGCATGTTCTCTAAAAGTTTTGATTTGTAATTATATAAATGTCCTAGATCTAGATTTATATTTAACACTTATTTAAAACATTACTAATTTATACTTTTTACATTTAACACTTATAATTTAGGTTTAACATTTATATTTATATTTTATTTGTAACATTTATATTTGTTTTTATACTTAAGATTAACATTTAAATTTAAATAGAAGATTTAATATAAAAATAAATATCAAACTTAATGTTTCAGGTACTGATTTAACACAAATGCATTATTGTTTAAAACCGGCCATATTTTTCGCAACCTGTTTAATTAAAAAGCTGCCCCCTTGTTTTACCACACTGATATATAGTTATATTTATGTATTTTATTTATAACAATATACAATTTATTTATAACATTAATATTTAATGCTATAGTTAACATTTATTTTTTAGATTTACAATTAGATTTAACATATGTCTAGATTTTATGAACAACATGTATATTTATTTGTTATTAACATTTACACAAATGCATAACTTTAAAAAAACTTTTGCATAAAAATAGCTATATGTAGCAGTTTGTAACCCAATTTATTTTAAACATAATTTTTTAAAAATTCAATTAACATTCATATTTTAGATATACATGTAACATTTCTATTTATTTTTTATATTTAAGATTTAACATTTGCATTTAGATTTAAATAGATAATTTAGACAACACATTTAGATTTCATAATCTATATATATATATATATATATATAAATTTTAAGTATTGTTTTATACAAATACATTTTAAAATGCTTAATATTTACATAAAACTAGCCATTTTTAGAAGTTTTACCATTTCTATGTTAAAAATTACATACCATATTTTAATGCATTGCAATGTGAATGCCAAGGTATTTTGGGGTTGATTTTTAGTACTAATAGTGATACTTGCAATCTCTACTAGCTAAGGATTTTTTTGCTCCCCCTTAAGTCTGACCTTGTGTGCTCCACTGTGCAGCTGTTCTGCGGTCTGATCTTCTCTCTCTGTGTTGTGGGGGCGTCCTGCTCCCGCCGTTGTCCAGTGTGTCTGTCATGTGCTTGAGTGGGTCCTCGGTTACAGGAGGGGGCTCAGGTGGAGGAGGCAGGTCTGCAGACACGCACAATCCAAAAGTGTGAATGATCATCTATCCACTCCATTTTTATAGAAGAACAACTGCTTTAATTACTTCAATCAATAATTGATTAACTATGTGTAATATTCTTACTCCCTGGTTTCAGTGCTTCACGTCTCGCAAGGCCATCCTTTTGAGATTTCTTCTTAGGCCTGGGCTTCTGAATTGAGGACGTGAATGATGTATATTCTCCTAATAGCAGTGCAGATTAAAGTAAACAAAGATTATGTACTCCCTACATAATCATCAGCAATGTAATAAAAACTGTTATTTTTCCAGCGGTGAAGGGCCTACTTGTGCCTGTGTTGTTGGAGAACAGTTCCTCCATTTCAGCAATGACTCTCCAAGGACCGCTGTGGTTGGGAACGCTGCCATTAAGAGACTCTGTCTTGGTTAACAGCTTTGGGTTGGAAAGAGCAAACTGTGTATTGTGTGCACACTGTGTTTTCCTGTTGAATAGACACACGAGAGTTTTGCCAAGTCAGATTCTAAAGCTACTGTCATGGCAAGAACAAAGTAAAATCAGTTTTAATAAAGAAAAAAGATAAAAATATATGAAGAGATATGAAAAGATAAGATATGAAAGGATATTTTAAAGATTTATTTAAAGATATGAACAGAAATTGTAATATTAATATTCTTGTGATGGCAAAGTTGAATTTTTAGGAGCCATTAATTCAAAATCAATCTATCAATCTGTCTATTATTCATTGATTATATTGAGCTGTCAAATCAACTATGGTTAGGTAACAACTTAAATTTCAGTTTGTTCCACACACACACACACAAAATAGGCTACTGTATAACAATGCTTCTTTGCATAAAAATGGCCATATTTAGGAGTTTTACCATTTTTAACCCAATTTACTTAAAAAATGGCCAATTAACATCCTGTTCATTCATTCATTCATGATGCTAAGCTGTCAAATCAAATATGGTTGGACAACCTAAATAACAACTAAAATGTAAGTTTGTTCTGCACAAAAAACATATCGCTATGTCATATCACTTCAGAAGACATGTAATATAGTAAAGTCATCTGAGCAACTTTGTTACTTTTGGGGTGCTTTTTTCCCTAGGATTGCAGCCAGGATGCTCTTCAATTCACATGATGTGTTCCACAAAAATAACATGAAGGTGAACTACTCCTTTAAAGTGTGTGTTTACCGTGGCAGCAGGTCCGGATGGTGCAGGTTCGGCGGGTACTGCTCCTCGCTGGGGGAGGGTGTGAGAGTTGCTGTGGACTGCAGGCTGTAGGTCGTGGCCCTGTTGGTTTCCTCTCCTCTCAAAGGCAGAGTGGCTACGTCCTCCAGACCCTCAATCAGATAAGATCGCTCGGGCAGTGGAGGACACCACTCTTCATCTTCCTCAGGGCTTTTGAGATGTAAACATTAGGATTCCAGTTAAACCTAAAATATTGGTACACTACTAAAACACAAACTAGGTTTAAAACAAAGCAAGAAAAAATAAACTTCATACAAACACACAAAGAGAACACATATCAAAAGACTCTGGACCCCTGATGCATCTAGCAGCGATTTCATTACACGATAAAAGACTGAGGTAAATAAAACCAGACTGTGGTCCTTTGAAAAAAGTAAAAAAAATAATATAAAAGAGAATCCAATGTGGGTACAAAAGACAGCATTGTAAAAAAGCTTATCAAAAATTTGTCAAAGCGGTTTCATCCATGGAGGGTGATGATAAAAATATGATGTGAAAGGAAGAAAGCATTTGAGGACAAAGGTTGATATGTGTGGTTCCGCTTCATTCCAACCCGTGGCTATTCTTACAGGTTCATTCCGAGAAGCCGCGTCTCAAACAGCCAGGACGGCTTGGCTCTAAGCACTAACATCATTAGCCCCTGTCACTTTGAGCTGAAACATCAAATACGTTTAGATAAGACCACAATTTATCGCCCAGACTACATTTTACCATGTTGCACAGGTTCCATATTGGGTCACTTTTCTGACAAGGAGAATTATATCCAGAGGTGTCTGAACTTAAAAGAAAAAAAGTCGGATGACAGCTACTGAAAAGCAGGTTTATAAGTTGATGAAATCTTCTAGAAATGGCCTGAGAGACTCTAATAAAAAATATAAAAGAGTAACACGGTCTCAACACAGATTTTGGACATGTACTGTCATATTAACATGGGTTTTTAAACACATTCCATGGTCTTTTAACATGGTACCATGATATTACCATGGTATTTTAACATGGTACCATGGTTATTTGACATTTCCATGAAATTAGCATGTTTTCTTTTTAATTGTACCACAGTTTTTGGACATGTACCTTGGTATTAGCATGGTTTTTTGAACAAGTACCATGTTCTTTTGATATGGTACCATTGTTTTTGGATATGTAGTGTACTACGATGTTACCATGGTATTTTAACATGGTACCATGGTTATTTGACATTTACCGTGGAATTAGCATTTCTTTTAAATTGTACCACAGTTTTTGACATGCACCATAGTATTATCATGGCTTTTTGAACAAGTACCATGGTTTTCTGATATGGAACAATGGTTGTTGACAATTTTCCATGGTATTAACATGATATTTTAACATGGTACCATGGTACATTTACTGTGGTATTTTCATGTTTTTTTTTATTGTACCACAGTTTTTGGACATACACCTTGGTATTAACATTGGTTTTTGAACAAGTACCATGTTCTTTTGACATGGTACCATGGTTATTTGAAATTTACCATGGTATTAGCATGTTTTTTAAATTATACAACAGTTTTTAAACATGCAGCATGGCATTTCAATGGTTTTATCGTGCAGTATAATGGCTTTGGACATGCACCATAGTAATACCATGATTTTTAGATACAGTATGTACCATGGTATTATGATGTTTTTGGTACCAAGAGCTTGGACTGTGGTATTAAAATGGATTTTTGAATAACAAATACCATGGTCATTTGACATAATATTATGGTTTGTGGACATTTACCATAGTAGTATCATGTATTTTTTTTACTGTACCACAGTCTTTGGACATGCAACATGGTAATACCATGTTTTTCAGATATGAACCATTTCAATGACATGTTACCATGGCTTTTTGATCATGTATCATGATCACAGCATGTTTTTTGTACATTTACCACAAACTACCATGCTTATCTGGACATATACAAATGTTCTGCCTTAGAATGGTTATTACCTGTGTCTTTTGTCTGTGTTTTGAACATCCTTGTTTTGTACTGAATGTAGGGACAACACATCAGACCAAGTTGGTGAAGAGGTTTGTCCTAGAGACTTCTGCTTCATCAGTTTGGCTGTAAAACAGCATGAAACAAGGCTAAACTCAAGTCCATCTGCATAAAATTGACATCAGCATTTGTTGCAGCACTTGTTGCTCCAATCTGTCTGCATAATTCCGACCTAATACCTAAAGGACCAAACCCTTAACCCTCATGATTGAAATCAATGTCACTCCTACCATTTTCGCCTCTTGGGTACTGAAGTTTTGCATAATCTGCTCCACTGTGGCTGGACTGAAGGCTCCACTGATCCAAGTCCTGCTCTATGCTGTAGAGGTCAGTTTTGGAGAGGACTGGTGTGCTGGTGTATGGGTCTGGACCCTGAGAGTACAGGCTGCACACGTCATGACCATCTGCATCGGCTGGGTTAATGGTACAGTATATTGCGCCTTCATTAGAGGCTGGGCTGTACTTCCCATTCTGGCTCAGATAATTGGATAATCCTGAAGCTGGAAAACAGATTAATGAGTTATAGGAGATTTGATTTGTAAGTGTGACAGTACCATAATGTAGAGGAACACCCATGACAGAGATCTTACTGTTGTAGTATTGATCTGTGGAATCAAGTCTGCCTGCACAGCAGTTGACAGAGTCTTTTCCATTTCGAGAGAAGTTGCTGGTAGGCCACGAGTCAGCCAGCCAAGGGTAGTTACCCAAGTGTGACTCCAGCAAACATGGCCTGTAAAGGAAATTAAATCATTTAATTGAAAATAAATTATTTTACATTAAATATAAAAAAGTGTTACAATTATTTTTTAAGAAATAATAATATATGTGTGTGTGATGCGATCTAGGAAAACCCACCACATGGTGAAATTTGACCTTTTTTAGGTTTTGATACTATATGAAAGCTGGATTCAAGCTTTCCAAAACTGTTTTTTATTTTGTTCATAGTGGCTATCTGAATTTTGCTGATAGCTATGATTTTCAAGAATGGAATTTTGAGAAAAACAGGTTTAAAGTGAGGCAAAGAAAATAGAAACACAACCGTCAAGTATCACAAGTAGAAGTCACTTTACTGTGGTAAAATACTTATTTTAGTCAATGTACATGATGTAAAAGATACAAAATGACCCCAAGGAACACACAACACTTGCAAACATTTGAACATTAAGTGTATATATCTGTTCATAAAACATCACAGATTACAGTGTGCAGGCTATCTCCAATTCTTCTCCTGTTCTACTCTGGACTTATTCCTGGCGCAGACACAGTTCGGGGTTGTAACTTGTAGTTTTTCCGTTGTTTATCATGGGCATAGTCTCTGAAATTTTGATCACACCTTGTATGTTTAGATAGCACGAATAGTGTACCTTGTAGTTTACATTTAGGAAAGTGAGCGCAACTGTTTGCGCACCTCAAGACAGTCATCGGACTTCTCATTGGACTCCTCACACACACATACACACACACACACACACACATATATATATATACATAAATATATATATTTTTATTTTTTATTAAACAAATTAATACTCATTTTAATGTTCATCTTTCTTTACTTTTCCTGACCACTTTCCATGCTCTACTGTGGGTAAATTTGAATTCTCCTATGATACAGACCTTCCATTTATAAGATCCGACCCATCACCACGAGAGAGTGCGACTAAAGAAAAAAATATTAGAAAGAATTTATCACAAAAGCTCTTTTGACAACATGATTTTAAGACACACGTTGTTAATTTTGTGCTAGTATGGAAAGAAGGTTACCTGCGGGCGTATATGCAAAGGAAGTAGTATAGTGTCCAAGTTCTTTCCTCCTCCTGTGTCTGCAGTAGATCCAGGTACTGAAACCCATTAGAACCATCCAGGATGATACACCAATCCCGGCGATGAAAGCTGGCTGACGGACCACCCCTGTGATCTGCTCGGATAGGCTGACACTATCATCCTTCACCACTGACAAGGACTGATCTATTGCTACTTCTGATTTAAGATATAAGGAGGAAATGGAAAAAAGTGAATAAGAGCGATTATGTGAAAACGGAAAAGAGACAGAAGGGTAAATGCTTCTTGTCTTATACAGGAAACATTTGATCAAAATATACTTCCCCTATCATCTATCTTCAACTGACACACAGCATGAAAATCCCAAACATTTTCGATTCCTTAATATAAAATACGAGTAAATGCTGAGATAAGAATCTGTTAGGTGGGATAAATGTCACCATCAGAGGAGTGTGGTAAATATTTTTTATAAACCTGCTGGACAAATCCAGCTTAAACTGGCAGCTGTGTTTTGGACAGCACAAAACATGGTAGCAGGATTAATAGCTGGCCTAGCTGATTATTAGCTGGAACAAGCCGCTCATTAGCTGGACAAGCTGGTCCAAGAAGATTATCGCTTGTTCAGTCTGACCAAGATGGTTATTAGATAGTCAAAACTAGTTATTAGCTAAAACTGGTGAAGATGGTCATTAGCTTGTCCAAGCAGGTTATTAAGCAATATCGTATCGCATATCGAATATCGCATTTTTTAACAAGGTATTGCATATCGCATTTTTCTTCAATATCGCACAGCCCTAGTCCAAGCTGGTTACTAACTGGTCACTGCTGGTCTTAACTGGTTCAATCGGGCTGTTAGCTGGCCAAGATGGTTATTAGATAGTCAAAACTAGTTATTAGCTAGATCAAGCATTTTGTTTTTGGCTTGTTTAAGAAGGTCATTAGCTAGCCAAAATGCTTATTAGCAGGTCTAACTGGTCAGTAGTTGGCTCAAGCCAGTCATTAACAGGCCAAGACAGTTATTAGTCCAAGCTGGTTATTACCTGGTCACAGCTGTTTTTTTAGCAGGTTCAATCTAGCCATTACCTGGCCAAGATGATTATTAGCTAGCCAAAATGAGCAGGTCTGGTTATTAGTTGGATCAAGCCAGTCATTAGCTGCCCAAAATTGTTATCTGTCCAAGCTGGTTACTAACTGGTCACTGTTGGTTTTTACCTGGTTCAGTTTGGTTGTTAGGTGGCCAATCTGGTCATTACCTGGCCAAGATTGTTATTAGCTATTCCAAGCTGTTTATTAGCTGGTCAATGCTGGTTTTTAACTGGTTTAATCTGGTTGCTAGGGGGCCAAGATGGTTATTAGCTGGATCAAGCATGTTAATAGCTGGTGAAGAGGGTTATTAGCAGGTCTAAACTGGTTGTTAGTTGGATCAAGCCAGTTATTAGCTGGCCAAAACAGTTATTGGTCACAGCTGTTTATTATCCGGTCAGTGCTGGTTTTCAGCTGGTTCAATCTGGTCATTACCTTGCCAAGCTGGTCGAAGCTGGTTATTAGTTGAATCAAGCCACTCATTAGCTGGCCAAGCTGGTCATTACATGGCATCTATTATGACAACCTGGTAACTGGTTTGTTGACCAGCTTTGACCAGTTAGAAACCAGCTATCATGTTTCAAAAAGCAGCTACTAGTTTAAGGTGTTCCTGGGAAGAAATGATGGCAGTACTCACTCAGGAAGATGAACACGGGTTGGCTATGAGTGCCCACTCCTGCAATTGTCACCGCTGCGACCTGCACGCGATACATAGACTCGGGCAACAGCCCGTCCAACAGCACCCACAGCGTATCCCCATCCACACTCCTGTTGATCATCTGCTGAGACTCGTTTCCTACACACCACACCTGTACGACACAGAAACAGACATAGGCCATTACTATTTTACCTAGCAGTCACTGAGAGGCTCTCCACATAAAGGCTTCACTGGTCTCACCCTGTACTCTAGTATGAGTTCTTCTGGCACATCAGGGGGAGGAGGCTGCCAGGACACTCGCACAGTTGAACTGTTACTTAACTGCACCACGCTGACTCCCTGAGGAGGGCCGCTCAGCACTAAAAGCAGAAATATGAAGGGCAAATGTCAAAACATTAACATTACAGCAAAAGTTTGAGGGTAAAATGAAAGAGTTGCATATCAAAACAAGTCTTGCCTTCATCAGGAGTGCGAACCACAGCTATTTCACTGTCAATCCCCTGAAACTCATTGTAATACGGTCTCATTTTGAACTCGTATTCTTTTCCTCTGTGTAGCTCTGATAGGACAGCAGTGTGTAGGGGACCTGCGTTTACGTCCTGGATCATCCACGCACTCCCCACAGGCCTGTAATACATCCTGTAACCTTCAATATAGCGAGGATGCCGGTCAAGCTGAAATAATATCAACACATACATATGGTATCATGAGTTTCAGATCTTGTGAATGGCCATGTAATTTTGCCTCATTTATATGTGGGTCAAAGACGTTAAGATGTCCGCACCAAAATAAATTTAGGCTGTATTCACACAAGGAAAGTCCGCTAGTTCACTTGCTTTGGTCCGATGTTTATTTTTTTTGTTTTGTGCGGTTCGCTTTCACACTGCCCTTTTTGCAAGTGAACCAGAAATTGTAAACAAAACCACTAAGTGTGCTAAGGTCATCCATTGGACAGAAATTCTCAAGCAGGGAAAACAGGAAGTGCAAAACAGGCTAATCATGGAGATCTTTCGTAGAGCAATTTTTATTCTTTTACTGATTTGGTGTTATCAGATACTAATGCAATATGAAGAAACTTATGAGCATCATATGAGACAATGTCATACGATGTTGTAAGTACAACTTGCCGAAAATAAAATCTATAGATAAAATACTTAAAGCATATCACAATGCCAGTTTAAACATTTAACCTAGATAAATGTGCGCTATTAGGCGCATATCCAATCGTTTGTGTGGAGAGTGGAAGCTGAATGTGCTTCAGGACATCAGAGGAAACTAATTAAATGCGCTGTCATTTTTGCTCATACAGGTAAAAATAATACATCGTTCGGAACTGTAAAGGGTATATTTGTGTGCACTCACAATATCAACAAAACACTGTGCTTTTGTCAAATAAAGAAAACAAATAGGATGCGCTTGCCGTCTCGGTGTTGAACAGGAGCGCTTCACAAAAATGAACCAATAACGAATATTTTCCTTACAGATGATGAATATATCTATAGAAAGCTTTAAATGACCACAAAACGAAATCATTCAAATCCCAAAAAACCCTTTCATTATGTAATCCGTAAAGACGCATTTTGTGTCCATGATGAGATGGTGAGTCAGGATCATCAATTTCATCTTTGTGACACTGACTCAGAAAACCCTAGTTGATTAATAAATAATTCAAAAATCTTCTTATTAGTTTCCCCCAACATATTCATGGTAACTTTTGCGGCAAGCTTTAGCCTATTTAGAGCGCTCACGTCATGTCACGTTTCTGTGTGCCATGATCACAAAATAAATCATAATTTGCATGCATTTTTAAGCATTGTGGTTTAAAAATAAGTGATTTAAGCCATTGAAACACAAACAACAACTCTACATGCGCAAGCTGTATGTTTCTGAGCGCAATTTCTGCAATTGGGTCGGATCGAGGTCGGGTCATATTCACACCTTAAACGAACCGTACCAGAGTTGGTTTGGAAGCGGACTGAGACCACCTCTTCAGCTGGGTCTCGGTACGGTTGTTTGGTCCGCACTCGAGTGCGATTGCTGTATTCACACCTGCCAAAAAGGTCCGCACCAAGGGGAAACAAACTTTCGATTCAATCGAACCAAACAAGACAGGTGTGAATACACAAGGGCTGCACGATAAATTGCATGCGATATTTAACGCGCATCTTGTCAGAAAGCTGGTTCTGTAATCAGCGGTAAATCTCCATCACCTGTGGGCTTTTCACATTGAGCAGCATTAACTACACAGAGCCGTTGTTCACTGACGATATAAAAAATATACTAAATGGTTGTTAGTTGGATCAAGCCAGTTATTAGCTGGCCAAAACAGTTATTGGTCACAGCTGTTTATTATCCGGTCAGTGCTGGTTTTCAGCTGGTTCAATCTGGTCATTACCTTGCCAAGCTGGTCGAAGCTGGTTATTAGTTGAATCAAGCCACTCATTAGCTGGCCAAGCTGGTCATTACATGGCATCTATTATGACAACCTGGTAACTGGTTTGTTGACCAGCTTTGACCAGTTAGAAACCAGCTATCATGTTTCAAAAAGCAGCTACTAGTTTAAGGTGTTCCTGGGAAGAAATGATGGCTCACTCAGGAAGATGAACACGGGTTGGCTATGAGTGCCCACTCCTGCAATTGTCACCGCTGCGACCTGCACGCGATACATAGACTCGGGCAACAGCCCGTCCAACAGCACCCACAGCGTATCCCCATCCACACTCCTGTTGATCATCTGCTGAGACTCGTTTCCTACACACCACACCTGTACGACACAGAAACAGACATAGGCCATTACTATTTTACCTAGCAGTCACTGAGAGGCTCTCCACATAAAGGCTTCACTGGTCTCACCCTGTACTCTAGTATGAGTTCTTCTGGCACATCAGGGGGAGGAGGCTGCCAGGACACTCGCACAGTTGAACTGTTACTTAACTGCACCACGCTGACTCCCTGAGGAGGGCCGCTCAGCACTAAAAGCAGAAATATGAAGGGCAAATGTCAAAACATTAACATTACAGCAAAAGTTTGAGGGTAAAATGAAAGAGTTGCATATCAAAACAAGTCTTGCCTTCATCAGGAGTGCGAACCACAGCTATTTCACTGTCAATCCCCTGAAACTCATTGTAATACGGTCTCATTTTGAACTCGTATTCTTTTCCTCTGTGTAGCTCTGATAGGACAGCAGTGTGTAGGGGACCTGCGTTTACGTCCTGGATCATCCACGCACTCCCCACAGGCCTGTAATACATCCTGTAACCTTCAATATAGCGAGGATGCCGGTCAAGCTGAAATAATATCAACACATACATATGGTATCATGAGTTTCAGATCTTGTGAATGGCCATGTAATTTTGCCTCATTTATATGTGGGTCAAAGACGTTAAGATGTCCGCACCAAAATAAATTTAGGCTGTATTCACACAAGGAAAGTCCGCTAGTTCACTTGCTTTGGTCCGATGTTTATTTTTTTTGTTTTGTGCGGTTCGCTTTCACACTGCCCTTTTTGCAAGTGAACCAGAAATTGTAAACAAAACCACTAAGTGTGCTAAGGTCATCCATTGGACAGAAATTCTCAAGCAGGGAAAACAGGAAGTGCAAAACAGGCTAATCATGGAGATCTTTCGTAGAGCAATTTTTATTCTTTTACTGATTTGGTGTTATCAGATACTAATGCAATATGAAGAAACTTATGAGCATCATATGAGACAATGTCATACGATGTTGTAAGTACAACTTGCCGAAAATAAAATCTATAGATAAAATACTTAAAGCATATCACAATGCCAGTTTAAACATTTAACCTAGATAAATGTGCGCTATTAGGCGCATATCCAATCGTTTGTGTGGAGAGTGGAAGCTGAATGTGCTTCAGGACATCAGAGGAAACTAATTAAATGCGCTGTCATTTTTGCTCATACAGGTAAAAATAATACAAACTGTAAAACTGTAAAGGGTATATTTGTGTGCACTCACAATATCAACAAAACACTGTGCTTTTGTCAAATAAAGAAAAATGCGCTTGCGCGCTTGCCGTCTCGGTGTTGAACAGGAGCGCTTCACAAAAATGAACCAATAACGAATATTTTCCTTACAGATGATGAATATATCTATAGAAAGCTTTAAATGACCACAAAACGAAATCATTCAAATCCCAAAAAACCCTTTCATTATGTAATCCGTAAAGACGCATTTTGTGTCCATGATGAGATGGTGAGTCAGGATCATCAATTTCATCTTTGTGACACTGACTCAGAAAACCCTAGTTGATTAATAAATAATTCAAAAATCTTCTTATTAGTTTCCCCCAACATATTCATGGTAACTTTTGCGGCAAGCTTTAGCCTATTTAGAGCGCTCACGTCATGTCACGTTTCTGTGTGCCATGATCACAAAATAAATCATAATTTGCATGCATTTTTAAGCATTGTGGTTTAAAAATAAGTGATTTAAGCCATTGAAACACAAACAACAACTCTACATGCGCAAGCTGTATGTTTCTGAGCGCAATTTCTGCAATTGGGTCGGATCGAGGTCGGGTCATATTCACACCTTAAACGAACCGTACCAGAGTTGGTTTGGAAGCGGACTGAGACCACCTCTTCAGCTGGGTCTCGGTACGGTTGTTTGGTCCGCACTCGAGTGCGATTGCTGTATTCACACCTGCCAAAAAGGTCCGCACCAAGGGGAAACAAACTTTCGATTCAATCGAACCAAACAAGACAGGTGTGAATACACAAGGGCTGCACGATAAATTGCATGCGATATTATTCACACCTGCCAAAAAGGTCCGCACCAAGGGGAAACAAACTTTCGATTCAATCGAACCAAACAAGACAGGTGTGAATACACAAGGGCTGCACGATAAATCGCATGCGATATTTAACGCGCATCTTGTCAGAAAGCTGGTTCTGTAATCAGCGGTAAATCTCCATCACCTGTGGGCTTTTCACATTGAGCAGCATTAACTACACAGAGCCGTTGTTCACTGACGATATAAAAAATATACTAAATATCGCATGCGATTTATCATGCAGCCCTATAATACACCCTTACAAAAGTGATTTTATATCCATAGAAAGCACATTAAATGTAAGTAAAGTGTCTACTTCTAAGGTTTCAAATAAGTTTTTGGAGAATAAAATGTCAAAATTTGGTTTAAATAATGTTACATTGTCATTCAGTGTAACACAATATTTATGTAAAAAACAACATGCTTATTCATTATTGTACATATTAAAATATATAAAAGAATAGGAGCATATTCAATTTTATTGTGTTTTAAATGAGTAAAAAAATTCTTACTGACCTATGGGCAAAACCTAGGATAGTGGCAAATTTTAAAAATGTAAAATTATAACTAATTAGTATTTGGGGTGAAAGTAATAAGTCTTTTAATATGTCATAAATTGATTTTTGTTGTAAATATGCCTGACAAGATTGTTACACCGAATTACATTTTAGTGGTCTGTAAATCAGGGGAAAATGTATGATATTTATTTTTTGCTCAGAAAAACAAAAACAAAATTGCAATTAAATTAAACAGAAAACTTTTTTTTATTTTTTTGGGGAAAAACAACAACAATTTAAAGCAGTATTACACTTATTTTTTAATGCTTAAACCCCTTTTCGTCTTTGACCCATGTACTAATGTACTGATATTTACTTATTTCTCATCATTTACCATCCCATTCAAAATGCATGTCTACATATGTACATCAAATCATATACTCACAGTCCATGTGATTTGAACACTTGTAGGGCTCAAGACTTTGGGTGTCTGCAGACGAACCTTGATCCCTCCTAAATCCATCTGCACATGTGCCTGGTCTTTCCCCTGACCTTCTGGACCATCTGAAAATGTACACACACAAAATGATGCTGATGTGAACAAACCATAAAAACAGCCATCACACACACTACACCAAAACTACACTCACCTTGTGTTCGGACTGGCTCTGAGATGGGGCTGGGGTCACTCAGGCCGTAGGAGTTGACCGCTCGGATGATGAAAAGGTACACGGTATTGGGGTAAAGCCCAGACACTGTGTGCTTCTCTAGCCTCACGAGATCAGCTACAGTCTGCCATGTGCTGCCCACTGACTGACTGGAATAAGACACAGGAAATTAACACTACATTAATTCACAAAACACATTTCCAGCTTTACAATCAAAATGAATGAATTCCATATTAATGTGTCAAATTGCAGCTTACAGTTAAGCTGATGGGATCTGTTACTGTATTACATTATTAATAAATTTAATTATTTAATATTATTTATCTTTGCTACTGATGCCTTTTTAGAAAATAACTAATTCATTGTGAATTGCTGCGCTTTGTGTCATGCCTAATAACATCCCTTATCCATAAGAAAAAAATCAGTGCAATGCTCATCCATACACATGAAAAGACATTATTTGAACTATGACAGGGTTCAATTATACAACAGAGGATACGCATTTCAATGTTCAAATAATTGTTATATTAGTAATTCTGTTCGGTGTTGGGGAAGCTACTTTGAAACTGTAGCTTGTCACGTATGTAGGATATCAGACTGAATCAGACAATCTAAGATTTGGTCAAAACCGAGTTGAGGCACGAGGAGTCACAATGTTACTGTGCTAATAAATAGTGTTTTCACTATACTTTGGATATAAATATCCATTGCAGAATTTATGTCATACGGCTCGTTCAATGAATCGCTGGCCATCTCAGTGATCAGCCGTAAAACATTGATTCTTTCCTAATTCCCTTGCATATTAATGGTGGAGTTCCCTTTAAAATCTTAAATGATTCCCTTTGAGCTAAATTATTGACCTGTTTCCCTTACACAAATCACAAGCTACTCATAATTTAAATATATTATATTAAAGCTACTCTTTAAAAGAATTAGTTAGCTACATTACAAGCTACTAACAAAGACACTGAAGACATATAAGGGATCTGTATCAGATATACAGTGGGTACGGAAAGTATTCAGACCCCCTTAAATCAGTATATTTGAATGATTTCTGAAGGATCATGTGACACTAAAGACTGACTTAATGTTCTGAAAATTCAGCTTTGCCATCACAGGAAGGAATTGCAATTCAAAATATACTGAAATAAAAAAACAGTTATTTTAAATTGTAATAATATTTAACAATTTTACTGTTTTTATTTTTGTTCAAGTAAATGCAGCCTTGCTGAGAATAAGAGCCATCTTTCAAAACAGAACCCAAACTTTATATGCTATTTAGAATGATACATAAATCTAGGATTCAGTTTTCAATTGTATAACATTAACACTACGTAGATTTATACTAAACTCTAAATAGACAACATGCAACTGTGATAAACAGTAGTAATTAACCGAGTAATAATTCAAACTGTTTTTGAACCAGTTCCTTAAAATGAATGATCAGACTCTCTAAATCAATCTGACTTTCCGAACTCTATTTGAGAGATACAGACGTTCTAGTAGAGCCTGTTTATTTATTCCCTCAGCTTGCTCAGTTGTAAGGTGGCTGTGTACAGAATACAAACACCTGCTATTTTGCCATACCGCAACCTGTCGAAAAAATAGCATGTTACTAGAAAACCTGCAGTTTTTCAAAAACAGCTGCACTATTGTCATGCAAATGAAAAATGTAGTTAACTTTGTAGCAAGTTTGTTACTCCCCAACAGACTCTAATGTCTTGTGTGAATATAAAAGCTTCACTGGCATGCTGAATTGGACACATTGGCCTTTGTTAATGAGAAAAAATGAGCACGGAGCAGGGTGTGAAGGACAATGGAGAGGATCTGGCCTCGTCTCCATGCACCGTGAGCACATAAGGTCTGCCCAGTCGACTTCTCGGACTGTGCGCACGACCATGACCTCTCAACAGAGCGAGCTGCACTATAAATCCGAGCGTCTCCTTAACAAGGTGTCAGAGCAGAGCTAAATAACGACTTGGCCTCTACCCTCGGCCTCCCTGCATCACCCTCCCTGCTGCTCTCCTGGCGGGACAATAATAGAGCCTTCTGTTCATCTGACCTCCACAGAGCCCAGAGGGACAAGTTCTGCTGAATTCTAACTGCAGCCCCAGGGAACATCCAGCCTGCAAGAGAGCAATGCTTCACTCTCACTTTACCATAAACTTCCATCCGCTCTGACATTCTGAATGACTTCTCCAACAAAACCGGCACTGTAATGAGAATGTCCGCCACTCGCTCTACCCATCAGGCTACTGGAGAGGTTGTAGGACCCCCTTCCTCATATATTTCTTTTTAATATGTAGCAGTGCTGCAGACTTTAAATCCATGCAGGAACTGACTGAATGCATTCCCCAATATTAGATAAAGTGCAAACTTTGCAGGAGAGGAATATTCCAGGCTCAATGCAAGTTAAGCTGTATCGACAGCATCCGTGACAGGCTTTTGATTACCACAAAACTCGGCCCTCAGTGTGTAAACACAAGCACAAGTCATATGTAATCCATACGGGGTCCGAAATTAAAAGTGGCTCAGGTGAAAAAATCCCACTGAATTTTAAAAAGCAGGAGAAACGCTCCATAACATGTTCCTCAGTTTTTCTTATTTGTAACATCTGATATAGTTCTTAATATTTTATTCTAGGTCTAGTTATACACAATGTGACAGAAAATATGAGTATTGGTTTTTATTGGTGACACCCTAATATCCAATTATAAAAGATATAAAAAGATGACACAGAAATAAACACAACCCCATAAAGGTGAAAAAATGCCCCTGAAAATCAAATCCAGGGGGCCAATATTGCCTCTTAATGGAAAATTGGATTTCTGACACTGAAAGTGTGTATAGTAATGCATTACAATAGAAGTCTATAAGGCAAAGCCCTGCACTGGAGTAAACCTTGTAACTTTCTCATGATGCGCATAAAGATCCAGAAAGGGTTGTTTACACTGAGGAAAAACACACAGGAATTACATATCCAGACGTTTATCCACTTAGAAAAGTAGTGCCACCTCAAAAGGCTGATTTGGGTAAAATAACAGCTCATATGACACACATATTCATACAAAATGTTAGCACTTTAACTAAAATCAAAGCTGTATGTTTATACTTTTAAACCTTCCAAAATGCTTGTTCCATAAATCATAAGTCTTCAACTTTTTCAGGCTAAGGACTTCTTGGTAGATAAGGAGACGTTTGTAGAAGAAAAATAAAAACTAAACTAAACTACAACATAATACAACATAAACGAAACCTATAATAATGTGTATGGTACCACATTTATGGATTTATACACACAAACGACATGAGGGTGAAATATATGGGGTGCTGTGTGTACATTAATGAGGAAAAAAATTAACTTAAATGGTTTTAGCAAATGGCTGCAATATAACAAAGAGTGAAAAATGTAAGGGGGTCTGAATACTTTCCGTACCCACTGTATATATGTGGTTGGTTTGGGGTCAGTAAAATTAATACTTTTATTCAGACAGGATGCATTAAATTGCTCAAAAATAACAGTAATGACATTTATTATGTAAGAAAAGGTTTCTATTTCAAATAAATGCTATTGTTTTGAACTTTTTATTCATCATAGATTCCACAAAAAATATTAAACAGTACAAATGTTTTTAACATTGATAATAATAGTAATGTTTCTTGGGCATCACATCAGTATATTTGAATGATTTCTGAAGGATCATGTGACACTAAAGACTGACTTAATGACAGGGTGAAATATTAAAATTCCAATAAAAATATGCATTTTTGGCTAAATTTATGCTGTTCGCATTAACAGCCAGAACGATCAAAAAACAAAAATGTTCCTAAGGATGCACAAGGCTATTGATGTATACACTTTAAACCCTTTGGTAACACTTTACAAAAAGGTCCCATTAGTTAACATTAGCTAATGCATTAACTGATATCAACTAACTATGGGCAAGACATTTGTTACTGTATTTGTTAATTTTCATTAACATTAGTTAATGGAAATACAACTGTTCATTGTTCATGTTACCTCAGGTCAGGTGCGTGTCAGTCTTCAACACATACTCATAAGAGTACCATGTTGAATAAAGTTGTTATTTTTGTTTTCTTAGTGTCTATGGAGGGTCAGAAAGTTCTCGGATTTCATCAAAAATATCTTCATTTGTTTTCTGAAGATGAACGAAGTTCTTACTGATTTGAAACGACATGAAGGTAAGTAATTAATGACAATTTTTATTATTGGGTGAACTAACCCTTTAAATAATATTAACAGATACCAGAGGCGGAAAGTAACGAATTACATTTACTCTCGTTACTGTAATTGAGTAGCTTTTTTGTGTACTTCTACTTTTTAAAGTAATTTTTAAAATCTGTAATTTAACTTTTACTTAAGGATGTTTTGTTTGAAATATTGTACTTCACTACTTTAAAACACATTAATAAATTAATTAAAAAAAATCACTCCCTGGAAACTACTACAGTAAATAATGGGCAGGAGAGAAAACTGGCGCTAAAATCACAAGATGCAGACAGACAAAACAGGCGTTAGTGGTGCAGACAACTGTAATTGAGTAGCTTTTTTGTGTACTTCTACTTTTTAAAGTAATTTTTAAAATCTGTAATTTTACTTTTACTTAAGGATGTTTTGTTTGAAATATTGTACTTCACTACATTTTAAAACACATTAATAAATTAATTAAAAAAAATCGCTCCCTGGAAACTACTACAGTAAATAATGGGCAGGAGAGAAAACTGGCGCTAAAATCACAAGATGCAGACAGACAAAACAGGTGCAGACACAGCTGAAAACGAAACCCCGTCATATTCTGCTGAAGTTGAACTCGAAGGAAATGAAGTGAACCCCTGGCCATATTTATGCTCTATTATGCAGTGTAAGCTGTGTTTGCCTAGGGAGACCAAACTAGCAGCTTATAAAATCTCGACATCAACCCTTTGCAAGCATGTATAGGTAAGGTAAATACTTGCATTGTTGCACTGGTGGTTAAAATGAAGCTTTGACAGTTTAGCAAGAGGTTATGCACAAATTAGCCAAAAAGACTGTGGTGCAGGGTGTGATCGTAATTGTTGTTTTAACGATGCATGATTTGATACATTATCAGTATTTTGCCAAAAATCAAACAAAACACTCAGAGTGCTGTGAAGTCTAGTAGATTAGACTAGTGCACACGCATTTAGAGTGCGTTCTTTCACTGCGTGATTCAGTCTGTTAAAATGCATTTAGAATGATCCCAAAATTCAAGATATAGGGGCAGAAAATGTATATATCATTTCATATAGTAAATCAATATCACATGAAGAGTGCCGTTTTTTTCTCCAAATATCAGTATGATTACTAACAGATTTTTTTTTTTACAACAGTTCAGTAAACAAGAAGTTAATTAAGAGACTTGCATTTTAGACACCATGTTGCCTGTTTTTGCTCTATTTCTACAATACTGATTTAATTTGCCTGGTAACAGTCCAAATGTCTTATTATTCTAAATAACTGATTCCTTTAATTAAAAACAACTGGTTTGAGATTCATAGGCCTATCCCATTTTTGCCTCCCTCCCACTGTTAAAATGTAAATTTTAAATGAGCTACTTTTTACTTTTACTTGAGTAGATTTTTAGACTGGTACTTTTACTTGTACTTAAGTAAAATGTAATTAATGTAATAGTACTTTTACTTGAGTAGAATATTTTCGTACTCTTTCCACCTCTGATAGATACAACCTTTGATTGTAACTATGCATTAATAAATGCTGAAATTAACATCAGTTAAGATGAATAAATGCTTCAGAAATATTTTTTCATTGTTAGTTCATGTTAACTAATGTAATTAACTAATGTTATTAAATGGAACCTTATTTTAAAGTGTTGCCAACCCTTTAAATGAAAGTAAAAAGGTGAAAAGTTATTCAAACAGTAGTAATTTAGCATTAATAAAGATATAAACCTGAAAGCCTCGATGATGTAGGAAGTGACAGCAGCTCCACCCTCATGTGGGTTGGGCTGCCAAGTGAGAGTGACGCTATTTGAGGTCACATCTGTCACCACGGGCTTCTGAGGAGGACCAGGCAGCTGCAGGGACTGCGAGACCCGCGGGATGGAGGACGTTCCAGTCGCTAATCACAAGATACAGAGTCAAATGTGACTGCGTCAAGGGTGCATTCTTGTCCAAGGACATTTGACTGCACATTGAAATCATCAGTACAACGTGTTTGTTGAAGTGTCAGACTTTTCAAAGTCTTATAGAGAGCTGTGTTACAGAGAAGAATGCTTGAATGCTACCTTTCACTGTCACGGTCCCACTCCAACTCGTCTCACCAGTGGAACTGGATGCGACACAGGTGTACGTCCCTGAGTCGGTCTCCTAGCAACAGAGAAGACAAAATCATCTCTGAAAGACGACGAAGATAATTGCGATCATGCAATGTTTCTGAAGTATTTGTGTGCTTTTCTCGTTCTCTCCAAATGATGCGGATCAAATGTATTGTTTCAGCCGATCAGTCATTTCAATTTGTTTTCAGTTAGTTTGAGGTCATGACTGTTAGATCTCCTCTAAGATCACTTTTGACATTCTCAACGGCTGTTTTATATTCTGCGTACCGCAGTGCAATCTGTAAAATGTCTCAATTAAGATATACAGACCTTGTACCACAGATGGCATTCATATTGGAATGTTTTTGAAATGTGAAGCAAAGAAAAGCTGTACAATACACAGCTGCTTTTCTCAAGTTACTTAAACTAACTTTTGAATGACAATGTCTTTTGAATGCTATATCAGGGTCAAAATTCTGCATTTAAAAACGGATCCCCTTTCTGTATGAATTTAAATGGACCTGACCAGATGCTACAAGAATTGCAATTAACGCACAACAGAGCAATTTTAATATTCAACATAAGAATGTTTATGATTAAACATAATTATATTATTAATTTGAAGTAATTATGCTTATATACCCTGATATACCATATTTGTGTACACTATAGCGCATACTATAACAACACACTCTTTATTTTTATTAATTAATAAAAAAATGTATACTTTGCAATAAACACAAAATAAAGACATTTTTTAAATTATATATATAAAAAAAACGAAATTAGTGCATTCTGGGAAATGAAGCATTGCTCCATTATGGTCCATAAAAAATATAGTTAATTTATCGAATAAAATGCAGGTAATATTAAACAACTAATTTATATCATAAAATGTTTCTGGAATTATTCCATATGTGCATGTGTGTATAAAAACACTATAAAAACAAATAAAATAATATAATATAAGGATTAATGTTTTATTTCATTACAACATAAACTATAATAAAGTGGATGGTACCACTTTTATGGATTTACACACACAAAGGACATGAGGGTGAAATATTAAAATTCCAAATAAAATACACATTTTTGGCAAAATGTATGCTGCTTGCATTAACAGCCAAAACGATAAAAAAAAGAAAAATGGAAAAATACAATAATGTTCCTAAGGTTAATTTTTTCACATGTACGTATTTTTTTTATTTATTTGTTTTAAAAATATATTTTTGTGTGTGTGTGTGTGTGTAATGAAAACTGAATGGGTGCATTCTGGGAAATGCTCCATTAAGGTCCATAAAAATTAAAGTTAATTAATCAAATAAAATGCAGGTAATATTAAACACAACTAATATTGATAATTCATTAATTGAATTCTGGATGACACACAACCATGATTCTTTTATGTTATGTTATGATATAAATGTATGATGCTGCTTTAACATTCAAAAGAGAGTGCCACAGAGTAATATTAGCGAATTAAATATTTCAGTCCTCCATCCTTATTTGATAGGCTAATATTTCTGTTATATCAAACACTATATCATGACATGACAGATTTGGCTGGTTGTTTAGATGTATTGCACTCAGAGCTTTAAGTCTTGAGCTATTTTTCCATTGAATCTACTTGATGAATGAATGCCAAACTCAATTAAAACAAATCTTACTCTTTTCTCCAAACTTGGAAGGAAACTGCAGATTAGTGTCACTTCCACTTTATCAGTGTAATTTCGTGTGCGTAATTACATTTGAGCTAAATGTACGCAGAGCTTCTCCGAGCGATCAAATCTGTTGGTTATTGATTTATGAACGTTACGTGGCTAAATGTGTTTTGCATGCGCTGATGGAAACCCTGCCTCGAGTAAGAAACGCTCAAGTGGACACCATTATTTCAGGTGTGCTTGTGAACGTCTCACTTAGTTTGAAATGTTTTCTCAGAGGCTCTCTGTCCAGGGAGCTTTCGCTTTTCACAGCCCTAATCAAAGCAAACAATTCACATCTTTGTCTGAAGCGTCTGTCAAATACCTTCAAGTCGCTGATGTGTAAAGTGCCGTTTTCCATTAGGCTTATGTGAATGTCATCGCTCAGAACGCTTTGGCCATCCTTCTCCCACCTGACGCTGGGGATTGGGCTGCCCATCACATGGCACTGGAGTAGGGTGCTGGAGCCTAAAGCGAGCGTCTGGTTGGCTGGGCCCTGTCGGATAATTGGAGGGACGAGATCTGATGGGCCTGGAGGATAAACAGCAGAGTGTGTTCGTGAGGAGTGTGTGTTTGCATCTGTCCAGTTGTCTAACAGTGCTTCTGGCATCCAAAGATCAGTCCGACTTACTTGTACGGCTACGGAAGTGCAACTGGCAGTCAGAGTTAATCACACTTTGAGAACACAATGGCACAAAAGATTAAGATATTGTGAAATTGGGGTGATGGGTCAGTATGGTTGACTAAGAATTGTAAGACTTTTAAAACCTGCAGGAGTAAAATGAATAACGCATACAAAACAAACCCATACAATCTCAAAATAAAGCATGTTTCTCAGATTCTTACTTGATTAAAGGGGCTACGGCACATTTTCAACAGCAAAACAGACTTATTGTAAGTTAAAAAAAAATACTCAAGACATCAATACATATGAACTAGAGTCGATCTATATTGGATTTGCTGATATGATGATATTAAAGAAAGGCACTATTTAATATAAGATTATTGTGTTGATACTAATAAAATCTATATATTGAATCTTTTCTTACTGTGACGGGGCGGCTCAGAGAGAAGCCACAAGAGTTTTACATTTAATTAAACACCAGCTACAGTTTATTGTGTAAGCACAATACCAATAATATTCAGAAAAAAAGATTTGATGCATAATGCAGGACTATCAATTACAAACAAGCCCTCCAAAAAACCCGGGACTTTTATTTTGAAGTGTCAATGCTTTACTTCTTCCAGCTACTCATTCAAAATGACGAGGAAGTAATACTCTTACAAAAATCCTCAACATATTACAATATAAATGCCGTAAGGTAAATATTCATCAACAGCAGATCATAAACAATCGCTTGGCACAAATGATTGTGAACTGCTCTAAAACCATGAGCCTGCAGAACATGCAACTGCACAGCTTCTTGACTTTGAAACGTGGAGAGCTCACAATTTATTTAATCACATCATTGCCTTTAATTATATCATTCCACAAGTATTGTATTTGTCACCAAATTTAACACCGCTTAAAATTAGAATGACATTTATGATATTTAAGAGTTTTTATGGCCTTAAATTTTATGAAACTGAATGTATGACTTTTAAGGACCGGCAGAGACCCTGAATTATTGAAGCCAACTAGTTTATTATAAAAGGAGATGCTGCAAAATTTGAAAATGAAGTAGGGTTCAAGCACACTTCACTTTTAGTGATCCCTCAGCAAGCACCATTAATTAAAAACTAGCTTTATGACTTAAGGAACGCACATCAAAATGAAGAGCCATGTGCATTGTGTGTGTTCACGCTTAGGCGGTTTGTTAATGCTAGGGGTTTTCTTCACAGTTATCTCCAGAGGTGCCATTTGCTGGGTGGGATGAACTGTAATCCCAGTTACTCACCAGTTTCCACTTCCAGCAGAGCCTTGGCGAGGACACTTCCTGCCACACTGATCGCCTGGCAGATATAGTAGCCGGAGTCCTCAGAGTGAACATCAGAGATGGACAGCTCTCCACTCATGGACACAGAATAACGGCCCGACTGAGAAGGAGGTTGGCCGGGGAAAAGCAGCATCTACAACAGAGGACAGACTCTTGAGTTCACACCACACTGTGGGCAAATTACCCAGTGTTCAGAGAGACTGAATGTCTGATTTACAAATTCCAAACAGCCAGGGAAAACAGGATCGTTCTTGTTCTTTTGAAGTAAAAGAGTTTGATGAACTATGTAGTCATACGCTAATGTTTATAATGCAATGCTCTTGAACAGTTAAAGGTAGAGTAATAAAAGCAGCCTGTTTAATTGGTACCATAACAGTTATCAGCGATTTTTTTATATTTAATTGTTTGCTCTCATTTCATCTTTTTTTACACAATCTTTGCTGTCAACATTAAATGTAATCTTTATAAAAGTCAAAATGAATAACCATTTTTCATAATACAAACTATAATGTTGTAGTGTTAAAAATGTACTTGTAGCATTTAAAATAATTAATTTTAGTTTTTAGTATTATATTTTTCATTTATTCAGACAAAACAGAACTGGACATTATATGAAAATAATTGTAATTTTAATTATTTTAATATCCACCATTTATCATTTATTATCTAACATTAAAATAATGGTCTAACAATGAATAATTCATTTAAAGCATTTATTAATCTAGGTTAATCTGTGTTCAATCATAGTACATTTACATACAACAATTCATATAGTATCATTTAAAAGTTTGGGGTCATTAAGAATTTTTTATATTTTTGAAAGATTTGATAAAATAATTAAAAAGATTTGATAAAATATACAGTAAAACAGTAATATTGTGAAATATTATTACAACTTAAAATAACTTCTATTATAATATATTTTAAAATATTATTTATTCATGTGATGACAAAGATTAATTTCAGTGACACATGATCCTTCAAAAATCATTCTAATATGCTGATTTGCTTCTCAAGAAACATCTTATTAATGTTGAAAACAGTAGTGCTGCTTCAAATTTTTTTGGAAACTGTGATTAATTTATATTTTCAGGAGTTTTTGATGAATAGAAAGTTCAAAGAACAGCATTTATTAGAAATAGGAATCTTTTTTAACATCATTCATGTCTTCACTGTCACTTTGATCAATTTAATGCATCCTTGTTGAAGACAAGTATTTAAGTATCTAAAAAATAAAATGCCTGAATATGGTGCCTCCAAAATATCTCCAAAAAACTGTAAGCCGATTAAAAGAACTCATCTCCATCAAAACTGATTTGAGCACTTGGTTGTGTTTTTCTGGCAGTTTAATTCGCTGAGTGAAGCTTTTTGCTCCTTTGTGGGACTTCAGTGGGGTTAACTGGGGGTACAATACAGTAAGTGAGGGGGAATCTATGCACTTCTCTTAAGAGGCTTAAAATGGGCAAGTAATGGACGAAGGTGAAAAGGCCACAGCCTAATCTGGAACACAGCTGCAAATGGCTTACAAGCGTGAACACGGGGGACGTGCTATAAAATCCATTGCACAGACCACACCCCAAATGACTCCAAAATGATGTGAGCCATCAAGGCTGAGTGGTCTTTAGCTCTCCACCGCAAAGACGGAGGTCTACTTTTAGCGTCGAAACACACTCCTGACTGCCATTACACTGTACACTGTGCTTTTGCTGGCCTATGGGAGCTGCTCTGATACCTGATGTTCCTCTGTGTAAAATTTTCTCCTCCCACTCCTTCACAAGTCTCTCTAGGAGGCCCAACTCTCATTGGTGGTTTCCCGTAATGGCTCTGAAAACGTCCTGCTTTGTCAAAGGGCCCAGCTTCAGCAATCCAACGCTCTGAATCATCTCTTCAATGCAATCAGCAATACACGACTAATCAGCATCAACAAGGGTAAATATAATCATTGAGAGGCTCTAGGCTTGTTTTCAAGCTCAGGCTAAGTTAATGAGTCACTGATAAACATGCTCTGAGATGCAAATAAATCATCTTTATACGAAGAGATCTGCCTTTGATCTCCAATCAGGCTCTTTAAACCCACGCATGACATACAGTGAAGTATTGGATTACTGGAAGACAATGCTGAGCCATCTCATAAGCTCGTATAGTCAAATATGTACTTGACTATATACTGCATGAATTTCAAAGGTAATATAGTGTATTTATACACTACTGTTTAAAAGTTTGGGGTTGGTAGGATTTATTTAATGTAAAGTCCTTTATGCTTGCTATGGCTGCATTTATTTAATCAAAAATACAGTAAAAGCAGTAATATTGTGAAATTTGATGTCAATGTTAAACTGTTTTATATTTGAATATAAAATGTAATTTATTCCTGTGATGGTAAAGCTGAATTTCAGCTGCAGTCTTCAGTGGCACATGATCCTTCAGAAATCCTTTTGATATGCTGATTATTGTGAATGCTGAAAACAGTTCTGCTGTATTTTTATATATTTTTGAAATAATGTTTTTATTGGATTTTTAAAAATACATTTAATACATAATACACATGTAACATTATAAAAATCTTTATACTCATTTTAGGTCAATTTAATAGACCTTTGTTCATTTCTTAAAAAATATCTTACTGAACCCAATATTTTTTTTTTCATTCTTTATTTATTAAAGATTTTTGATTTATAACTTTTTACAGCAGAGCCCGAGATCTGCCCATATACATAAAAAAAACAAAAAAAAACCAATAAAAAAACAAGCGGGTTACAATACAATGTTACAAAACAATATTAGCGGGATAAAAAGTACATCTCAGGATTTCAATAGGCCTAATAAAGTATCAATAAGGTCCAACCAAAATTGTATTGTCTTTCTGGTGGCACCATGTATTTTGGCTGTGGTACACTCCAAAAGGGCAACGTCCAGCAAATATGACATCCACGTCAATCCAACTGGGGTAGATGGATCCAACCACAATTTTAAAATAACCTTTTTGGCAGCAGTAAGAGCAGCAAACAGAATCCTTTTTTGATTGACAGACAATGACAGCAACGAATCATCCAGCAAAAGAAAAAGCAGTGGGTCCTTTTGGATCTGAGTCTTCAGAGGATCCGACAACAGGTCCTGTACCAAGGACCAGAGCAACGCAATTTGGGAACAGTCCCAGAGTGACAAACATGCAAAAAAATAAGAAATCAGGAAGGGGGCCAACACTTTTTCACACCACTGTATATGTACCTTGACTTGAGCTATTACACTGGTGAAAGAAGGGGTCAGACTTTCTTTTCATTTTATGTAATAAACAGGTTGTGTGGCATATGCCTTATAGATCTTATAACGAATCATTTGGTGAGCTGGGTTTTTAGAGGTAGCAAAACAATTTCCCCATTCATTGTCCCAATCAGTCACGGTGTTAAGTTCTCTTTCCTAGAAACCCTCAGTCGGAATGTTTGAATACTGTCGTACCACAAGTGATTTATAAATTATACTCACAACACCTCTAGAAGCCATACTAGAATCTATCCAATTTACAATAGGATGAGGAGATCTGAACCCAATATTTTGAACATTAATGTTTTTCATAAGGAAATTATATTTTTAACACACATTCTCTTGTTTTTGTGTTGCTGCTAGCCTTAGCATGTTAGCTAACCTCAATTTGCTGTATCACAAAATTGGACAGACCTATACAGTTTTATGGCACTGTTTAAAAAAACATGATGTGCTTGATTAGATACGGTAGGAAGCATAAGCTGCACTCACCTGACTCCCTTCTTTCTGCCAGAAAACTGCTGGAAGAGGGTTTCCCTGGGTGCCACATTGAAAAGTGACAGTCCGTCCTTGGGCAGCGACTTGATTTTGGGGACGTACATCAATCTGTGGGGGCACTGCGGCCAGAGAGAGCAGAATGTGGCTGGTTAGAGAATTTGAAATGCTTCATGATTTTTTGTATGTTTGTCTTTTTTAGCTATCTTTGCCATACAAATGGATGGAGGAAGGACAAGAAATAATGGCAAAAAGTGTTGGCAAAATGCCACAAGTTGGACAAGCTGGACCCAATAAGCAATTTACAGAGGAAAAGATCTATCAACTCCAAGAAATTTAAGTAATAAACATATACTTTCATTTCTTAATAAGAAATGTTCTGAAATCAAATGATTGAAGACTTTGGCATCTCTGCAAATTAGAGCAGAGTTTGTGGCACTGCAGAGATACATTCTGATAACTCCAGAGTATTTTTCTCAAGAGAAACATCTGAGAAGCACGAGATTCAAGTAAACGTCTCAGGGGGAGTGATTTATTTGCATACACTGTCTCTGTTGTTTCAGCACCTGATTCACTAAAGAAACTAATGCTAATCAGCTGAAAAGCCCAACACCCAAAAATCAGTTTCCAATCCAAAAAGATACAGCAGACTATCGAAATTTGGCATACTTTACCGAGATGTCTGTTTGTGGCTGTTTTGTGTGCAAACCTTTCAATTTGTTCTCCTCTTAATCTCCTAGCTTTCTAGCAGAAACAACTGAGATGTTGAAGAGACAGAATTTACGATTCATCTCAGCAATGGGTGGCTCTGACAACAACTACACGTACTTGAACTTGGTTTGATCGAATTTAACCCTCACCAAACACCATCTATGCTCGCCCACTCTATAAAAACATGAAGGGGATTTCTCAGTATTTTAAATCACTTATCAGTTAAGTGCTGTCCTCTGAGGCTCGCCAGCTCTGTGATTTGCACATTAGCGTGAGAGCTGGCAGATTTAAAACATATAGAGTCTCTACTCAGCCCAGATTAAAGCAAGTAATTAGTTGTGACTGCAACGCAGATTCTGATGCTGGAGTCTGTGGCTCAAGTTGGGATAGCGGCGGATGCACGATATCATAAAACATCTGTTTTCAGGGGCGATGTTTGAGGTGGTTACTGCTCGGTTTATCGCTCTGAAAGCCAAACAGAACCAACAACATTATCCAGCAGCCATTTCCCGCTCACTTTTTAGTACGGCGCTGGGCTCAAGGCTGTGTGTCTTTGTTTAGATAACCAGACCGCTACCCTGCTGTTCAGAAACTTCACAGTAGGTTTGTACACCAGACTCAAGTGAGAGAAGGCGTATGAGAGCGAGAAAGGCAGACAGGGAAAAAGCGCAAGATCTGACTCATCTGTGTTGTTTCTCCATTTTAAATTTTTTTCTGATGGGGCTACAATCTCCCACACAAATAACAACTCATGACGAGAAGCCGACAAAGATCATATAAACCGAAGGAGAATAATAGTTTGGGGAGAAGTGGCTCGGGGCTGACGGAGCTACTGCTCACTTCTGCAGGTGACAACTCCCAAGCGACAGATTGATTTGTATGTATGCATGTCAGCTTTAGGGATTGAAATAATGAGTTGAAGAAACATTTCCGAGTAGAATGAAATTCTGGAGCCTTAAAGGGGCAGAATATATTTTTACAAATATCTCGGCCTAAATTTTTGGCCTTAAAAATCAATGCCTTAAATATCTTTTTTTGAGCATTTATGGCTTGATGAACATCCACAGAACCTTTTCATTCCACAAAACATTCTTTATTGTGGAAAAAAAGGTTGGGTAACACTTTACTTAAAGTCTTTATGTATAATGCATTAGAAAAGTCATTTTAATGCATTACCGTATTGACCCGAATATAAGACGATGTTTTTTTCTTGATAATACATCTGAAAAAATGCGGTCGTCTTATATTCAGGGTCTAGACTTTGACATGTCAATAATACACCCACAACAATAGGTGGTACACATAAAACGAGTGTGCCATGAAATACGTAATGTAATGCATGTTGTAAAGATGAAAACCTTACAGCTGCATGAGTCGTGACTGTCACGTTAGCCTGATGGGACCAAACTCCCTTTGTGATTTTAAAATGTAAAACAGTACCCAGATTTGAAGACTACAGTAAGATTTAACTTCTACTGTTAATAAGATGTTGGTAGGCTACTATTAGATGGATAGCCTAAATGTTCTAATTCAGATGGGCTACCTGTTTTGTTTTTTTAATGGTATATTAAAAAGTGTATATTTTTTAAATGTGATTGTTGGTACATTTGACCCGTTTTTACCATACTTTCAAAACAAAAATTAAAATAGGAAAAATATGCAATATGAAAATAATTGAAGACAAAATGTGTTTTACTGAGAAAAAACAAGATTTGGTTTTTAAAAAGCCTTTTTCCAAAAGGTACATATGGAAAAAGGGGGGTCGTCTTATAATCAGGGTCGTCTTATATTCGGGTCAATACAGTAATTATGCCTTGTAATGCAGCTTATAACGCATTGTACAATCTCATGAGTAATTGTAACCACAGTTATTACAATGACACTTATCAATTCATTGTTACACTATGCATTTAAAAATGTTGTTATAATTATTTACAAGATATAATGTAATACTATGGAACGATATTCCGGACTATTTTCAAAAGGAATTGCAAATTGTATTTTCAATTGCGTTTTCCATATGTGGATGCATAAATTGTGACATAATCCAAATGCAACTGCAAATCCTGCATTACCGTTTGCATTTTCGCTTTCGCGAACGCACAGTGACTGCCAAATTTCAAATGAAAAAGCAAAGTCCATTTGCAACTGTATTTCCCATGTCTTAGGAGTTACGAGCCTGTCATATTTAAATAGCAATATTAATTACCAGTCTGCTAACATGTAACCTGCCAAAACTCAAATGGAATCGCAACATCACGTGACAGCCCCATAAGCTTAACCAATGCAGTCTGAGCCGGAAAGAGAATTGATTAGTTAATCTAACGAGTCTTCGTGTTTGAGTCGTTCATTCATCACGTGACAGACCCATAAGCTTTAACCAATGCAGTCTGAGCCGGAAAGAGACTTAATAATAATAACCAACCCTTTGTTACCTTTGTTACAACATTCAGTGTTATGGAAAATAACCATAATGACAGAAATTCACACATTTATAAACTGTAAGAAGTAAAAAGCTACAATTTGAGACCAGAAACGCATCACGTAACTGTAAGAGTAAATAATAATTATAATAATGATGATAATAATAATAATAACAATAATAACTATGCACCCGTTTGTAAGGAAACTTGTAAATTAACGTATATTTTGCTAAAATGAACGAAATGACTCGAAAAAAGATTCGTTCATTTTGCTGAACGAGACTCAAAGGTCCGAGTCGGTAAAATGATCCGAACTTCCCATCACTAATCGCAATTCCTTTTGCATTTGAATTTCTGATGTCTACACAGAAAGCTGCCAATCATCGTCAGGGGCAGGACTGTACTATGAGACGACCGTGCCGAATGCTCTGATCAATGGAGGTAATCGGTAAGGCTCCGCTAAAGGCAGCTACCAATCAGTTTCGTACCTGTGTGAACGAATAGACAGTGCAACCTTCTTGGCACAATACATAATTCTGTCTTTTTTACCCCAAATGTAGTGATTATCCCATGCTAACAGCATGTCAATATTCATCAATTAACCAAACGCTTTTCACCTGTCTCAGAATCTCTCACTGTTTACACTCACTTACATTTTTAATCCGTAATAGACAGCGTGTCACACCTGCCTCAAGACCTTTTACCGTTTGCACTCCACTTGATGCACTTAAACAGTGTCATCTGGGGCAGGCAGAGTAAGAGTAGCAGCATTTTTTGTTTTGTCACATGCATCTATCGGATCGTAAACAGACTGAGAGATCTTGAGGCAGGTGCACATAGGCTATTAGATAGGAATAAGATATAGGTGGCAAATAGGTAAATACGTGTAGATTTGCAATGTTTGTTTGCTTAAGTGCATCAAGTGGAGTGCAAACGGTAAAAGGTCTTGAGGCAGGTGTGACAAGCTCTCTATTATGGATTAAAAGTGCAAGTGTAAGTGAGTGTAAACAGTGAGAGATGCTGAGACAGGTGAAAAGCGTTTGGTTAATAGTGAATATTGACCTATTGTGCGTACCGTTGTGGCTCCCGCTGTTAGCAGGGGATAATCGCTACATTTGGGGTAAAAAAGACAGAATTATGTATTGTGCCAAGAAGGTTGCACTGTCTATTCGTTCACACAGGTACGAAACTAATTGGCAGCTGCCTTTAGCGGAGCCTTTACCGATTACCTCCATTGATCAGAGCATTCGGCACGGTCGTCTGTGAGTGACTTCACCTCACAATACAAACACGCCCCCTAGTATAGTCCTGCCCCTGACGATGATTGGCAGCTTTCCATGTAGACATCGGAAATTCAAATGCAAATTGCGATTCCATTTGAGTTTTGGCAGGTTACATGCTTGACGCAGCGAGAGTGAAAAAGCAGACTGGTAATTAATATTGCTATTTAAATATGACAGGCCCGTAACTCCTAAGACATGGGAAATACAGTTGCAAATGGACTTTGCTTTTTCATTTGAAATTTGGCAGTCACTGTGCGTTCGCGAAAGCGAAAATGCAAATGGTAATGCAGGATTTGCAATTGCATTTGGATTATGTCACAATTTATGCATCCACATATGGAAAACGCAATTGAACATACAATTTGCAATTCCTTTTGAAAATAGTCCGGAATATCGTTCCATATAATACAATGCACATTATGAATAATTCTAATGCATTATACCCTTTAATAACCCTCTATAATGCATTATACATAAAAACTTTAAGTAAAGTGTTACCAAAGGTTGTTTAGATTAATAAAATATTCTTTCTTCACACTAAGATTCTTTTAAGAACCGTTTACTGAATGGTTCTTTATGGAACCCAAAAAAAGTTAATTGCGAATTCAGCGAATCACAATTCAGACTTTTTTTCAAGATATAAACGTTTAATTCAGAGAAATGAATTCAGACTTACAAGATATAAACTCCGAATTCTGACTTTCTTTCGCGTAATTCAGTTTACATCTTGCAATTCTAACTTTTTTCTTGCAACTTTTTATCTCACAATTCGGACTTTTTTTCACTCAATTGTGAGTTCTCAGAATTGTGTGATATAAACTTGCAATTGCGAGTTATAAAGTCCAATTTTGAGGGGAAAAAAGACAACTGTTTATATCTCACAATATTGAGTTATAAAGTCTGTGGTATAAAGTCAGAATTGCAAGATATTAACTCACAATTTTGAGAAAAAAGTCATATCTCACAATTCTGACTTTATGGCACGCAATTGTGAGTTTATATCTGGCAATTCTGAGAAGAAAGTCAGAATTGCTAGATAAAAAGTCGCAATTACCTTTTTTATTTTTATTCAGTGGCGGAAACGGGTTTCCATAGACAAAAACTCACAAAAACCTTTTTACAATTTTTATCCCATGGCAGAAACACGCTTCCATATAAGGGGGTGCTTTTCATTTTTGCATGAAATGTCCTTTTAAAAGTCACAGAATTAAACCACACCATTTCCCATTTTTAATACAGGGCACGTTTGAGATGATCCAGTGAACGAGGATGCATTTGACTCACGACTCATCCTGTGGGCATTTTGTTGGGCTTGGTAAAAGCTCTTGTGCACATGGCCGCTCATCATGTGCGCTTGTCTGATGAGTGTCAAAACAGCAGATGTGTGTGGTCAGTCGTAATCTTCAGCGTGTTAAGTCACTGATGCCGTGGCTTTGCTCCCTGGTATGTTGGGAAAATGTTAGGCTAGAAGGCAGCAAACATCTGCTGAGAGGATCAGAGAAGACAGCATTCCCCTGACAGACACAGGCCCTGTCAATCTCCCATGAGCACAGGTGTTCTCATAACATCACACAGAAAGTAAAAGTTAACAGACTGCATACATAACTATTTTACTCTAACTTCTGCTACTGTGTATTTACATATGGGACTGAAGAGCCGCAGTACATGCAGGGTCCAAATGTAAAACTCACCAAGTGCCAATGTAAGTAAATATTGCTGTGGAGAGTAAATTAAACTAGTTCCTCACCAGTGGCTGGAAACCTTTGCATAATACTGCTGCATAATACAGAAGTAAATCTGTAAGAATTACAGTCACGTATGTGGAATATTTCTCGTATTAATCCACCAAAACGAAAATGTGAAGAGTGAAATCCTGATTTTTGTGACAGGTGCAGTTCCACCGAGAGACGGATACTGGCTCATGTCATATGTGATGCTGTGAGTGACATAAAAAAAACAACACATTGGGATTTTGTTCATCATATTTTAGTTTTGGTGGATTAATGTGAAAAATATTCCACATGTGAGACTAAAATTCTTACAGATGTATTACAGCATTATGGAAAAGTTTCATTTAATTTACTTTCCAAAATATTGCACATACTGTTTGACACCAATATAAAAAAAGCTAAACATATACTATATTAGGGCTGCACAATTAATTTAATTTCTAATCGCGATTACAATTATGGATGCCACAATTACATAAGCGTTCAAAGCGACAACTAATCGTTCAAAGTCCACTTATGTTATTCGGAGTGCTTAAGATGCGTTTTTTTCTTTCTACATGTTATCTTAAGGGTTTTTCCCATTATTTGCATTTTAGTTTTAGTATAACATTATAATACCATTCAAATTTTTACTTTTTTATAATTTAAAGAAGAAACCAATCCGATGTATAGTTGACATTTGAGGCTTAATACTATAGAAAAGCACTAAAGGTTTTTCAGTTAGAGTGTTTTCAGCTTGTTTATTTTCATATAAAAATACGGCATGCAGTTGCATCAAACAATGGTATAAACATCATTCAATGTAAATTGTGATAATCGTAATTAATACAATTTCAAGGGAATAATCGACAATTATGATTTTTGTCATAATCGTGCTATTGGCTGGTATGGAAAAACCTTAATTGGAAAAACCTTATTTTATTGGCTTTTTAAAATGATATATTATATTGATATAGACAGTAAAGGAGAGGACAGGAAATGTGGAGATGTGCGGAAACAGGATTAGTCAAAGTCACACGTCAGATTCAAACTAACGTCACTAACATGGGTGCCACAAATTAATGTGGTAATGCATGTGCACTAATTAATAAGCCACAATCAAAAGGCTTCTATTTTTAACTCTAATTTTCTATTTTACACAATTTTTTCAAAATCTGAGAGAGGTTGATGACAGCAACTGTATTCAGTCTCAAAATCCTTGGAGCTGGTAGAGGGCGACGTGAGGTCATGGGTTCGATCTTTAGGTAATGCTAGCACTGATAAAATGTTTTGTAAGCAGTTGTTTTGTATAAATGTGTCAGCCAAATGCACGTATATAAATGTCAAATTTGCTTGTGATTCCTTAAAATGTAGTAGTCTCTGTCTTTTTTAAAAGTGTGAATGTTCATGTTTCAGTGTTATTAATATTAATCAGCTGCTTTAAACGTCGTATTTCACAAGCCCCATTAATCTAATGGCAGTATCAGAGTAATGACTTAAAATGTCTTTTTGAAGCAGTCACACACTTTTCAATCATACCCACAATGCAAAGCAGCAGACATAAAACAGTCTGCCTGTGCCACCTTGTGAAATGCAGCAGCATGCAGTGAAGAGGAAGGAAAGGTTGGTAAGGATGAAATGATGAAGGGCAACAAAACATCAAGGCAAATGAGACAGAAAATTCACAAATGAAACATCAAGAAAATGGCCCTGAGTCAGAAAATGGAGAGAGAAAGAGAGAGAGAGAGTGAGGCAGAAAAAGGAGGCAGTAGGAAGGAGATGGAGGCAGAGCTGCTTGGTCTCATCTTAATTCAGACTGGCAAAATAACTGGAGGATGAATTGAATCAGGGCTGCTTTCTCCGGCTTGTGCCAGTTCGATTCCCATCCAGTTCTCTCTCTCACTTACTCTTTCTCTTGCTCATTTCTACACACATGCAAACACACACTTTGCCACGTTCTATTAACACTGCCTCTGCACTCTGGCAGTTTGCTAAAGCACACCGTCTCTATAACAGCTGTCAAATACAGTAATCCACACGCTTTAACGTAAGCTCCACATAGTTGCTCTGTTCCAAAGCTGCCTAAGTAGAAAAACCTACAATAATTTACTCACTTTCATGTTGCTCCAAACCTGTATGAGCTTCTGTTTTCAGTGGAACACAAAAGGAGATATTTTGAAGAACTGTTTTCGTCCATACAATGAAACCAACATTGTCCAAAACAACATTTGGTCCCCACTGACGATTTGCATTTATTTTTATGTTCCGCATTAAAAAAGAAAGTCAAACAGATTTGGAACAACAAGAGGATGAGTAAATGATGACAGAATTTTCACATAAGCTCGGAGAAAAACTAAATCCAAGATGGTGAATGAGGTATGTAAAATTAAAGTATATATATTTCATTCAACACTGAAAAGTATCAAGAAAAATAGTTCAGTCTAATAAAAAAGTACCCATTGTTTGAGTATTTTGTGCTTATTTCAGTATTATGTTGTTAGCTTAGCAACATGCTAACATAAACTTCAATCAAAGCAATTGTGAGTCGAGTCTCTTGCTATTTGTATTGTGCTTCCAGTTGCTGCCTAAATCAGTCACTTCCATGGCAATCAGGATGCTGCCTTAAAACAAAATTATTTTGGTTTTATGTGTACGCTAGGGTATATGTACAGTGAGCATTACGTAAATGTTATAATCAGCATAGTAGTGATGTTATGTTTGACAACAAAGCTGAAAAGCTTGTGTCAAAAAACCAACACAAAGCATTGTATCGGAGCTTGATTCGTTGACACGTGAATTATGACATCTGAAGCTTTGTTCGCCTGATACTTGACTGCTTCAAGTATCTAATTCAAAAAGAATGAATCCCAGGGTGATTTTCTATTATCATGATTTTTATAAAAACCACACTAAGTTTGCCTATAAAATATAGTTATATAGCATATAGGCGTAGTTAAAAAGACAGATTTCATATTTAATTTATGAATTTGTTTCATTTAATTCATGCCAGTGTATTGCACTTCAGTAAGTAAAAGAATCATTTCAACAATGTCTATTATATTTTGAAATAAAATAAAATGAAACAACAAAATAAAAAGCTGCAGTTTACCAGTTGTAGAAAAACAAAAAGTGAAACCAGTTGCAGTTTGGTGTGTGCTATACATTGCTATGACCACTAGATGGTCACACTATACACTGTATCGTAAAGCTTTGCGTAACCTTTTGCGATACAATTGCGAGAAAAGCTTAAATGCATCACAAAGCTTCGTTTAGCCATCACTAAAGCATAGTACAGTATGCGCACACTGTACACGCACAGTCCGATTTTTCTAATCTTGTATGATCTGTGTGTGCACCTAGCACATGCTTTTTTAAAAATTTAGATTTTTGCACTACCTAGTTTGTCCACAAGGTGACAACACTGGTCCGGGCCGTTGTTTCACAGATGAAAAAGAAATGGAGACAGAACAATAAGCAACTACCAGAGACCGCAACAACAACATATATATGCATTGATGAGTGCTGGCATGAGTTAGTTAAAAGATACACCCAAATTAAATGAGACTGACAATGACATTTTTATTGCTAGTAACTTCTGGAAAGAAATAGTGCAGGCACTGGACAAGGATGAATCTTTCTAGTGCATGTGTCAAGCACTAAGTCTGTAAATAAAAATGTGAATTTCGAATATTCGTCGAATAAAAAAAAAATCCACATTCGAATGCAAAAATGTTGCATTCGAATTTTAGGTGTGTGTTAAGGAGGCTGCCTTATCAGTGGCGCATGAGATGCGATGACGATGTAAGTGTCATTGCATTTGAATGTTTTTGTTAGCCTATCCAGTTGAAGCCACTAGATGCGGCGCTGCTGCATTGTTCATTCAAAATATTGCAGAAAAAGAGAACATCAATGCGGAGAAGATCTTGTTTACATCAAAACTGAAACCAAGACGTTTACACAGAACACATATTTCACGCATTTGAGGGACATCTATCACCGTTGCACTCGCATCTCGCACAAGAGAGCCGCATGTTTAGAAAGCCATGTAAAATTAATGTAAGTTCAACTTTTTAAAAACATATCTTGAGACTTTATGGTGGGTTTTTCCCCCATCCCACTGCATCTCACGTTTTTAAATGAAAAATGTACTCTGTGTGATTGGCTTTCCGCCCTTTGTATTAAACTATGCATACATACATGATGCTGTTTTGTTTATAGTGGTTTAAGCAACTTAATTAATTATAATTGGTTTATAAACATTATTTTAAACATTATGCAC
>NW_015505225.1:56225-65519 GCF_001515645.1 Sinocyclocheilus grahami
AGAACATCAATGCGGAGAAGATCTTGTTTACATCAAAACTGAAACCAAGACGTTTACACAGAACACATATTTCACGCATTTGAGGGACATCTATCACCGTTGCACTCGCATCTCGCACAAGAGAGCCGCATGTTTAGAAAGCCATGTAAAATTAATGTAAGTTCAACTTTTTAAAAACATATCTTGAGACTTTATGGTGGGTTTTTCCCCCATCCCACTGCATCTCACGTTTTTAAATGAAAAATGTACTCTGTGTGATTGGCTTTCCGCCCTTTGTATTAAACTATGCATACATACATGATGCGGTTTTGTTTATAGTGGTTTAAGCAACTTAATTAATTATAATTGGTTTATAAACATTATTTTAAACATTATGCACGTTTTTCACAGATAGTCATGTTTTCTTATGCTTTGAATAAACGTGCATTAGTAACATTTTGCTCGATGCGCCCTCTTGTGGCCTCAGGAGAGAAGCCAAAAGCTTTTCTTCACTCTAACTGAAATTATGCATTTTTAATTCGAATATAATTCGAATTTTGATAATATTTAAGTACAAAATTCGAATTTAGTTTTTCAGCCATTTTGACAGCCGTATCAAGCACCTGTGTTCACGCACAATGGCGAATATTTCGAAAGGCTATGTGTTTGGCTGAATGCATATCCAAAGTGTTTGCATCAGAACTGAGTACTATATTTGGGCTTTAGAAGTCAGCTGGCTATCTAGGCAATGAGGCAATGCGCTAGAACAGAGTTAACATTTAAGCAGCAACAGAGGAGCTGATAAATCCTTCCTTGTGACTTCACACAGATGATATGATGATGATATGATATAACACTTTATTGTCAGACGAGTCTGAAATTTTTCTTGCATGACAGTATCTGTGTTTACAACAATCAACATCCTTTAAACAACAACATGCACTTCATCCACACACAAACAAAACACAATATACATTACACTCCCTTAAATATTACATTATGCCTTACCCTCCTACTACACTTCTACAACTACACCATGTTCACATTACTCTTGATTTTTGATTAAGTGTCTTATTCAGCTCCAGGATCGCCTGATGCACAAAAGAGTGTTTCAGCCTAACTTTGTTGAATCTTGCATTTTGAGAGATCAGACTGATAGCACCTGACAGGTTCAAATGGCTGTGGTGAGGTCTGTTTAATGGAGATGAGTGGCAACATATGCATCAGCTTGCTTCTTTGTGATGCATATTTCAGGTGCGCTGTGATGTGTGTCGACACACATGTAAAAGGATGCATGCCTGTGCGTCTTACCGTGGACCTGCAGCACAGCGGATGCTTCGGTTTTGCCCACGCTGTTTTCTGTGACACAGGTGTAAGTGCCCTCGTCCTCTGCTCTGACCCTTACCAGACGCAGGCTGTTGTCACCACGGATCTCAAATCTACTCGGCCGAGAAGGTGAAAAGAGACAGTGGTTGTCCGTGAGAAGAGCAGATTGAACAGTCATCGCACATTCCTCCTACAGCCTGTCTATATCCTTCCACTCTCTGAGAGGACATTTCTGTGAGACTCCATCAAATATGCCACTGTACTGCACTGTACTGTGCCCCAAACTCTAGGAAACACTAATTATATTTTATTCTTGGGGCTTTTGCCACTTTTGTATTTGACAGTAGAAAGGAGACAGATGGGATCAAGATTCAAGTCAGTTCACTTGGCGGTCATCTTTCTAGTCAAACAGCTACAGCAATCTATTTGAATGGGAAAAGACTGAAATCTCTAAAATTGTTGGCTAAGAAAGCTTTCATTTAAACAACATATGCCATGCTGTCAATAAAACCTAACAACAATGTTAACAAGTTTTGCTTCGTTAGCTCAAAACACAATACAATGTGATTTCCATTTCCATTGCTATATTGAGCATTGCAGTTTTGAACTCACATTTTTCAAAAAGTTGTCTTCTCTTCATACTGTCTCTGACATAATTTAAGCCAGATTTGAACCTGAATCTCCCACATAAGCACTACACCATACTGTTCAGACTGAATGCAAATAATAGTAATACATTTCCTAGCTAAACATTTAATTTTGGAACAAAAATGAAGATATCTTTAATATTCTCTAATCATTTTTGTCCATCCACTGAAAGTTCATGGAACCTAAACTTTCATGCATCACAAAGTACAAAATGACACTGTAAAAGCAATCCATATGAATCATTTATTCTTCAGATGAGACACGATCGCATTATATTAGGGCTGCACAATATGTAAAAACTATCAAACTATTGCAAATGTGCAAACTACGAAATGCATACTGCAAAGGATATAAGTTAACTGAATGATTTTAATTTTAGTTTTAGGTTAACTTGGCAATGAATAAAAAAGTCTGAAAAGATGAGTAACTCGCGGCTGCTGCCAAAATTTTAGTGCCAAAAAATTTTAAACATATTTTGTTAAATCATTTTTAGTTTTTAAATATGTTTAAATATAATTTAAATGACATTTAAAGGGGTCCTATTATGCTCTTTTACAAAGTCTTGATTTTGTTTTGGGGGTGTACTAGAACAGGCTCTCATACTAGGTTGTTCGAAAAACACATTATTTTTCACATATTTTACATATTACAACACCTCTCTCCCCAGTCTGGCATGAACGGCTCGAATAGTTCCTGTATCAAATGAAGGCCCGCCTTCTGAAATACGAAATGTGCTGTGATTGGTTAGCTGGGCCAGTGTGTGTTGTGACTGGCACCACTCGGCACCTGGTCGGGAAATGTCATGCCCCTTATCACAGGGTTTTGTATCAGGGTATCTCAAAGCTTCACTGTAAATATTGCGTCAAAATCAAATCAATTTGAACGCGATTTAAACCCGGATGATTGTAACCACTCTAAGTTCGTCTGCCTTGGGAAAGCTAGCGTGTCTCAGACATAGTGAAAACACTCGTTGTCTACAACTACACCATGTTCACATTACTCTTGATTTTTGATTAAGTGTCTTATTCAGCTCCAGGATCGCCTGATGCACAAAAGAGTGTTTCAGCCTAACTTTGTTGAATCTTGCATTTTGAGAGATCAGACTGATAGCACCTGACAGGTTCAAATGGCTGTGGTGAGGTCTGTTTAATGGAGATGAGTGGCAACATATGCATGAAGCTAAGAATATCAGCTTGCTTCTTTGTGATTCATATTTGATGTGCGCTGTGATGTGTGTCGTGTAAAAGCACGCATGCCTGTGCGTCTTACCGTGGACCTGCAGCACGGCCGAGGCTTCAGTTTTGCCCACGCTGTTTTCTGTGACACAGGTGTAAGTGCCCTCGTCCTCTGCTCTGACCCTTACCAGACGCAGGCTGTTGTCACCACGGATCTCAAATCTACTCGGCCGAGAAGGTGAAAAGAGACAGTGGTTGTCCGTGAGAAGAGCAGATTGAACAGTCATCGCACATTCCTCCTACAGCCTGTCTATATCCTTCCACTCTCTGCACTCGTTGTCTTCTCTAGTGCAGCTCAGCCAGGTCTCGTCCCATTCGTCGATATTTGTGATATCACAAATCCCGGAAAATATGCGTTGTAGTCCAAACGAGTCGTTCATTGTAGTTTTTGAAAAGTGATTTCTGTTAAATAAAATATCTCCTTTTGAAGTGGACTTTGAGCTTTGTAACTTTGCAGATCTTTTTTATGCTCAAACAGCAACATTACAGACTAATTAAAGTTGAAATTGTGAAAAAGCATAATAGGACCCATTTAAAGCATTATCATATCGCAAATATGTAAGTTATCGCATATAAGATTTTTAATCAATATTGTGCAGCCCTACTTTATATGAATAAAAGCCTAAATTAAATCTGTTCATCTTATACACATTGATCAGCACACATACACACAGTAGAGCTTATCAAATTCTTTAAACAGAACCACAATCAGACAGTCTGAATATCTTCATGAACTTCTTGAATTGTCAAAGTTTCGGTGTAATAATAGACTTTCAGTGGAGGGACAGAAATCAGTCAGGTTTCATTAAAAATATCTTCATTTGTGCTGCGAAAATGAACAAAAGTCTTATGGGTTTGCAACGACATGAGGGCGAGTCAATGACAGAATTTTCATTTTTGGGTAAACTATCCCTTTAAGGTTTTGTTGTATAATGCTGTATTATGCAATAAACATTATTCCTCAGTTTGAGGTTTATTGGTTTAATGAGCTTTCTGCTTCTCTAACTCAACTATAACGGAAATAGGAAACTGATTTTCTAATCTGTCACTACATAAATGTCATTAAACTGGCATTTGAGCTCCATAAAGCTGCCGTAACAGCATCGCAAATGTTTGTATGCAGAGTCTTGCCTCCCCCGCGGTAGTTCTCCTTCGTCTCTGTTCCAGCGGACAGTCGGAGCCGGGTCTCCATGAACCTCGCACAAGAAGTCAACAGTCTCCTCAGCCAAAACGATCTGATTCACAGGTCTGCGGATGAACACTGGCCTCTCTGCTCCCACATTCACACACACATATCACATAGTGATTATTTTCACTTCTTTGTGAAACCAAAAAAAATGAGCCAGGAAATTGGACTTACCAAACACAACGAGTTCGGCTGGATCGCTGTCTCTCTCGCCCACCATATTGGTGCCTACGCACACGTACATGCCTGCGTCACTTTTCCGGGTGTGAGAAATCATCAGCTTACCATCACGCATCTGAAGAAAAAAAAAAATCACACATATCACTATATCATCGTACAATCTGATTTGATTCTTAAAAATGATTTTTCAGTATTTTCTTCAGTAAAGGTGCACTCAGTAATGTATTCCTCTTTTCCCAACTAACAAAAATGTACTACGAATGGTTAGCTAACTTTCATTAAGTTATGAAAATGCTATTTCTGAATGTTGAATGAATTCAAAATGCCCAGTTTTTTAAATATTTTAAAAACATTTTTTCTTGGTTATTCAAACATTAATGGAACATATAACATTATGTGAATGTTATATTTTTAATGTTCTCTGAACACTCTGAAACAAGTAGTAACATTTTAAAAAGTCAGATGAAAATATTACGGAATTAAACATTCCATGAATGATTTTGTGCTAACGTTTTGAGAATATTAAAGACTCAATAACTCTATTAATTCTATTAACATTACTGGAAGAACATTTGTTCATAACTTTGAGAGAACCTTGCCAGAACGTTAGCTGGGTTAACACATAAATAAATGAATAATATATTTTTTTAAATATGTATTTTGGAAAAATATACATTACATGAAGACTCCACTTATATCAGAAGCCTAATAAAATACGTTTAATTTTAAATGGTCCAGTGCTGCGTTTCCCAAAAGCATTGTAAGCCTAAGTTGATCGTAGCTCCATTCGGTTTCAATTGGTCTACGATGTACTTAAAGTGTTACTCCACCCCAAAATGAAAATTTTGTCATTAATCACTTACCCCCCATGTCGTTCCAAACCCGTAAAATCTTTGTTCATCTTCAGAACACAATTTAAGATATTTTGGATGAAAACCGGGAGGTTTGTGACTGACCCATTGACTGCCAATTAAATAAAAGTATGAAAGATATCGTCAAAATAGTCCATTTGCCATGAGTCGTTCAATCTGAATTTTATGAAGCGACGAGAATACTTTTTGTACGCAAAGAAAACAAAAATAACGACTTTATTCAACAATTGTCTCCTCCACATCACCGTATTTTGGAGAGAATCCACTGAACATAAACTGCGTAAACTGTTCTACTTGTCTGTGTCAGCCACACCACACGGATACGTTTTCTACGTTTATTTACGTTTTGATTTGAACGAAAACTGCATATCCGTGTGCTGTGCCTCGTCGCTTCATAAAATTTAGATTGAACCACTGATGGCAGATGGACTATTTTGACTATGTCTTTCATACTTTTCTAGGCCTTGACAGTGTTATTTACTTGGCAGTCAATCGGACAGCCACAATCCTCCTGGTTTTCATCCAAAATATCTTAAATTGTGTTCCGAAGACGAATGGAGCTTTTACGGGTTTGGAACGACATGGGGGTAAGTGATTAATGCCACAATGTTCATTTTGGGGTGGAATAACCCTTTAAGTTTATGATGCTTTTGGGAAACACAGCCCTGGTTGTCTCCATATTGAGGTCACATGACCAAAACATTTCTATTTTCAGAAACCAGTGTAATATTAGTTATTTTATTATACTATCATAGTATTTATTAGCTTTTATTTTTAGCTGTTATTTTTATATTTTCAGTTTTAGTCATTTTAGGACTTAAACTTAAGCAACATTTTAAATTTAAAATAAAATTTTTCCTCCAGTATTTATATTTTTGGGTTTTTTTAACAAAAAGAGTTTCAGTTATAGCTATAACAACACTGGTAACCAGCACAGCACAAACATAGAATAATGCTAAGTGCACCTTTCATTTAGATAATTTGCATTTGGCAGTGATGTCATTGTTGGTGGAGAACAGGACGTGAGCAAGTGCACTGATTTATGTTTCAATCGATGCTGGTTGCAGAGGGGTAGAGTGATGTCACTGCTGCACTACAACCTAATCATCACTCCTGTGCCAACATTGCACTTTCTGCTATTGACTCACAGAGATCCTGCCGTCCTTGTCATTGACACGAACATTGTTCCTCTTCCAGGAAACGGTAGGCTCGGGGTGACCCCTGGGAGGGACGCACTCCAGCACAGCAGGTTCTCCTGCTGCCACCACCACATCATTGGGAGGCTGGCGGAAATCATCCCTGAGAACTATGGGAGATTGAGACAAGTGTTAGCTGTATGCTGTGTTGTTTTTGTTTGGTATGTTTTCATCTTCTCCCTTGTGTGATGTTTATTAATGGATCTTCATTGAGGAACTTGGGAATTGTGAGTCAGAGATGAATGAGGCGTCTTATCTTTGCTTTCTCTCAGCTCGTGTCCTCAAATCTCCTGTGCTCATTCCTGCATGTAAGCGTTTCCCAAAAGCATTGTAAGCCTAAGTTGATCGTAGCTCCATTCGGTTTCAATTGGTCTACGATGTACTTAAAGTGTTACTCCACCCCAAAATGAAAATTTTGTCATTAATCACTTACCCCCCATGTCGTTCCAAACCCGTAAAATCTTTGTTCATCTTCAGAACACAATTTAAGATATTTTGGATGAAAACCGGGAGGTTTGTGACTGACCCATTGACTGCCAATTAAATAAAAGTATGAAAGATATCGTCAAAATAGTCCATTTGCCATGAGTCGTTCAATCTGAATTTTATGAAGCGACGAGAATACTTTTTGTACGCAAAGAAAACAAAAATAACGACTTTATTCAACAATTGTCTCCTCCACATCACCGTATTTTGGAGAGAATCCACTGAACATAAACTGCGTAAACTGTTCTACTTGTCTGTGTCAGCCACACCACACGGATACGTTTTCTACGTTTATTTACGTTTTGATTTGAACGAAAACTGCATATCCGTGTGCTGTGCCTCGTCGCTTCATAAAATTTAGATTGAACCACTGATGGCAGATGGACTATTTTGACTATGTCTTTCATACTTTTCTAGGCCTTGACAGTGTTATTTACTTGGCAGTCAATCGGACAGCCACAATCCTCCTGGTTTTCATCCAAAATATCTTAAATTGTGTTCCGAAGACGAATGGAGCTTTTACGGGTTTGGAACGACATGGGGGTAAGTGATTAATGCCACAATGTTCATTTTGGGGTGGAATAACCCTTTAAGTTTATGATGCTTTTGGGAAACACAGCCCTGGTTGTCTCCATATTGAGGTCACATGACCAAAACATTTCTATTTTCAGAAACCAGTGTAATATTAGTTATTTTATTATACTATCATAGTATTTATTAGCTTTTATTTTTAGCTGTTATTTTTATATTTTCAGTTTTAGTCATTTTAGGACTTAAACTTAAGCAACATTTTAAATTTAAAATTAAATTTTTCCTCCAGTATTTATATTTAGGGATGCACGATATATCGGCCACCATATCGGTATCGGCCCATATCGGCTCATTTTTTCTGTTATCGGTATCGGCCTGATAAGAAAATTTGGCCGATATCTTAAAGCCGATAAATAATGCATTATTTCCTTCAGAGACACTTCAGATGCGCGCTGTTTGTTTGCAGCCTTTTGTGCAATTGTACATTGTAATATTGTGTTTATTTGATGTATATCTGATTTATCTCATATAGAATGCGTTTGGTTAAGTTAAAAGAGCGCTTCAGTTTACCGGTGATCATCTTTAGCTCAGCACACGCAGCTCAAACAGCAGTGCACAACATTAATAACTATGATTGGGAATCCTGTATGTAATGCCTTGGCTTTCTCATCTTATCAATTATAAAGTGTTTTCATGACAACACAGTCACATTTAAATACAGCTGAATAATTGACCACAGAAAAGAGGCATGACATGACTAGGGGTCTGCTCCAAAATCTAGTGAGCTGCCTTCTATTTACACTACTGTTCAAAAGTTTGGGGTCAGTAAGATTTTTTTAAATGTAATTAATACTGTTATTCAGCATGGATGCAATGACAGTAAATATATTTACAATGATCTTGTGAAAATATACACTGGAGTAACGTCTTTACGTTACTTATAACGTCTAATCCTGCTACCACAGGAATAAATTAAAATTTAAAATATCTATAAATAGACAGTTATTTTAAATGGTCATAATATTTCACAATCTTGCTATTTTTTACTGTATTTTTGATCAAATAAATGCAGCCTTAGTGAGCATAGAGACTTTTTTTTCAAAAACAGTGAAAATCTTACAGGCCCCAAACTTTGAACAAACTTTTTAAGTTCTGAAATAAGCATAAAAATACATAGGACAGACATATATTGGGTAAACTGATGCTTTTTTGTAATTAGATTATTTATTAACTTGCCTATTATTTTTGGTACCTTTTTGTAGTAAAGGGATAGTTCACCCAAAAATTAAATTTCTGTCATTAATTACTCACCCTCACGTCATTCCAAACCCGCAAGGAACTTTGTTCATCTTCGGAACACAAATTAAGATATTTTGATGAAATCCGAGAGCTTTCTGACCCTCCATAGACAGCAACGCAACTACCACATTCAAGACCCAGAAAGATAATTATGTCCTTACTACATTTCTGGGCCATAAAACATTTCAGTTGTGTTGCTGTCTATGCAGGGTCAGAAAGCTCTCGGATTTAATAAAAAATATCTTAATTTGTGTTGTCTGAAGATGAACGAAGGTCTTACAGGTTTGGAACGACATGAGGGTGAGTATTTAATGACAGAATCTTCATTTTTGAGTGAACTATCCCTTTAAAGCTAC
>NW_015505225.1:66119-83238 GCF_001515645.1 Sinocyclocheilus grahami
TCTCTTTTTTAGGGATGCACGATATATCGGCCACCATATCGATATCTGCTCATTTTTTCTGTTATCGGTATCGGCCTGATAAGAAAATTTGGCCGATATCTTAAAGCCGATAAATAATGCATTATTTCCTTCAGAGACACTTCAGATGCGCGCTGTTCGTTTGCAGCCTTTTGTGCAATTGTACGTTGTAATATTGTGTTTATTTGATGTATATCTGATTTATCTCATATAGAATGCGTTTGGTTAAGTTAAAAGAGCGCTTCAGTTTACCGGTGATCGTCTTTAGCTCAGCGCACGCAGCTCAAACAGCAGTGCACAACATTAATAACTATGATTGGGAATGTCGTGTATATAACATTCTAATGAGAACATTATTATAATAAAACGTTGTGAATTCTTTGGGTTTAGTTGCCGTGTTTCAGCGCGTTGTTATGGGAAGAGCGCATCCACAACAGGATCACACATTCTGACTATAGCATGCAATAACTGCGTCATTTGTCATTTCATATATAAGTTGTAATATTATGTTTATGTTGTATTAATATTAATCTCAGGATGCATTTCCTTGAGTTAAATAAGCTGCCAGCAAAACGCTTCAGTTTACCGTGTTCATTCAGCTCTTCAGCTTCAGCTTGAGCTGCAGCTCAATGGCTGCTATTTAAAACAGTGGTATTAATTTGTTACTTTTTCAAAATCATTGATATATTATTAATAACAACAACCACTTGTATTTTTCTCTTATTATTTTCATCAACAATATGGTTTAGTAATTAAAATCATTTAATTATTGTCCGTGCAGAGGCTATTCCGTTTTATTGATCTGTGGCGCATTCATTTTGATTCTTTACATGTGTAATGATGTCCAGTGACTTGTTTGCATTATTTATGCATAATTTTATTTATTTGTAAGGCTTTTTTATGACTAAATTTGGTAATGGGAGAGTAAAAATATTTTTAAAATGTACACCGTTCAAACTAGGCTGCTTATGTTGAAGTGTTTGGGATGTGGCTTTTAATGATGAGACCTTTTTTGTAATCAGGCTCTCAAAAAGTATATAACAATTTGGATATAGATTTATCGGCCAACATATCGGTTATCGGCTTTCAAAAATAAAGAATAATCGGTTATCGGTATCGGCCAAAATTTTCATATCGGTGCATCCCTATTTATATTTTTGGTTTTTTTTAACAAAAAGAGTTTCAGTTATAGCTATAACAACACTGGTAACCAGCACAGCACAAACATAGAATAATGCTAAGTGCACCTTTCATTTAGATAATTTGCATTTGGCAGTGATGTCATTGTTGGTGGAGAACAGGACGTGAGCAAGTGCACTGATTTATGTTTCAATCGATGCTGGTTGCAGAGGGGTAGAGTGATGTCACTGCTGCACTACAACCTAATCATCACTCCTGTGCCAACATTGCACTTTCTGCTATTGACTCACAGAGATCCTGCCGTCCTTGTCATTGACACGAGCATTGTTCCTCTTCCAGGAAACGGTGGGCTCGGGGTGACCCCTGGGAGGGACGCACTCCAGCACAGCGGGCTCTCCTGCTGCCACCACCACATCATTGGGAGGCTGGCGGAAATCATCCCTGAGAACTATGGGAGATTGAGACAAGTGTTAGCTGTATGCGGTGTTGTGTTTGTTTGGTATGTTTTCATCTGCTCCCCTGTGCGAGCTGTTTATTCATGGATCTTCATTGAGGAACTTGGGAATTGTGAGTCAGAGATGAATGAGGCGTCTTATCTTCGCTTTCTCGCAGCTCCTGTGCTCCTTCCTGTATGTAATGCCTTGGCTTTCTCATCTTATCAATTATAAAGTGTTTTCATGACAACACAGTCACATTTAAATACAGCTGAATAATTGACCACAGAAAAGAGGCATGACATGACTAGGGGTCTGCTCCAAAATCTAGTGAGCTGCCTTCTATTTACACTACTGTTCAAAAGTTTGGGGTCAGTAAGATTTTTTTTTATGTAATTAATACTGTTATTCAGCATGGATGCAATGACAGTAAATATATTTACAATGATCTTGTGAAAATATACACTGGAGTAACGTCTTTACGTTACTAATAACGTCTAATCCTGCTACCACAGGAATAAATTAAAATTTAAAATATCTAAAAATAGACAGTTATTTTAAATGGTCATAATATTTAACAATCTTGCAATTTTTTACTGTATTTTTGATCAAATAAATGCAGCCTTAGTGAGCATAAGAGACTTTTTTTCAAAAACAGTGAAAATCTTACAGGCCCCAAACTTTGAACAAACTTTTTAAGTTCTGAAATAAGCATAAAAATACATAGGACCGACATATATTGGGTAAACTGATGCTTTTTTGTAATTAGATTATTTATTAACTTGCCTATTATTTTTGGTACCTTTTTGTAGTAAAGGGATAGTTCACCCAAAAATTAAATTTCTGTCATTAATTACTCACCCTCACGTCATTCCAAACCCGCAAGGAACTTTGTTCATCTTCGGAACACAAATTAAGATATTTTGATGAAATCCGAGAGCTTTCTGACCCTCCATAGACAGCAACGCAACTACCACATTCAAGACCCAGAAAGATAATTATGTCCTTACTACATTTCTGGGCCATAAAACATTTCAGTTGTGTTGCTGTCTATGCAGGGTCAGAAAGCTCTCGGATTTAATAAAAAATATCTTAATTTGTGTTGTCTGAAGATGAACGAAGGTCTTACAGGTTTGGAACGACATGAGGGTGAGTATTTAATGACAGAATCTTCATTTTTGGGTGAACTATCCCTTTAAAGCTACACTAAAATCAACATTTCACTCTCCTTGACTTGACTCACAATTATTTACAACAGTTTGATGTTAGCATGTTGTTAACCAAACAATCAGCTTATCAGAGTGCCTTTCAACAAATGTCACAAAGTCCTATAAAGCACAAAAACAGAACACACAAAAAAAACTGTAAAACAGTAACATTTTGAATAGACTGAACTATTTTCAGAATTAATTATATGTTCCTCTCACTTTGTTGGCCTTGTTGTAATTTTTTTTTTTTGCCTCTCCACAAAAAATAGTGTAATGTTGCCTTAGAATTTGGCCAACACAAGGTATCTTACAGTATATTGTGTTCATGTCAGTAATTTGTATTAACCAGTTGAACACACATAAACGTCAACACAAAATAATAATTACAAGTGGGAAATGTGTGATTTTCTTTGAAAATTTAAACATTTTTTAAAGGATTAAAAAAATCGGGAGCCCTGAGTTTCTGATTTGGGGGCATGTTAGTCAGAAACATGGTGGATGAAATGGATACAGCACCTGTAGTTGACAGTAAATTTGTTGAAATTAATGATTATTTTTTTCAATAAAACTAGCTAAGTAGCATGTATAAAATACAACTGTACAATTATAATAAAATGATAATTTATAGCACCAACATAAACTGAATAAAAACAAAGCAAAAACACACCTGATGCTCATTCTTTAATGATCGTTTTGCAGAAGGAGAGTTTAAATGCTTTATTTTTTGTGCAAAAGGTACATCGACATCCAATCAAAGTGATTTGAATGCACCTGCCATCATAAATACAACTTCACAACTCATGTATACGAACTTCCCTGGACCTGAACAAAACGTTAATAGACATCTAGGTTTTGGAACACAACTTTAAAGTCTCGCAAAACAAAATCCAACAGGGATGCCAATGCTTAAACTCTGCAGACAGCCACATTCAACAATGGCTGGTTGTGCTGACCTTACTAAGCGTCAGTGTTAACGGTAAACACAGTGAACTGCCCCCTTCTCTTTTCTATGCCTATACCCATCACATTGAGAGTGAACGGCAGAATGCTACATTCCCCGCTGTCTGGCTTGGCAGGAAAAGTTACCCATAAATCCCCAGTGGTGATTGACAGATTAAAAATGCAACCCCTGCCCTATGGCAGCTGCCTCAGGGGGGCCTTTGAGTTTCCTACATCAAAGGGTGAGCTCCTACGGGCTGTAGACTCTCACCAGCGGCTGCTACAGAGCCTCACACACACATACAAGCATAAATGCCACTCATATTCTCATCTCTGTGAAATATAAATGCATTTCAGTAATAACGCACACCGTTGTCCACAAATTAATCACCAATCTGACAGTCGCAATATCTTCCCGTCTTATCTCTTAAACACTTTGTGGATGAATTTTTTCGATTAACACCTCAAGTATAAGGTGTAATCTCACCTGTCGTGGGCTGCAAATGAAATCATAGAATGTAAAGCATGAAAATTATTCCAAATAAATAAATTCAGCCATCGATTCATATTTATGATATGACCTGTGCAGCATTTCGGCTGTATTACCGAGTCCTGGCTACACCGTCCCTTGGCAGACTTTTATAAATGCAATGACTTGTGATAATTACTTATAAATATTCATTGAAATGTCATGTTATTGGTGAGATCCAGAGTGCCAAGTGCTCCATTTTCTTTGTTAGTTAAACTCATGCTCATCTCCTGTCTATGAATATTCATATCTTTCAGGCTGGGACAAATGGTGCGGGTCTGTCTATGGACAGTAAGTGACTCACTTCAGAATTTGAAGTGGTCATCTGTCAGTCTGGGCACCCAACCTGACCATAACCAAATTCAACACTCCTCCATCCAACACAATCTGCCACATTCCTGTTCACTCAAACCTTCTTCACAATTTAGATTTTTAGAGGCAAATCAATAGAGGCAATCGTCGTTGTGCCAAAAATATTGTGCCTAAATATTGGTCTATTAATTGCTGACCTTTTCAATATGAGACTCTGATCTCTTAGCATGTTGCTAAGTTAGCAACACAAAGCTAGGTGACTTGATATTTTTCAATACTGAATGAAATACTAATTTTGCAAGTGGCACTTTTAAAGTGAAATAGGCCTATCTAATGAGTCGTGCCAAAAACGCAAGATAAATGTGAATCTACCAATGTTTTATTAGTTGGTTGTTGTACAAATTCAACCAACTAATTGCAATTCAGAAATTAAATGTCCGGTGAGTGGTGGTGCTAGAAGGTTAATGCTTTATAGCATTTAAAAAAATGTATCACATACATTAAACTCTACTCTAAAGTTTAACCTAACCTATATGTTAACAAAAGCAAAAATGCATTTGCTGAAGCAAACATGGAAATTTAGGCTTTGAGCTGTTTGATCATGACTTGTCATGTTTCACATGACTTGTGCAATTCTGTACCAGGTGAGCTACTGAGCAAGTTTACAATGTCAAAAAAGCCATATTTATGGACCTGGTTATGTGATGCGAATGTCAAAATAAATACGTTTTACAAATCACACACTATGGTAAAAATGTTAAGGTTCTAACATAGTGTTATCCGCCCATGTAATTATAAATTGTAAAAAAGGAATAAAAGTTGTTGATGTTTTACTGCCACTAATTTTGATTCAGCTGGTAACTGCAGTAAACATGTTTTTTCAAGGATTATTTCATTAAAATTCATAAATTGACTTTTTAATTCAAAATATAGTAATAAAACAATGTGCCAAAATCCAATTACACAACAGATTTGACATTTAGTTGAAAATGCTATCAACCCAACAAATAAATTCATCCCCCAAAGGCTAATTATTTTTTTAAACTGACTATAAAATGATTCACTTGTCTTTTTCCCCCGTTGGCCTGTAAGATCTGCTGACTCCATCCACCATTGTCTGTCACTTTTAAATAAGCATCCAGTTATTCCCTTGGGCTACTCTATCAGTGTACAAACAAAGCACAGGCCTTCCCTAGCATATAAAAGCATGTTTTTACAAGAGAAAGAGTGCAGATGTTGCAGAAAAGTGCTCAACCGACCAACGGCTCACCCAACACAGACATCTGCCTTGTTCCACAAAAGCCATCTCACCCGGTGGACACCCTCCAATCGGTGCAGATCCGATGGCCACTCTGATAATGAAAGCTGACACCGAGGGTGACTGATGGCCCCCAAACAGAAACATAACAAAATTGGTATAATACATATATGCATGCATGAGCTTGCAAATTGGCAGTGTGCATACATTCTCCGTCCCCTGCAGTCCACTGTGGTGGCCCGTCACCTCCTGAACAGGATTTAACTCGCAGGAGGCATATGCACAAGCAAGGACAAGGACAGGCTGTTCCCAAACAGCCCACAGCATGTTGCATTTTTCAGGAGATGAATTCATGTGTTATTCATGAGCACTGGTTAAGAAAAGAGAGGGTAAAATAGTGTCACCGTTTACCTAGAGCCGGCCAGCCCGCACACAAAGCTCGTAAGTGCCCTCGGCAATACCACATGCCTAGTTATGGGAAAGAATGATACATGCTTGGCTCTGACAGGGTTCGTCCCTCTTGGCGATGTGTTCAGTAAGCCCTTCGTTCCCCCTCTCATCCTCTACACTTTATTACGAAGTACGAAAAAGGGAAAGCAACGTGATTTTTAATCATCTGTGAGGTGAGTGACATGAGCAGAGAGACTCATTAGCTACAGCTGAAAGCCTGAGTGGGTCACATGACCGGCACAAAACATTACGGTCATTCTCTCAATTCTACTTGGCTTCCTTCCACCGAGCAGACCGTGCACAGGAAAATCATCATCATCCCTTACATATGCTGTACAAGCCAATTACTTCAGCTGCTAAAATTATATATGGAAATAAATCGACATGAATTAGCAATAACTTATTCCTTATACATTGGCTCTCTCAAAATCCAGCAGCATGCTTTCTAAGACAGCATTCTGCGCTCACAACGATTGCAAATTTGTGCTCGGGGGTCTGCAGAAAATTGCTGAGGACAAAAGTTAATTGTGAAAAGCACTATACAAATCAGTTTGAATTAAACCCAATGTTTTTCTTCAGGTTTCTATATCTAACACTACAGAAGTATTATTGTTTACTAAAACTTAAAAAAAAATAGTTTCTGTTCATTCAAACAAAGCTCAAATTAAATAATATAAATATTAGATGAAAAACTTAGAAATCTTAAAATGTAGAGATTTTTAATAAATATAAACTAGATATAAAAATGTATTAAACAAACTAACAAAAATCACAATGTACATAAGAAAATTATTAATACTTAAATTAAAATTAAAACTGAAAGTATAAAATTAAAGGTTCAAAATATTAAAGGGGTCATATGATGCAATTAAAATTTTTCCTTTTCTCTTTGGAGTGTTACAAGCTCTTTGGTGCATAAAGAAGATCTGTAAAGTTGCAAAGACTAAAGTCTCAAATCCAAAGAGATATTCTTTATAAAAGTTAAGAGTCAACCACGCCTACCTAAAACGGCTCGTTCTAACACGCCCCCACATGTCTACGGAAGGTTTGCATAACGCCACCCAAATGTTCACGCAAAGAAAGAAGGCGTAACTTTTATTCTCGCTGTAGTATTGTTGTTGCCGCCATGTTGTGAAGACGCTGTGTGTTTCGTTGTGAAAGCGAAACTACTTTGTTTGGCCTTCCAAAAGAGGACGATATCCGGGAAGATACCCCTTACAGAAAACTTTGTGCATTTTCAAAATTAAAAAAAAATTTTTGTTACCCCTTACAGAAAACTTTGTGCATTTTCAAAATTAAAAAAAAAATTTTGTCCATAATGTAGGGTATACCTGAACCACACACACACACACACACACACACACACACACACACACACACACACACACACACACACACACACACACACACACACTTAAAAGCATAAAATGGACCAAACAGCCAATATATTTTTGCCTGTCTGCTCTCTTTTACATTACAGCTCAGGACAGTCACTATTAATTTTCCTGAGTCATTAGTCACATAACGCATGTTTCCAGAAATTTGGTCTCTCTCCTGGTAGACCCCCTAGCAAGGTAGTTACTATGGTAGGTACTATATTTTCAGACACAACCATTGCTTTCATAAATAAGTAACTAATCATTTGGGCTTCCCATTTTCATGAGTTCCTGTTAGGTTATTATACATGCTACCACACTGAAACCCCTGCAGTGAACATGACATAAACATATTCATCACCGCACCAAAAAATTTTGAATTTGTAATCACCGGTATTCCGACAACTCATGATTTTGAATTATAGGAGCAAAAGGACATTTCACAAGCTGAATCTCACACAGGTCGGGCTTTTAAAAGCCCAGAAGTCTTTCTTCTCCACCCCCCCTGTAGAGATCATGGAATGATGGTAAATGACAAGCCTGTTGGGATGTACATTATTAATAGCCCACCACTGACTCACCACGCGCTCTTTCTACTTCTTTACACACGGCCGCTCATTTGCATCCCCCACTATGGAGACTCACAACACATTCGCCCGTTTGTGACTCAGACGTTGATCTTAAAAGGACAATCATTCTAACCTGAAGAATCTGTGTCGGGTTTGACAAGCGGCCATCTGTCGGTGTGTGTGTGTGTGTGTGTATGGGAGTGGGAGGAGACTTGTGAAATGTTTCAATCTAACTGAAGCACTCCTACACTTTCAGCCTGACAATTACATGTGAAATTATGCTAACCGCTAACGTGTAATTATATGGCGGTGCATGAACGTGGATGTCGTTGTGAAGGTTACGCCCGGCCGGGATTCTGACACACAGCTGGAAGTGTGTGTGGACTAGACAGGATGTTGTTATTGTTCATTTCAGAGCCACATAAATAAATCCATCCCAGAGGTGGGCTAATACCACGCTACGTTATTCCCCGTGTCGAGACTCAGCTAATCGACCCACCCAGAAAGACACTGACTGGGTTAATCTGCACGTCTTTTGTGTTTAGTTCCGTTTGGACTGATAACATCCCATTCTACATCTCTTTCCGGCTTTTATGTGCTTTCTTGAACAATCAATAAAAGGATAGAACTTGGTCGGAAATTGTCTTCCTGAAATGAAACGCAACAGCTGAAAATGTAACGCATTTTACATGAAACAGACAAAGAGCATGGAAGATATGCGATATAAAATGTGATTGGTTATGTTCAACAACATTGTGCATGCAAGAAATCCCATAACAGCCCTTCAGAGGGTTTAGATAAGAGCGCATGGGGAAAGATGTATTAGGGAAAAGCTGCCACGGAGCATCATTACTTTATAATCCCACACTGGGTGAAAGAGGGACAGCTGGGTCTAGAGCCTTTTAAGCAAGTTTTATTTTTCATTTGTCCTACTTTATCTTAATCCAGGCTCAGGGAACGCGATAGTTTGCTCCCCCAGACAGACTGCCACATTCAATGCTTTGAAATAGATACAGCTTTTCTCTTGCATAAAAGCTTCAACACAAAGCTGCTATTTTGAGAGAATACGTGAATGGATTTGCATTCAAGCCAAGAGCTAAATATTTACTTCTGCCAAAAAAAAAAAGAAATAACAGGCTCCACTAGTCGCACTTGCCATTTGTCATTCTGCCATTATGACAAGCGTCAGATCAAGCAGTGGTCCTGTGGCATACATATGTTAGGTGGATAATACTGTATCCCCCAATATACGGCAGTCTAGCATTGCATGGATTAATATATTAGTGTAAGACCCAGATTCAGTCTTCTTTTACTGGTGAATCCTTTAATATTACAGAACAACACTGGCTTTTCATAAAATGCACAAATCTTTTTGTTTGTCAAAGACCTTGAAATGCAAGAGCAACAAAAGCGTTGAATTTAAAGAGCGATTTATACTTGTTATGGCTGTTTAAACCTTGATGAATAAAGTCGCTTTTAACATTTTCTTGAAAAAAAAGTGAGTGGATGCTTGAAACTCACTGCTGTAAACATAGGCTTTTATCCAAAGACACATACTGTCAGAACATGTGCTGAATTTGAATTAGTTTCTTCTCAACTCTTCTCAAAGTATGCATGCATTGTCATGTGTAGAGATCGACCGATATATCGATTTACCGATATTTTCCCCGATATTTAAGCATTTTACCATAATCGGATATCGGTTTTGCAATATCGGATTCACCGATAAACGCCGCCATCTTGTGGGTGTATTGAGAATTGCGCGCAGGATCGCCATCGCCATTGCAGTGCGTCTGAGGGGAGACGAGACAACAACAACGGCATGGTGCGTGCAGGTACTTGATTTGCTCTAGTTAGTAAACTTTATTTAACATAACAGCCACAAATTAGATCAGGCACGGCGCCAGAATTTTTTCTCTACCGGTGCTAAGGGTGGGCTAGACCAATATGTGGGGGTGCTAAGAAAATAAATGATATTGATGACGTCAGAGTTACTTCATAAAGAAATAGGGCTAAACCGGGGCTATTAAAAATTCTGACGGGGCTATAGCCCCCCCTAGCCCCGATGTAGCGCCGTCACTGAATTAGATGCATTACATAAATGCCTGATATGTAGTTTATGCAGCTTGGCTCTAAGAAATAAAGACCAATTCACAGTCCTGTCCCAATAAAGACGTAACTTTGCCTGAATTAAATAATATGCAGCCATGAATGAGCGTATGTTGGAAATAAAAGCGCTGAATTGAATTCTCTCTCTGTTGTCTATGCTCATCGTTAGTCTCGTGAAGTCAGAGTCACGTAGATAATCCGTCAAGATCCTCTGCCAATAAAGACATAACTTTGCATGAGTTAAATAATACAGCCTTGACTGAGCGCATGTTGGAAATAAAAGCGCTGAATTTAATTATTCATTATCTTCACAAGCGATCGCAGTTTGAGCAGGCATTTCATAATCTAGAATGACAAAAACATTATTAATAATTCTGATATAACATTCCAGTTGAGAAATGCAATAAAATACGATGTTTTGTTTGTTATATTCCAATATTTCAGAGAATTATTCTTGACTCTGTAGCTATTAAACAGCTTATAAACCTACTAAAACTGCAGTTTAAAATTAAGTCGATATGACTCCTGTCCTTTATTTATTTTCTCCATTTGAAAACATTAGACATTCTACATTTATTTTGCTTATTGTTAATATTAGTGTTGTTGCTGTTGATGCTTTTTATAAATAAAATGTCACTATGATCACTAGTCATGTGACCATCACTGTCTTTGTATTGTCAGCCATTTATGAATAAGATTTCTCTATGACATTGGAAAAAAATGGTAAGTCTGAATTCTTGATATTTTAATTGACAATTATTTTAATTGAAATATAGCTGAAATAAAATATAAATATTAAAGGGATAGTTCACCCAAAAATGAAAATTACCCCATGATTTACTCACTCTCAAACCATCCTAGGTGTATACTGTATGATTTTATTCTTTCAGACAAATACAATCGGAGCTATATTAAAAAATGCCTTGGCTCTTCCAAGCCTTATAATGGCAGCAAATGGGGGTCGAGCTTTTGAAGCCCAATAAACTGCATTCATCCATCATAAAAAGTACTCCACATGGCTCCGGGGGGTTAATAAAGGCCTTCTGAAGTGAATTGATGCATTTGTATAAGAAAAATATCCATATTTACAACTTTATAAACTATAATCACTAGCTTCCGCTAACTGTCATACACACGTTCACGAGAGAGTGGGGTTTCAGCAGATGACGTAGGCGTAGCGAGCTTCAGAACGCCTTTATTAAACCCCCGGAGCTGTCTGGAGTACTTTTTATGATGGATGGATGCAGTTTTTTGGGCTTCAAAATCTTAAACCTCATTCACTGCCACAGCTTGGAAGAGCCAGGACATTTTTTAATACAACTCAGATTGTATTCATCTGAAAGAAGAAAGTCATATACACCTAGGATGGCTTGAGGGTGAGTAAATCATGGGGTGATTTCCATTTTTGGGTGAACTGTCCCTTTAAAATAAAGAACTTTAAAAAAAATTAAGTACTAAAATTAAAATAAAATAAATTAAATTGAAAAAATAAACAATTATAACATTATAACAATTTTCCAAACCTATGACTTTCTTTCTTCTGTGAAACACAAAATAAAAAATTTTCACATTGTTTTTCTTGGTGAAAAATGCTTGGTGAAAATTGTGTGCACAGATCAAGCCAAAGCTAATGTGTTTCCAAAAATTCTCACTCCCAGGACATTCACGACTCGACTAGAACAGTTAATCACATCACACATGTGCCTAATACTGAAAAACACGGGTGATTCACCAACAAACAAGCACAGAGCGAACATTTCATAGCTCAACAACTCTCCGTGTTTGCGAGTCCCATAAGCTGAAATATCGAACAGATGGGCACGGCTGCATCAGACTTGTCGTGGCAAAAACTGCTCACTTATCACAAACAGGCTGATCCCATGTATACAATCAATTTTTTTCCACCTCAATCCGCTTGCTGCTATAATCTGAATTGCAGGACTAGACAAAGTCTCAGAGATGTGTGAAGGATTGCTCGCCCTCGCCCTCGCCCTCGCCCTCGCCCTCGCCCTCGCCCTTGCCCTCGCCCCTGCCTTCACCTGTTGTACCCCTCAGGATCCTCCGTCTTCATAAACCATCCGCTCTGCCCTCATGCCGCGGTCGCGCTGGAAACTGTCCAGCTCTAATTAGCACATTAATCACTGCTGAGGAGAAGATACGGCCGGCGGTGAGCTGGGTCTCCTGGTGTATGACCCGAGTCTCATCTTCCACAAGGACAAGCACTTAATTCACGAGCATTGTGCAGCACGAGCTAATATCCAGCCTGATTTGAGGCTCGCAGGAGTGCTGAGTGTGAGTCTATATGGACTCTAGAGAGCAAAAAACGATTCCTTTCTCTTTCTGGCTTTAATCGTACATAATAAATCATCTTGTAAGGCTTGCTTAGACGACATATTTTTCGATGCGGTAATTATGACTTGGATTTAAAGGCCACGTAGCATCATTCAGCAAATCTTGTGACTGAAAAAAAACCCCACATTCTAAATGAATAGTGATATAATGAGATTTAGATCTTAAAGAACGGCACTACAATCGGCTAGTATTCCCCTTCCTGCTTTTTCTACGTGGCCAAAAATATGAAGAGCTGTTTGGGAGAGTGAGTATGCAGACTTCAGGATAAGATCTACCGCCGAGTGCATGATTGCAAATCATTTTCACCCAGCATGCTCTGCTACTCAGCGTCCTCTGGGATAGTAAGCAAAAGTCTGTAATGGCTCTAAGGGCTCAACTCTCCCTCGGCAGTTAAGGATGTCTATTTTAAGAGCACATTTCGTGGAAACATTTTAATAATTTCTTTCGGCAAGTTGTTAGATGCATCAAAATGGGCTTGATTTGACATTGGCCTTCTGACATTTACATCAGATAAACCTCACCTTCATCTCAAAGCGCCAGAGCAAACTGACAAAATCAGACTTCTTAAAATAACAGGGAAATATGATATGAATATTTGAAGCGGTAACACTTTACAATAAGGTTCCATTAGTTAACACTGGTTAATGCATTAACTAACATTAACTAACAATGAGCCATATATTTGTTAACAGTGTTGGGGAGTAACTAGTTACATGCAACGGGATTACATAATTTAATTACAAAATAAATCTAACTGTAATAATCTATTACAGTTACTGAGAAAAAATCTATAATTAAATTAGTTACATATGAAAATGTTAATGATTACAAAGGGGGCTACACCTTAATATTTTCTGTAAAAAGCTAGAATATGTTGAATAATATTGATTTGTTGCTTTGCCTGTTTTTGATGTGCACGATGCCTCCTGCAATTTAAAGGCCATTAAGTAAAGCAATGCTCTTCTGATGGTTTTGATTGGTTCTCATTTGAATTTGAGCTGAAAGCTTTAGGCTACAAACTGTCTAAGAGTTGCCACCCTGGCGAGTGATACAAATGTGTTCCAGTGTTTTAAAAGTGCATTCCAGTGCTGTGCTTTAAAATTAAATTATTATAATCTTAATTCAAGTGATGAAGGATTTTGAAAGTCTGACAAGTAATCAGTGTTGAGTACTACTGTAGGTTAACACTGCCTGCTTAAAATGTTTGAAAACGATTAACAGTTAAAAACATTTGTTAGAAATTTAGAAAAACTAATCAAATGTAATCAGTTACAATACTTTAATAAATTAATTAAAAATGGTTACACTACGTATTACATTTTAAATAAGGTAACTTGTAATCTGTAACCTGTTACATTTGCAAAGTAACCTTCCCAACACTTGTTAAAGCATTTATTAATCTTAAAATTAACATCTTAACAATATTAGTCAATAAAAATACAACTGTTCATTGTTAGTTCAAGTTAGTTCAGGTCCATTAAATAATGTTAACAGCTAAGTTTTTATTCTTGATTTTAATATCAAAATGTAAAATAAAATGTATTAGTAAATACTGAAATTAACATTAATATTAATAAATACTTTAGAAGTATGTTTCATTGTAAGTTCAAGTTAACCAACAAAACAAACAACAAAAAACATGAATAAAATAAAATGAAATATTTAACTAAAATACGGAACCATATTATAAATTGTGTATTGCAAAAGATGCAGCTTGTTTAAAAAAGAATGGTCGTGTGGAAAACAGGCACCAGGAAATTGCTGCTTTGTGTTTTAATGAGCAAACTTTGGGGAATCTAATTAGATGCATTCCAATTCTAATCAACGAACTTGCTAATCCAGTTTCTTCTGGCGGAGGAGCTGAATATGGTGACGTTCCTGTGCCAGAGAGCTGGATTACAGCTGAGCCAAAGGCCCAGAGTGCAGTCACACAGCAGGAGGACACACTGTCACAACAGGCAAAAACTCACCAGCAGCCTGCCACAAAGAACTCGACAAACAAAACCTCAGGCTATGTCTGAGAGGGATAGATTACTTTTATTTCAGCATAGCTACGCTTCACCCACAATCACTAAGCATGGTGGAATTCATCAGAAGGTACTTACTGGCTACTTCCAGCGAGGCGTTTCTGCTAACGGCCTTTCCTAGGTAATTGCTGGCAACGCAAGTGTAAACTCCCTCATCAGGTTTGCTGCGGCGTCCGTGAACGATGCGCAGGAAGAAAAGGGAGCCGCTGGGCAAAAGCATGCGGTGAGAGCGAGGGTCGTCCTTATCGGTTTCAACGTGCTCGCCGTCTTTATACCACTCCACTGTGGGCATGGGTCGACCCTCTGCCTTGCAGTTCAGGGTGGCCGGCTCACCCTTTGACACGATCAGATCAGAGGGATCCTCCACTATCCTGGGGGGAACATCATCCAAATGTGGGCGGGACCCTGTGAGGAATCAACAGTGAAGGTTAAAAGCATCTGGCTAAAAGCATCTGGCAGATGTAATGTATATCAGTGCCAGAAATGTACTTTTCCAGTAAGCAGTAATATTTGTCCCCTGAGACTGTAAGGGCAATTTTTAGAATTACTGTACCTTATAAAAAGTATTTGTGTTGTCCTTCATGTCAAATACTTAAATTATGTCAATCAGTCAGAGTGCTAAAAGCAGTTACCAATAAAATGTTATCAAAATCAACATAAGTAACCTTTTACAAAATTTTAATTTAGTTTACCTTTTTACTAAATTACAAAAGTGGCATCGAAGCTGAAGCTACTTTTCTTTTTTCATCACCGGTGACTAATCTAAATGCTGCTAGCCATTACATTCATGCACCCAATAGATACGTGTGTGATTGGTTATAATGCTCAACGCTGCAAAAACAATGCATAAAAATAAATATTTGATGCAACGTGAGCAGATTTAAATGTACAATCAACACTATTGTGTTCACTTCACATTACACTTTAATTGCAACAGTGGTGACAGATTTAGTTTAATTGTACAAGGGCATTTTTAGATATTTTAAAAAATTAAATGTGAAATGTAAAGTGAAAGTAAATTCATTTTATTTAGACTTCCGAAAGATGAGGCTGCGAAGAATCAGTGGTTAAATTCACAGCAGTACAACCCCAATCTTTTTTGTGTTCCCGTCATTTTATTGACGACTGCTTCTCTATTCTCGGGGAGTTTAACACGGTATTCACAAAACGCTTGCTCTTGAAATATTGCTCAGTACCCAGTTTATTTGGACCAGCTGGCTCCGCTGAATCATAACCTGTCAGTATGATAAATAATAGATGTTTATACTTTCTATTGAGCATTCAAAATGTGGAACTACTATGGCAATGGCCGTATTGTTTTCAACACACGCTGTATGTGGTAGACCAATCACAACAGAGTGAGCCATCTGACCAATCAGAGCAGCGTAGACTCACAGAAAGGAGGGGTTTAGAGAGACTGAATCTTAGAACTGCTTCGAAGGAATCGTTAGAGAATCGTTGGAAAATGAGGTGATATTAAATGCATATTATGAGAAAATCTAAGCATTTTTTGACCTTGCATGCCATGTAAACCTATTGTAGGAGGCTCCCAAAACAATATTAGGAACCTTAAAAATGCCAAAATAGGGGCACTTTATATTTGAGGGGCTTTTTTGTTCACTTTTGCCCCAAACCCCCATTAATTCTTGACCCTGATTTTATATATTAAAAATACAGAATTAAAAAAACAAAAACAATACATTACCCCCCCCCCCTACATTTTTCAAATAAAAGTCTTTAGTATACTAAAATTAGATATCAGAGCTATCTGTGGACAGAATGTTAGGCACCTTTATAGTAAGTACTATTTAACAAAACCAGGCAGTTAAACCTAATTTTACATCAACTTTAAAACAAAATAAAAATGGTGGTGAGCTGAGATGGCTAAAGAACAGGGCTAGTAACCAAAATGTTGCTGTATGGGGGTAGAATCGTTGCATAATTCCAAATAAATACATTATGATCCACAAATAAATGTAAAGAGATTAACAAAAATAAAATGTATTGATAAATAAATAGAATGAGATCCACAAAGTAAATGAGATTTGAAAAAATAAAATGTATTGATAAATAAATAGAATGAGATTCACAAATAAATCTTAGAGTTTCACAAAATAAAATGAGATTTGCAAATAAAAAACATGTTCACAGATATATTTTTATGTCACAAACACAACTTTGCCTGGCATTCATTTGTGAATCGCGTCCTGTGCATTTGTAGATCGCTGCATGCATTTGTGGATAGCTCCCTGTGCATTTGTAAATCGTTGCGCTTATTTGTGGATTTTGAGACATTTCTTGCATTAAGAGGCAAACCAATCCACAAATGGATGGACTCCACTCCCCTTCTACTTAAGCCAATCAGATACCGGTCACGTGGCACCGACCAATCGTAGCG
>NW_015505225.1:83270-179038 GCF_001515645.1 Sinocyclocheilus grahami
ATGCTATGTTGAGGGAACGACATATTTTTCTCGTGGCCATGAGTTTAATGCGTAAACAAACCTGCATGACCATAGTAACCCGGGATTATCAGGGATGTATTTATTAATATTTTATTTTAAATTAAGAAATTATTATATTATAGAAATTAATACATTATTAAAAGATTATATTAACAATAGGCGATGCTGTCTACGTGAATGTCTATGCGCGATGTAAACAGCATTCGAAAGAAGTTTATTATGAATAATACATAAGGTACATCAAATAAAATAGGCCTACAAAATTCTTAAAATCATTTTAAACCTCTTAAATCAAATTTTTTATTTTTTTTTTTCAAAGTTTTTAAATTCCTTGTTTTATTGTTGTGATTATTGTTTTTATTTTATTTTATGTAAAGCACTTTGAATTACCATTGTGTATGAAATGTGCTATACAAATAAACTTGCCTTGCCTTGCCTTGCCTTACAAGACACATGTTTATCCATCCCACAGTCTTGTAAGTCTATTAACTGAACGTCTTTTTTCCGTATTATTATTATTAGCCTGAAAACTACAGTGTAAAATTAAAACACTACGAAACACACAGAAATGAAATGTTTTATCTCTGGAAAGTAGCTGGTTATCACCAGAGCAGTCATATAGTGATTATTTTTTACCGACAGAGGCCGCAGCGAGCTACACTGATTATTACACGCGCCGCTACTTCAGCCACGAAGAACTGAACATGGACGAGAGCGGAGCATTATTATCATCAGTTATCAAAAACACCATTATCGTTTTCAAGGAATAGTCACATAATAACTGTTCTTAAATTAAATTAATACTGTTTGTATTATATAATAGGGTCTGAACAGGATGCTGGATTTACACAGTTTCTAAAATTAATGAAAGTTCCACTGTCAAAACCTCATACACGTCTTAACTATACGTTACCACTTGGGTGAAAGTACACCCTGATATGGATAAATGATAATACAACTAAATAATTGGACATACAACAGTTACATTTTCAGAATTGAATTACATGTTATGCTCAAAAAGAGGCTTAAATGCAAAATAATAAGGCTAATTAAAGATCCATTTCCAAAAGCACAAACATATAATCACATTTGAAAAGTTAAAAAAGTTTGTATTGTATATACACTGTACGTAACAGTTTGTGAAAATTAAAATATTAAGGACACTAAAAAAATTGTTTAAAACATTTAAGTAGTTGATATTTATTTTTGTAATGTGTTTATGTGAAGTCATAATCTTGTTAGAATGTAGTACTGTTTTGATTTATGTTTAATAATTTTCATAGTGTGATTTTTGGTGTACTGTATTAAAACTAGTTAGTTAATTAGAATAATATATGAAACCCACAAAACCATAAAAAATGTATGTCTCTGTTTCAATTGATTCAATTGATAAATAATAAGAAGTGAGATTTTAATTATATTTTGAACACTGAAGTAGGAAATGTTGTCTTATGTTTGAATTTAACTGTTCCTATTCTTTGTTAATTTTAGATTGCTCTGGACTAAGGTATATTATACCCACATGTCAGGGATGGATAGACTTTGAGCTCAAGTCAAATTGTAATATTTTACATTATGGACTGACAAGCACACCAACACACACTTAGGGCCAGTTTTACTAAACAGGGCAAAATAGCGCGAGAGCACAATTCCAAAACAGCACCGATGGGCGTGGAAATTTCTGCGGGTGATTTACTAACAACAAGCAAATTAAAGAACACAAACACAACATCTAATTTACATATCGACCAATGCAATATACCAAGCGCAGAGCAAATTAGCGTAGTCACAAATAAAGAATAAAGATATAAATAAGCTACAGTAGGCTACGTTGAAAAGAACTGGAGGCCAAAAAATGAAGGGTTGCAAAAAGTTTTGATAGAGCTGGTATTGCATGACTCCTAGTTGAGGGTTCCAAGTCGTCTTTTATTTCCTGAAGCAAATTAAAAATAACATGGCATGGCAAACGATTTATTCAGACAGTGTGTTCTTCTGGCATTCCAAATAAAATTAATGTGTGGAAAAAAATCCTCCTCCTTCTACCACACGCTCTCTGTTCTCTGCGGTGCCTCGTCCTATAGCAACAATAATTGTAGCCATTTCAAGCGCAAAATTGTTTAAAGGGAACAAAATTGTTTTTTCACCTAAAAATGAAAATTCTGTCATTAATTACCCACCCTTGTGTCGTTCCTCCCATAGACAGCAAGGGAACTACCACGGTCAAGGCACAGAAAAGTACCAAGATGATTGACAAAGTAGTCCATGTTACATCAGTGTTTTAACCATAATGTTGCGAAGCTATGAGAATCCTTTCTTTTTTTGCGCAAAGAAAACAAAAATAACGACTTTATTCCACATTTTTATCTCTACTGCATAGGGTCATTATATCATACCATCCACGATAACACAAAAAAGTGTCATATCGCGATATCAATGATATAGCGTCAATGATGACGTATTTACTAGGATTTACTCTGACCGTGGTAGCTCCCTTGCTGTCTATGGGAGGGTCAGAGAGCCCTCAGATTTCATCAAAAATATCTTAAATTGAGTTCCGAATATGAAAGAAGGTCTTGCGGGTTTGGAACAAAATGAGGTTGAGTAATTAATGACAGAATTTTCATTTTTTGGGTGAACTATCCCTTTAAGACATGCTTTTTTGGGGGGTTAAATAATAGCATAAATGCCAGTAATTTGACGTGTGCAAACGTTAGTAAAACACATTGCGTGATTCATTTGAATACTCTCCTCCCATAAATTTTGCGTCTGAAATGAAAACTCCTGCAAATGCATATTCGATAAGGTCAGGCGCAAAAATAACTGTCCACACACCTTTTCAGCGCTAATTCATCACTGCGCGTTTTTAGTAAAAACTGACAGTACAATTTTAACACCAAAAGACGGTTTGCGCTGGCGCAAGCTGTTAGTAAAACTGACTATTAAAGGGTTAATTCTCCCCAAATTTTTTTTAATTTTAATAATTTTTTAAAACTTTTTTAATCATTTATTACTTACTACTACTACTACTACTACTACTACTAATAATAATAATACCAGGATGGTTAAAGCAAAAAAATGTTTGTCCAAATAACCCAACATTAGGTAGGTGCTATAGTAACCCACCATTGGGTTATCTGTTGGATCATTTTTAACCCAACTATTTTAAGTGAGTAAGCTGCTTTGTTAATCATTTCTGATAAATGACAGTAGGTGCATCCCAATTATGTGCCATTTGTAGTATAAACAGTAAACAAAACAAAAAAATCTGAAGAAAAAGTTAACTTAAAATACCCAGATAATACATAAAATTAACCGAAGTGTGGGATGTTGGACACTTAATGCACTCAACTGTCACAGCTTTCCTTACATGGCAAAGGGGGAGGGGGTAACAGACTCTGATGCAGGATGGAGAAATAACCTTATAAAATTAATTCGCTAAATGGTTGAGGACATAGTGCATTGTATAAGTGCATAGTGTATAGTATCTCACTTGGGACACAACTTCTATACTAATTCATGCACTTAACCTTCGTTACTTGAGTTTATCGCCATATCAGCTTTATTTACTCAAACATAATGAGTTAGCTAAATGCATATCTGTTTAATACATCTGATGCAGTTTTAGTTATGTTTTAGTTATCTAAATATTATCCCCTGGTGTCTAAAATGGTTTGACCCTGATTTAATTGGCTCTGAGCATAAACAAAGCAGGACTGAAACTTGTGTGGAACCACTTGAATTACATTTCTAACAAAAAAATTGTGAAATAAAAACTTTTGTAACAGAGTGCCTGGGGTGCACCATTCAACCACACAACTATAGTCTTCACCAGCATCAGTCAAAGAATGGAACGAGAGGCGAGAGGCTTCTAATAGCCAGTGGGAAAAGGAGCCGGGGATGAACCTCTCAAAGGCTGATGACTCAGCACCTATTAAGCTTTCAGCCCAGAGAGCCAGACGAAATCAGTGCAAAGTTAAAAGAAGCTGACATTAAGGCTGAGGCTAGCATGGCTGCGGCTGTTGAATAAGGCTCCAAACCTCACCGCCCATTAGTGCTGAATTCTGCTCTATCCGGGGCTACAGAACTAACAGAGAGGGTTTCTTCTTTGTGCTTTTACAAGGCTGAATATTTACAGTGTAAGGCACTGCAGCGGCCATGTGTTGGGTCTTACTTGATGTTAAAAGAGTGTAAAATTTCAACAGTTGGTGTGTGTGTGTTGTGTGCTGCGATTAAATAATAGCATCTACGGAATGAAGGAGAAAACTTAATTTGTCTAAAAGCACTCCAGTGGAAGAAAACAGCCCTTAGAAAGCATAAGGTGTTTTCTTGGTAAAACTAAATGCAATGAAGTTACTAATGACTTTCCTAAAAACTCAGTCAAAAAACACCAAAATAGTTCATCAGCCTCCTGCTGCACATTACACTCAGCATAAGTATGTTTCCATCCGTTTACAGCAGTCGAGATTAGAACCCCCCACTACTCAGAGACAACATCATTTTTAAAGTTATGGCACGCTAATTGGTCCTTGTGAGAGAATGAAAGGAACGAATAAAAGCCTGTGCTTTTCAATCCCATCACACACGAAAAGCTATGCCTGATTTGAAAGGATAATTATCTGTCAGTGATTTCATGGCGTACACAGTCGCCGCTTCCTTTGGAAAATACGAATAAGAGGTATAAGACCACATTAACAGGTTCATATCTTATGGGAAAGAAGGTTACATATGGGCAACAGTGAACCAAATTAGTCCCACAGCATAATCAAGTGAAAAAAGCACTGAAAGAAGGTTCTGTCATGCAGTCACACATAGTGCTGTTAAATATTTATGCACGAAACTCACATGAGAAATATGTGGGAGATTCTAATTCTCACCGTATCTCTCAGTGGTAGATTCCCTGAGTAGTGGATATAAATGGGTTTTGCTGGGTTTCCGGATACATATTATGAACATGTCCTTGAATCCAAAAATGTGGAAAGTTTGTAAAAGAAGGAAATAGAAAAGCAGGAGAAAAGCAGTGTAGCATGCCGGTAAATGACAAATGGGATGAAAATGAAATAAGCAAATAACATGCAGAATACAACTATCATTGTTAACTAGAAAAGTTTCTCAAGACAAACTTTAAAAGTTGGCTTAAAGTCTTGTTTGAACAATAGAACAATCAACTGACAGATTAGAATGATAGATAGAATGATAGAACAATAGATTAAACATTTACTAGAATAATGAAGAGATGGAACAATATATAGATAGAGAGAACGATAGACAGAACGATAGACAGAACAATAGATAGATAGATAGATAGAACGATAGATAGAATAATGGATAGATAGAACAATAGGGTGATAGATAGAATGATGGATAGATAGAATGGTAGAAAGATAGACTGAATGAGAGATAGAACGATAGAACAATAGATAGAAAGATAGTGAAGTGAAGTGACATGTGGCCAAGTATGGTGACCCATACTTGGAATTAGTGCTCTGCATTTAACCCATCCAAAGTGCACACACACAGCAGTGAACACACACACACCGTGAACACACACCCGGAGCAGTGGGCAGCCATTTATGCTGCGGCGCCCGGGGCGCAGTTGGAGGTTCGGTGGCTTGCTCAAGGGCACCTCAGTCGTGGTATTGAAGGTGGGAGAGAGCACTGTATATTCACTCCCCGCACCTACAATCCCTGCCGGTACGAGACTTGAACTCACAACCTTTGGGTTACGAGTCCGACTCTCTAACCATTAGGCCACGACTTCCCCCACCCTCCCCAGATGGATGGATGGATGGATGGATGGATGGATGGATGGATGGATGGTGGATGGGTGGATGGATGGATGGATGGATGGATGGGTGGATGGATGGATGGATGGATGGATGGGTGGATGGATGGATGGATGGATGGATGGGTGGATGGATGGATGGATGGATGGATGGGTGGATGGATGGATGGATGGATGGATGGGTGGATGGATGGATGGATGGATGGATGGGTGGATGGATGGATGGATGGATGGATGGGTGGATGGATGGATGGATGGATGGATGGGTGGATGGATGGATGGATGGATGGATGGGTGGATGGATGGATGGATGGATGGATGGGTGGATGGATGGATGGATGGATGGATGGGTGGATGGATGGATGGATGGATGGATGGGTGGATGGATGGATGGATGGATGGATGGGTGGATGGATGGATGGATGGATGGATGGGTGGATGGATGGATGGATGGATGGATGGGTGGATGGATGGATGGATGGATGGATGGGTGGATGGATGGATGGATGGATGGATGGGTGGATGGATGGATGGATGGATGGATGGGTGGATGGATGGATGGATGGATGGATGGGTGGATGGATGGATGGATGGATGGATGGGTGGATGGATGGATGGATGGATGGATGGGTGGATGGATGGATGGATGGATGGATGGGTGGATGGATGGATGGATGGATGGATGGGTGGATGGATGGATGGATGGATGGATGGGTGGATGGATGGATGGATGGATGGATGGGTGGATGGATGGATGGATGGATGGATGGGTGGATGGATGGATGGATGGATGGATGGGTGGATGGATGGATGGATGGATGGATGGGTGGATGGATGGATGGATGGATGGATGGGTGGATGGATGGATGGATGGATGGATGGGTGGATGGATGGATGGATGGATGGATGGGTGGATGGATGGATGGATGGATGGATGGGTGGATGGATGGATGGATGGATGGATGGGTGGATGGATGGATGGATGGATGGATGGGTGGATGGATGGATGGATGGATGGATGGGTGGATGGATGGATGGATGGATGGATGGGTGGATGGATGGATGGATGGATGGATGGGTGGATGGATGGATGGATGGATGGATGGGTGGATGGATGGATGGATGGATGGATGGGTGGATGGATGGATGGATGGATGGATGGGTGGATGGATGGATGGATGGATGGATGGGTGGATGGATGGATGGATGGATGGATGGGTGGATGGATGGATGGATGGATGGATGGGTGGATGGATGGATGGATGGATGGATGGGTGGATGGATGGATGGATGGATGGATGGGTGGATGGATGGATGGATGGATGGATGGGTGGATGGATGGATGGATGGATGGATGGGTGGATGGATGGATGGATGGATGGATGGGTGGATGGATGGATGGATGGATGGATGGGTGGATGGATGGATGGATGGATGGATGGGTGGATGGATGGATGGATGGATGGATGGGTGGATGGATGGATGGATGGATGGATGGGTGGATGGATGGATGGATGGATGGATGGGTGGATGGATGGATGGATGGATGGATGGGTGGATGGATGGATGGATGGATGGATGGGTGGATGGATGGATGGATGGATGGATGGGTGGATGGATGGATGGATGGATGGATGGGTGGATGGATGGATGGATGGATGGATGGGTGGATGGATGGATGGATGGATGGATGGGTGGATGGATGGATGGATGGATGGATGGGTGGATGGATGGATGGATGGATGGATGGGTGGATGGATGGATGGATGGATGGATGGGTGGATGGATGGATGGATGGATGGATGGGTGGATGGATGGATGGATGGATGGATGGGTGGATGGATGGATGGATGGATGGATGGGTGGATGGATGGATGGATGGATGGATGGGTGGATGGATGGATGGATGGATGGATGGGTGGATGGATGGATGGATGGATGGATGGGTGGATGGATGGATGGATGGATGGATGGGTGGATGGATGGATGGATGGATGGATGGGTGGATGGATGGATGGATGGATGGATGGGTGGATGGATGGATGGATGGATGGATGGGTGGATGGATGGATGGATGGATGGATGGGTGGATGGATGGATGGATGGATGGATGGGTGGATGGATGGATGGATGGATGGATGGGTGGATGGATGGATGGATGGATGGATGGGTGGATGGATGGATGGATGGATGGATGGGTGGATGGATGGATGGATGGATGGATGGGTGGATGGATGGATGGATGGATGGATGGGTGGATGGATGGATGGATGGATGGATGGGTGGATGGATGGATGGATGGATGGATGGGTGGATGGATGGATGGATGGATGGATGGGTGGATGGATGGATGGATGGATGGATGGGTGGATGGATGGATGGATGGATGGATGGGTGGATGGATGGATGGATGGATGGATGGGTGGATGGATGGATGGATGGATGGATGGGTGGATGGATGGATGGATGGATGGATGGGTGGATGGATGGATGGATGGATGGATGGGTGGATGGATGGATGGATGGATGGATGGGTGGATGGATGGATGGATGGATGGATGGGTGGATGGATGGATGGATGGATGGATGGGTGGATGGATGGATGGATGGATGGATGGGTGGATGGATGGATGGATGGATGGATGGGTGGATGGATGGATGGATGGATGGATGGGTGGATGGATGGATGGATGGATGGATGGGTGGATGGATGGATGGATGGATGGATGGGTGGATGGATGGATGGATGGATGGATGGGTGGATGGATGGATGGATGGATGGATGGGTGGATGGATGGATGGATGGATGGATGGGTGGATGGATGGATGGATGGATGGATGGGTGGATGGATGGATGGATGGATGGATGGGTGGATGGATGGATGGATGGATGGATGGGTGGATGGATGGATGGATGGATGGATGGGTGGATGGATGGATGGATGGATGGATGGGTGGATGGATGGATGGATGGATGGATGGGTGGATGGATGGATGGATGGATGGATGGGTGGATGGATGGATGGATGGATGGATGGGTGGATGGATGGATGGATGGATGGATGGGTGGATGGATGGATGGATGGATGGATGGGTGGATGGATGGATGGATGGATGGATGGGTGGATGGATGGATGGATGGATGGATGGGTGGATGGATGGATGGATGGATGGATGGGTGGATGGATGGATGGATGGATGGATGGGTGGATGGATGGATGGATGGATGGATGGGTGGATGGATGGATGGATGGATGGATGGGTGGATGGATGGATGGATGGATGGATGGGTGGATGGATGGATGGATGGATGGATGGGTGGATGGATGGATGGATGGATGGATGGGTGGATGGATGGATGGATGGATGGATGGGTGGATGGATGGATGGATGGATGGATGGGTGGATGGATGGATGGATGGATGGATGGGTGGATGGATGGATGGATGGATGGATGGGTGGATGGATGGATGGATGGATGGATGGGTGGATGGATGGATGGATGGATGGATGGGTGGATGGATGGATGGATGGATGGATGGGTGGATGGATGGATGGATGGATGGATGGGTGGATGGATGGATGGATGGATGGATGGGTGGATGGATGGATGGATGGATGGATGGGTGGATGGATGGATGGATGGATGGATGGGTGGATGGATGGATGGATGGATGGATGGGTGGATGGATGGATGGATGGATGGATGGGTGGATGGATGGATGGATGGATGGATGGGTGGATGGATGGATGGATGGATGGATGGGTGGATGGATGGATGGATGGATGGATGGGTGGATGGATGGATGGATGGATGGATGGGTGGATGGATGGATGGATGGATGGATGGGTGGATGGATGGATGGATGGATGGATGGGTGGATGGATGGATGGATGGATGGATGGGTGGATGGATGGATGGATGGATGGATGGGTGGATGGATGGATGGATGGATGGATGGGTGGATGGATGGATGGATGGATGGATGGGTGGATGGATGGATGGATGGATGGATGGGTGGATGGATGGATGGATGGATGGATGGGTGGATGGATGGATGGATGGATGGATGGGTGGATGGATGGATGGATGGATGGATGGGTGGATGGATGGATGGATGGATGGATGGGTGGATGGATGGATGGATGGATGGATGGGTGGATGGATGGATGGATGGATGGATGGGTGGATGGATGGATGGATGGATGGATGGGTGGATGGATGGATGGATGGATGGATGGGTGGATGGATGGATGGATGGATGGATGGGTGGATGGATGGATGGATGGATGGATGGGTGGATGGATGGATGGATGGATGGATGGATGGATGGATGGATGGATGGATGGATGGATGGATGGATGGATGGATGGATGGATGGATGGATGGATGGATGGATGGATGGATGGATGGATGGATGGATGGATTGATGGATGGATGGATGGATGGATGGATGGATGGATGGATGGATGGATGGATGGATGGATGGATGGATGGATGGATGGATGGATGGATGGATGGATGGATGGATAAAATGTTAGAAATAGAATGTTTGATACAGATGGATGGATGGATGGATGAATGGATGGATGGATGGATGGACAGAATGATAGATAGAATGTTTGACTGTTAGGTAGAACATTAGAAAAAATGCATGGATGGATGGATGGAGGGGTGGTTGGATAGATAGGGCATTTGATAGAACAATAGATAGGACATTAGCTAGAATGTTAGAATGATAGAAAGTTAGAAATAGAATGTTTGCTAGAATGATCGACAAAATGTTAGAATGATAGAACGTCTGAATGGATAGATGACTGAACACAGGAGGATCAAGTGTCTTCCCGCTGAAATACTGTTGACACAAGTTATATTTAGTGTATGTCCACAAGCTATGGCGTTATGTAATGCATTACAGTAATTAATATTTACAAATATTAGACATGCATGCTTCACCCTCTTTTTCCTTAGGGCTTAAATGTTCCATCACTAAAGCTAATACGTTTTGAAAACAGTGACCGGAGACCTTGTGCCCAGTCGAATTTTCAAAGCTGTTTGCTTCAAACATATTCAAAAAACAGAGCATCAACCTGGCTCTCTGTGATCAGTAATGATCTAATGTTTTTTCCTCAACAGACGTTTCTAATGGGCGCACGGGTGCGTACTGGTGTACACTGATCAAAGAACAAAACAAAATAGTCGTTCATGAAAGAGATCTGCTGGTATGATTCCTAGACCCATTATTACGCCAGGCACAACGCTTTTCACAGCGCCGCAAAAACTGTTCTTATCGGCTAACTGTGACAGCTTACATCTCTGCTGGGTGATCCATCTCAGGCCATTTGTCATCGTTTCAGAAACGCCATTATCTCTGTCAACCCCATTCAACCTCTCGTAGTTGGCCATTTGCCCTAACGTGACTCCAACTGCTAAGTAACACAAACTGAACAGCTTTTGTTATGTCAGTTCTAAGCATCAGACCTTTTACATTAATGACAGCTGCGGGAGATTTTGCAGTCTGCAGTTTTCTGGTAATAAATTTAAACACAAACACGCCCACATTCCCCCTATTTAAGGAACAAGCGCATTTACTTACGAAAATTAAATCTGGAACACCTATTTGCTAAAAGCAATAAGCCAAATGAATTATTGGTCTATAGAGAAATTAAGCAAAGCTGATGTGATGTTCCTGTAAATGGTGTCAACATGTCTCAAAATAATCATTGGATTAAATAGATAAGAACGAACAATAGATAAAAAAGATAGAATGATAGATAAAACAATTACTAGAATAATGGATGGATAGATGGCATGATAGATAGATAGAGAGGACGACAGACAGACAGACAGACAACCAGATAGATAGATAGATAGATAGATAGATAGATAGATAGATAGATAGATAGATAGATAGAGAGGATGACGGACGGATAGACGGACGGATGGATGGATGGATGGATGGATGGATGGATGGATGGATGGATGGATGGATAGATGGATAGATGGATAGATAGAACAATGGATAGATGAATGATAGATAGATAGAATGATAGATAGAGCGACGGAATGATAGAACAATAAAAAGACAGAACGATAGAATGACGAATAGACAGAACGATAGATTAAACGATAGATAGATAGATAGATAAGATAGACAGATAGATAAATAGATAGATAGAACAATGGATATATGAATGATAGATAGAACGATGGATAGATGAATGATAGATAGATAGAATGATAGATAGAACGATGGAATGATAGAACAATAGAAAGACAGAATGATAGAATGACGAATAGACAGAACGATAGATTAAACGATAGATAGATAGATAGATAGATAGATAGATAGATAGATAGATAGATAGATAGATAGATAGATAGATGGAATGATAAAGCAATAGAAAGAGAGAACGATAGAATGACTAATAGATAGAATGATAGATAGACAGATAGATCAACATAGAACGATAGATGGAACAATGGATAGATAGAATGATAGATAGATGGAATGATAGAACGATAGAACAATAGAAAGACAAAACAATAGAATGATAGAATGATGAATAGACAGAACGATAGATAGATAGATAGATAGATAGATAGATAGATAGATAGAATGATAAAGCAATAGAAAGAGAGAACGATAGAATGACTAATAGATAGAATGATAGATAGATCAACATAAAAGAGAGAACGATAGAATGACTAATAGATAGAATGATAGATAGACAGATAGATCAACATAGAACGATAGATGGAACAATGGATAGATAGAATGATAGATAGATGGAATGATAGAACGATAGAACAATAGAAAGACAAAACAATAGAATGATAGAATGATGAATAGACAGAACGATAGATAGATAGATAGATAGATAGATAGATAGATAGATAGATAGATAGATAGATAGATAGATAGATAGATAGATAGATAGATAGATAGATAGATAGATAGATAGTCATTGGATTAAGAGCTGCAGTTAATCCAAGTATAGTCAAAATAAATTGACAATGTATTGGATTATTTAAAACATATTATTACTATTTCATATTTGGTTAAATTTGGACTAAGAAAGAATACCTTAAAAAATGATTTGTGACTCCAGATCTGCCTGTGGTACAGACGTCTCTTAGCAACCGGAGTACGAAGTCTGCTATTATCTGGTATTATCTATCATCTTTCATATTATACAGTATGTTTTAACTCTGAACTTTCTCTAAGCACACAGCACATAATGCTTTTCATATTCACAGCTGACAGTCAAATCGATAAACCCACTGCATATTAATACACACATAGCTCTATTTTAAGCATCCTTTCAGCTCGGGCACCCCCACAATGGGAAGACAGATGCATAACTCATAAAGTCTCTTTCTAAAGCTTGCCGTGTACAGCGGCCGCTGTCTCCTGTAATGCAGAAGGCCATTAAGCCGGCCTCAGCAGGGGGACACATCATGCCGCCCCACAGTCTGTCTGCACCTGCCAAACGTATGCGGTCAGTACAGGTCATTTCACCACAATCAAACACGGTACACATACGAAGTGTGTAGGAGGAGATCATGGAAACAGATCTTGTATTGTAAATATTTACTTGAAACAGTAGCTGACCAGATTTAAGACTGTGAATAGCCTACTGTAATAATGGACTGTCAAAACAAATAAAAATAAATGGCATTTCTAATAGCTAGAAATGCCTTTCTAAACAGCACATTTCTATTTGTACTGCTGTGCTTGTTTTGTACCATTAGCTACCGAATGAAGAAATAAAACACAATCGTCTTTCTTGTAAAACGCTTTGAGAAGTGCCTGAACATGAATATTTTATAATACAGCTGTCTTGTGCTGTATCCAGCGTGATTATGATCTTTTTCATCTTTTGATGGAAACTTTTTCTTATTATTGACTCACGCTTCACTGCAAAAACGATCATTATGCTATAAAAACATTACTGTTTCCATTTAACTCATTACAAAAAAGTCTGTCATTCATTTCTATTTGATTTGAAGTGTTAACTCAATTTCCTTTATCAGTAATTACATTTAAAGTAGTCGAAAAGGTGAATGAACTTATTAAAAAGTATTACATTTAAGTTCTGAATTCTTCAGTGTATTGTTACTGTTGTTGTCACTGTAATAATGATTTGTCAAAGTTGTAAATAAAACAGATTACTTGAGTAGGTTTCACTAGAAGACACTATTTCAGTCTTTCCAGTTTAGAATTTTGCTTAATTATGTATTAAGAAGCAATTTCTTAGTGAAAATGTTTCTACACCTTTTTTATAGGTAGATGTGTCCTGATGTAACGCCACATTGATAGTAAACGCAAGATTTTCTGGTACAAAATATAAAGTTGTTGTGGATTTGTTTCACTGTTGAATGAAAAAATCACATCCAATAATTCAAATATCCAAAAACTGAAAGCCATCTATGTATTTACAGCGATACGTACGTATATTAAGTCTGAGAGTCAAACGTAAATATTAAACTTACTTTCAAATAGCAAAATGCAGTATTGAACCAAAAATCAAATGAATAAATGAGTGTTTTAACTCACCTGAAGAGCTATAGATGTTAGAGAGCATCAGTAACAGGGTTCCTATGACAGTAAAAGCCATTTGTCCGGCTTCCAACAAGACTTGCGCTTTTCTTTACGGCATAAGTATACAGTTTCTAAACACAAGGCGAACGCCAACCAATTTGAACTCATGAAATAAAAATGAGAGCGGAAAAAGCACTTCAGCTGCTCTCTTGGAGAAATCCCCAGCAGCGCATTACGATAAAGTCTCAGTGATGTCTGGATCTGAAACGCGCGGATCTTTGTGTTAGGACCTGCATGACGACTCTAATGTCTAACTAGTTTGTTCACTCCCTCAGTCACTCATTTGGTTGTAATGTCCGTCCGCTGAAGCGCTGAACGCGGTACACAGAGTTCACCAGCTGTTCATCCATTCAGCTCACTGCATGGCGTTTGAATAAGATGCTCGAGTGTGACAGCGCTCCGCAGAATGAAGTGAGTGGAGCTTCAGAGCAGCGCGCGCTTCCCAAACAAATCTTAAAGCGACAGCTTTGCATCGCTGTCCCGTTCAAGGGTGTTTTAACCTTTCTAACTAATACTTTTTTAATATTTATCAAATAATTATGTATTATAATATCTATTTACTTTATTATTTATATATATACTGTATATATATATATATATATACTGTATATCATTTATATATATATATATATATATATATAAAATATGTAATCATTTTGGCCACCACTGTAGCCTAAGTGTTTCATCTTTGGTTGACTAAATACATTTTCTTTAAAAGTTTTTTATTATTATTTTTTAAATCATTGACATTGACTCTCAGTCAAACTGACCTACAATATGATCAAAAAGCAAAGCATTTATGTTTGAGCTTCATGCACCTGAATTGTAGCCCGTGCACTTTTGTTTCACCTCACATCAGCAGGACTCACTTTAACAGATGTCAGTGTATTTTGAAGCAAAAATGATGTTTAAACTGTCTGGCTATCCTTTTTCAGTGTTGCATTTCTAGATATGCAGCTATATTTTACAGCAACCCATTAAGCGGACGTTATTTCCAATGCAATCAGACCCCTCATTGATCGGCCTTCTCAAGATTTACTAGTGCTCTTCTCCAGGGCTTTCCTTATGCCATGTGCCGTTTTTCTTTACTGCATTGACTTTGTGTCTGTTTTGAAAGACCACCATTATTGAAGCGAGAAGCGAACATTTGTCTTTCTTTGATGCTCAAAATGGGCCGAGAATCAGAGGACAGACAACAGTTGCGAGCTCTAAGGAAACCAACTGTGCAACAAATTGAAATTCTCCTCACCTCGGTTGAGAAATTGCTCTGAGTAATAGCAAACAATGTCTGAGAGGTCCGAATGAAAACCTTCATCAAGATCTCACTGCATCAATAACAAGTATTTTAAAAGCATGAATTTGCTGTCCACGCACGTTGGATTCACACTTCTTTGCTCGCATCAGAAACAACGGCCCCGTCAAAATTCTAAAAGCAATGTTTTATCTGGTTCCTTATATAAAACAGTTAATTAACATAATAACTCACTCAGACTGAGATGAGATGCAAAATTGCTCGTTTACTTTGAGCCATTTCTCTGATACTCTCAGTGACGTTTGTCATCAACATGCACCTACATGTCAAAGGAGGATGTCAGCAATGATTGCCTTGCAGATGACACACAATTATGTGTTTAGACATATTCAGACCAGTGCTGTCACAAACAAATTATCATCCTGCTATCCTGTAATCAAAGATGGATGAGTAATAATTTCTTTCTGCCACAGAAACTATGGACTCTAACAATGTGGGGCACATTTAAAAAAAACTCGACTGCACAAACAAACACATTTTTATCTCCTCAAAGGCTTTTATTGACATTTCTACAAAAGAAGCAGACTGCGCAAGACCTTTTGAACTACAGTTCTAGACTTTCTTCCAATGCGCCTCCGTAACTTGCTTGTTTTTAGTGAACAAACGTATATTTTCCCATTGGGAACTGGCTATTAATCCATATGCTGTCTCAAAGGAACACTGAGGAAGTCAGCTTTTTTTGGAAAAAGCATGGAGATGCATCACCAATTTTCTTCAGCTGTAAATACTGTTTCGATTCACACAAGACTTACAAATAAATGGACAGAAAAGAAAAGAAAAAGCAAAGCTCAAAGGTGACCCAGGTTATCGTCTGCCTTCTTCGGCAGCTTCCTGTTCGTTCAACACAATGCCACGTGAAGGTAAACACTGACTCATCCATGCTCTTTTACAAAAACGCTAGTTGATGCATGAAGAGAACCCTTGACTACATTTGAGTACTTTTGATTAGGCCAAGCACCTGCAGATACGCTTCCATGTATTCCGTGTAAACACACGGCGAGGAAACAACAACAGCACAACGCTAAAAATAACATAATCGCTGCACCACACACACGTATTTGGGTTCCTGATGGCCTAAGTTGGCCTATAGCCCATGTTTCTGTTTTTGCTGTCTACAGTTCCTGTCAGTGGTGTGGCAGTGCCATATGGCCCTGGCTCCGAGTTTCTCCCGGATTCAGGAAAGGGGTTTGAGAAGTGGGGGGACAGAGACATAGACTGTGGGTCACTCCGGGGCAGGTCGAGCTTTTCATAACAAAGGGCCTGATCCCGGGACGTGTGCTCAAGTAGACACGCGTACTGTGAGGACACAATAGACTTGTGATGATCCCCTGTGGTCTGGCACAACAATATAACGGCTCAGTGACAGAAGTGAGGGCATTCATCTTTGTATAAGTGTGGAGGATGATAAATGTAGGGGTTTGGGATAAAAGTTGGGATAAAAGAGCAGACCGTACACCTGCCTGGCAACATCAATAAAACTTCACAGCTTGACCTCTAGTAGACACAATTGTGACCTCAGCTGGGAATAGCATGACTGTTATGGTACAGATGCTTTTGTTTATTAATTCACTTGAGGGTGGTGTGGTTTATCACTAGAGTATAAACTCTTGAGGTTATCTATGCAGAATTATGATGAAAATGGCCTTAGAAACTGATAGTTACTGAGTTGACAATGGTGCCTCAAATGTATATATTTACTGCCACCTACTGGAGATATCAATACCTTTAGTGAATAAAAGGGTTGGGAAGCACAATAGGGTGCTTGTTTGTGGAATTATGCTAAACGTGAACATACAAAAATGTCTGAGATATACTTACAGCATGAATGATTTATATAGATTTAGCCATATATGCATGAATGAAATGTGTCAAATGATCAGGAAAAAGTAGGCTACAGCACTCTCATCATACTGTAAATGTGCAAAGGAAATCAAAGGTACACTCTTAAAAATAAAGGTGCTTCACGATGCCATAGAAGAACCTTTTTGTCTAAATGGTTCCATAAAGAACCTTTAACATCTGAAGAACCTTTCTGTTTCACAAAAGATTCTTTGTGGTGAAAGAAGGTTCTTCAGATTATAAAAAGGTAAGAAAGAGGTAGTTCTTTAAAGAACCTTTGACTGAATGGTTCTTTGTGGAACCAAAAATGGTTCTTCTATGGCATCGCTTGAAGAACCTTTTGAAGCACCTTTATTTTTAAGAGTGTATACATATACAAAACCTATATTTTTTCATCATAATGCAGGGAATCAAGCTTTACATTTTCATAATCTATGTTGGGTTATTTTAATTAGGCAACTGGAAGGAGTGCAAAAAGTATGCTTCAAAGAGTAGGCGTCAAGATCAAGATGCAAGTACAAGATGCACTGAATTTGGTAAAACACGTTTATTGTTTGCAAATTCTAATGACGGAAAAATAAACTCGCTATTAAGGAAATTTATTTTTACCTATAGCCTGTTATTCAGGTCATTATTTTTAGTAGACTGAACAGTTCCCATACACTGCATCACTCAAACCTGAGCTAATGTGCCAGTAACCGAGTCATTTTGGCGATTTAAAACATTATCATTTAACCAGCGTGATGGCAAATAGGCTTTCCAACTAACGTAAATCATTATTAATTACAGTATATCTCTCACATGCATGTCCTACTGTACATTGTCCTGCAAAATCACACATATACTGTCCTGCAAAAGGGCAAAAACCCGGTTGTCACCCTATTTTAACATCAAGAAGTCACCATTTGGATATACATAAACAAATACCGAGGAGAATCATTATTGCAGTGATTAATATGTTTCTGGCATGTAACGTTTTGCAACAATTCTTTTTACTGATGCAGTGTGTAGCTTTCATTTTTAAACAACCATGTTGGAAGATGTACCTGTGTATTCCAGGATGACAATGTCAAGATTCACTGGACCCAAATCCAGTGTCTTATCATGGGACAGCTTAGTTCACAACCAAACAAAGCAATTGATATGGAGTGTGTACATTAAACCCGTGTACTACTCAAATACAACACCAACACGAGCCATCATTCTCATTGTCTTGATGAGATGCCTGTTGGTGGTGGTGTGATGGATGGAGGGAGAAAGGAGGTAGAGACAAGGGAGTAAAAAAGGAAAAGAAGCTTCTGGAGTTGGCCCGCTTTCCACTTTTCTCGCAGCAGAGCTGGAAGACCTGGCTCAAGCTGAGAAGGAGTACCAGAGTGAGGCTGGATAATGTCATGATAATTCTTCAGTTACGGAAACTTCTGTTCTTCTACCTTTTTATAACAAAGAATCAGCTGTCCCAAAACAAGCTGCTTACATTATTATACCAAACATGTTCAAATTAATTTCATGATTTTTGATCAGAGCATGATTTGAGAATAGCTTTATTAGGTGTCATTTCCAAACTTGCCAATATGTTAGAAGTTATAACAAATCAATTCATATTGTTTAGAGAAGTTACATTTTTTGCCAATGTTTTGCCAAGTCAAATTTGCTCTAAATGTAAAGTATTTAGACAAATAATGCTGATTTAATTTTTGATGATCATGGAGTAAGACATGAAGAACATCAGAAAACAACTCCTGTCAAGGCCACCCAGTTGTTTTCTGTCTTCTGTCAGCTTTGCATCTGGTGGGCTGACATGAGTGGTCTTTCCATGCCTCCACTTAGACCTTTTGGTAGTGTCTGACACCTTGACTTGAAGCAGAAATACTTGCACCTGGCGGTATTGCAAGCATGAATAAATATTTATATAACGTTTTTAGAGTTATATATACTTTATAAGAGCATAAAAATAAATACATTTGTCTTACAAAATTTCTTTTTGTATATTGTATATTGTATATAATGTATATTGATATTGCTTTGTAGAGTTTCATAGTACATTAGCCTGCCAACCTTTAGTTATTAAACAATTAGTTATTAACAATTATTAAATTGTTTAATTAAGGTTTATACATGCTAGTATCCAAGACAAGATAAATCTTTTCATTACTATTGGAGCTGGCAGTTTTCTAAGTTTCAAAAGATTATTAAACAGCAAGCACAAACTATGCAAAAGCGGCAGCCCTTCAGGTGCACTTCGAATTCGAATGCAGTATCCAAAATCGCTCTCTTGTTTTCATAACGTAGGGAAGAGTGAATGAGGGTTTTGAACACAGCCTTACAGTGCAACCAGTGTACTGTGATTCCCAAATAAACGAATCCGTTCTTTTTAATAAATAAACATCTTACAACTAACTGTAATACTTAAATCCTCATCAGGGATTGATGAGAATACAAAAATCAGCATCAGGGACTGGAGTCTTTCAACTCGAAGACCCAAAATTTTATAAGTACAGACAAAGGCTCATTGTGAGATGAAGTCATATCTCCATTGCGTTTTACACTCTGCAAATGTACCAAAGGCATTCAAGTCAAGTCCCTGCAGGGCCACTCCTCAACTGCTGTCATGGCAACGACCAAGAAGCCCCTTGAGGCTGCACCTGTTTTAGCAGTCAGGTACATACAAGCCATTTTTGGATGATAGTTTTTAAGAATACTTCAAACTAAATGCAGTCGGTTTGATTCAAATATATTTAGTTATACAGACCAGAAACATATCTATCATGAAGTGCATTGTATTAGACAGCTTACATCAAGTCTGTAAAACACCTTCTAAAACATTTAGGAAAATTAACTCACCGTTGACGTCAACGGCTCCTTCCAAATCCAGGTGTGACAGATTCTTTGCAGTGACTGAAGTGAAGGGAGGCCTGATATCTGTGTCTTTAGATTGTGTATAAATGTTCAACTGAAGAAGTGCTCTGAGTAGATGGAGCAGCATTTTCTTCTTGTGTGCACAAACTTTTTGCTTCAGTCTTCAATGTCCACTGGTATTCAATGGGAAAAAAGAATCTAGAATCAAAATAAATCCATTCTAGTAGTTCTGAGATTTTTAAAATGGATGGCGTTATCTTGGTCTGAAAGCAGAGGTGAAACAAATGCATCAGTTCCAGCTATGTGTATACTGGAAATGACTACTGCCACTGGAGCTCCGTCTCTCTGTCTGTGTGTCTTTCGCTCTTTCTATCTTTCTTTTTCTGTCCATCTGCATCATTTGGTTACAAAGATTCCCTAGAGAATCTGTTCAACAGCTTGCACAAAGAATCTATATGAAACATGCTTACCGACAGATCGCCTCTTTTGTAAATCTATGCAATTAAACCAGCACCTCTGGCAAAGAAAAGAGTGCCGGACTATTAACTAACAAAAATAAAACCAAGGAATGTGTTTATGAAGGCAGACTATAGGAGTCTATTGTCCCTGTGATGAGGTGCATTCTCACAGCTGAGGTTCACCTCATTGTTTCTTTACCCTGCCTTTTGTTATGGTGAATCTGAATGGCCAAGGGGCAGTGAACAGAACACTGTTGCTGCCCCTGCAGTCACTAGACTTATTGATTTATCTGATGGATTCCAGATACATGGATTTCTGTGTAAACTAACAGATGTTTAGTTAGAAGAGAACATGTTCACTGATATTATTTAAGCATACAAAATAGATATTCAAACTCAGTCTTTTGGAGTTCAACATTTCAAAACATTGACTTAAAAGCACAGCTTCCATAGTTGGAAAAGTCCAAACTGACACACGTAATGCATGTATTTTGCAATGTACTCCAATACACGTATTGAACAAAAAGTAATAATTGGGCACCAAATTAATGTATTAGAATTATTTGAAAAAAAAGGATCGTTTTAGACAAAAGACTGGAGTAATATCTGCTGACAATTCAGCTTTGCCATCACAGGAATAAATAACAAATACAATAGAAAACAGTTATTGTTCAATTTTAATAATATTTCAAAATATTGTTGATTTTACTGTAATGAATTCATACAGTCTAGGTGAGCTTGGTGAGACGTCTTTCAAAAACATTTAAAAAATCTGGTGCTGTATGGCTATATAATTATTACATATATTAATATATAAATAATGTTGTACCAGGCGGCGGCTGTGCTGTTCTAGTGCAGGCCAACAGCAAGGTCGTGATGCTAGCGGAGCGTGACCACAAATATGTAACTTTAGAGGCTTCTGCTGCATAATTTAAAATAATTTTAGTATGAGTAGAAGATATCACGCCCTAAAATACTGAAGCAAAACATCTTGTGGACAATTGATCAACTCCAGGGGTGAGCAAGCAACAGGCTGTAAAAGCACAATTCGTTAATATGGTCACGTGCAGAGTGTAGACTGACATGGCGACTCTGGAAAAAGTAAACATTTCTTGTTGATCAAAACATTTTATATAACATAACAACAACAACAATAATAATTGTTGTTATGTTATTGTTATTGATGTAACACAAACTCACATGGAATGCAATTTACTTTACACAGTCAGGAGCCGATTGTTTGGTGTGGAGGGCTTCTGTCTCAGTCTCCCAGGGTCAGTACGGCTATTCCTGGCTTTCCTGCCCCATATGTCTATGCGTATATGAGCTGTACTGGGTCAAAACCTTACTGAGTGAAATGTCTGGATTAATGGTTGTGCAATACCACTGGCAGCTATAGTTTTATATCAGCAGATTTTTCTATGTTATGGAGTTGGTTAAAGGTCAGTAAATCTGTGTATGTTTGGCTTAGATTTTAAACGGATTTAAAACCATTTATTATGTTTTACACCATATCCTGTCCCAGTTGTCAAACACTTGTAACAGAGATATCCCTCTGTGAACTGCACAAATTTGACCTTATAAGACGTTCCTTTTTGGAAAATGAAATATTTTAAATGAATGTAATTTTGTTGTGTATCAAGTTTTTTTTTTTTTTTTCTCGAGGGCCCTTTATGACCACTAGGTGGCAGAGAAGACTCATATCATATGTTTAGAAATGTAGTTTCAAGTGAAGCTATATTGAACATATTACTTCATTTTTCATTTTTGTTTAAAAGCTGTTTATTTCCATTTTAAGCAGAAAACATTTTTAAAAGTTCTTATCTAAACTACTTTTATATAGAAAACATAAAAATGCCATATAAATAAAATGCCCATTAAATGAGAACGAGAGACAATTGGCAAACCAGCATTCAAATATAGTTCAGTGAACAATTTCAGTACTTAAAAGTAAATTATTATCCTCATGCCTAAATCTCTGGTCAACTGGGGGTTTAGCCTTGCCATAGAGGCCTTATAATTATATACGGAATATATAATTTAGGCTCTTAGTGAATTTGCTTTTGTTATCAGAAAACACTTCCAATCCATTTGTATGGAAGTAACCTGTGATGCACAAATGGTTTTGACCAAATTATTTCTGAAGTGGCTATGGTCAACTCCAGACCAGAGAAAAGCATTGCTGCACACAATAACAGTATATAATATAATACAGTATATTGGAATACAGAACATGAATGCTAAAACATGTTGCCGTACAGCTGACACACAATGACCTTAAACGAATAGGTCACTAGAATAAACAAATAAATAAATAAATAATTCACCTGCAAATTTACTCACCCTCAGGGCATCCAAGGTGTCAATGAGTTTGTTTGTTTATCAGAACAGATTTGGAGAAATTTAGCATTCCGTCACTTTCTCACCAATAGATCCTCTGCAGTGAATGGGTGCCGTCAGTCCAAACAGCTGATAAATACACTTCACAAGACATTAACTGATGGGCTGGAGTTGTGTGGATTTCTTGTGGATTATTGTGATGTTTTTTATCAACTGTTTGGACTCTCATTCTGATGGCACCCATTCACTGTGCAGCATCCATTGGTGAACAAGTGATGTAATGCTACATTTCTCTAAATCTGTTCCGACGAAGAAACAAACTCACCCACATCTTAATGGCCTTTTCAGCTAATTTTCATGTTTGGTGAACTATTCTTAAACCATGGCCTTGTCAACATAGTTTTTAATGTCATGGAAATCCAAATGGATATTATAATATTGAATGCGAAGAAAAAGGTAAGTCATGGTGCAATATTTGTCTCAGTTTTTTTGTTTGGCACACACATTATGTGCAGGCTGTGCTGTCTCCCTCTGTGTTGCATACACAACATTGACAGCCTGTAAAATCTTTTATATATTGTCACTGCTTCATCAATCAACAACCATAAGATCTGATCATTTTTGCTCCTCTCACTGAAGTAGCAGTGCTGACAGCAGCTGTAACTTGCTGCCACTCAGTATATTCTTATTTTAGTGATGACACTCACAGACACCCCAATTATTAAAATTTTTTTGGCTTCTACTTTTAAATCTCTATTTATATGGCAATATTTCAATGCATATAATATCATATTTAAATATATATATTAGTGGTGTGAAAGTTGACTGGTGACATTGCCTAAGGTCTTCAATAATATGACAATTGTCAATCCTGACCAGATTATGTCATGTCGCCATTTGAAAATCGCTCAGGAAATGCAACTCATTTGTACAGCAGGCTGCATTTTAACACTGAATAACTGAAGGGTACAGCACAGGCTTGACTTACCACCAAGACTTAGTTGACCATTTTCTCTTAATCACAGTCTTTGTGCCAGACACGTTGTACCTGTAGTTCAAGTTAAGCGTTAAACTCAGACAAGACAATCAAAGACCTGAGCTCACCAGTCCCCAATAATTGAGCAGCTCTAATGCATGAACTTCTGATGTGTTTCTATGGCAACCATCCAATCGGAGAGAGGGTGAGAATGAGCTTTGCTCGGGGTCTGTATCCTGTAGCCTACTGATTAGCCTAATATCACAGACCAACTCATGTCACAATGCATATGTGAGACAGTAATTGGTTGCTCCAATTTACCACCAAGACTTAGTTGACCATTTTCTCTTAATCACAGTCTTTGTGCCAGACACGTTGTACCTGTAGTTCAAGTTAAGCGTTAAACTCAGACAAGACAATCAAAGACCTGAGCTCACCAGTCCCCAATAATTGAGCAGCTCTAATGCATGAACTTCTGATGTGTTTCTATGGCAACCATCCAATCGGAGAGGGTGAGAATGAGCTTTGCTCGGGGTCTGTATCCTGTAGCCTACTGATTAGCCTAATATCACAGACCAACTCATGTCACAATGCATATGTGAGACAGTAATTGGTTGCTCCAACTCAGTCTGATGGAAACTTACACTGAAAATGGTTCTTTCTTATAGGTCAAATAACCATAGAAAATATAATCAAAGATTTACCTGATAGATGTAATGTTACTTGACTTAATATTCTAAAAATGTAAGCTTTCAGGAACATAATAGGTTAATGGACCGTGATACAGCTTTTATATGTATACTCAGATTTTTTTGTACTCAGGATCAATGCATCGTTTTTTTTTAGTTCAAATGAATCTACAATGAGAAAGAAATGGTTTCCTGGTTTAGACTTATTCCCCAATTGTCCTAGGATTCACATGTGCATGAGTTATTAATATGCTTGCACTGTGCAAATTTACTCACCCTCAGGGCATCCAAGGTGTCAATGAGTTTGTTTGTTTATCAGAACAGATTTGGAGAAATTTAGCATTCCGTCACTTTCTCACCAATAGATCCTCTGCAGTGAATGGGTGCCGTCAGTCCAAACAGCTGATAAATACACTTCACAAGACATTAACTGATGGGCTGGAGTTGTGTGGATTTCTTGTGGATTATTGTGATGTTTTTTATCAACTGTTTGGACTCTCATTCTGATGGCACCCATTCACTGTGCAGCATCCATTGGTGAACAAGTGATGTAATGCTACATTTCTCTAAATCTGTTCCGACGAAGAAACAAACTCACCCACATCTTAATGGCCTTTTCAGCTAATTTTCATGTTTGGTGAACTATTCTTAAACCATGGCCTTGTCAACATAGTTTTTAATGTCATGGAAATCCAAATGGATATTATAATATTGAATGCGAAGAAAAAGGTAAGTCATGGTGCAATATTTGTCTCAGTTTTTTTGTTTGGCACACACATTATGTGCAGGCTGTGCTGTCTCCCTCTGTGTTGCATACACAACATTGACAGCCTGTAAAATCTTTTATATATTGTCACTGCTTCATCAATCAACAACCATAAGATCTGATCATTTTTGCTCCTCTCACTGAAGTAGCAGTGCTGACAGCAGCTGTAACTTGCTGCCACTCAGTATATTCTTATTTTAGTGATGACACTCACAGACACCCCAATTATTAAAATTTTTTTGGCTTCTACTTTTAAATCTCTATTTATATGGCAATATTTCAATGCATATAATATCATATTTAAATATATATATTAGTGGTGTGAAAGTTGACTGGTGACATTGCCTAAGGTCTTCAATAATATGACAATTGTCAATCCTGACCAGATTATGTCATGTCGCCATTTGAAAATCGCTCAGGAAATGCAACTCATTTGTACAGCAGGCTGCATTTTAACACTGAATAACTGAAGGGTACAGCACAGGCTTGACTTACCACCAAGACTTAGTTGACCATTTTCTCTTAATCACAGTCTTTGTGCCAGACACGTTGTACCTGTAGTTCAAGTTAAGCGTTAAACTCAGACAAGACAATCAAAGACCTGAGCTCACCAGTCCCCAATAATTGAGCAGCTCTAATGCATGAACTTCTGATGTGTTTCTATGGCAACCATCCAATCGGAGAGAGGGTGAGAATGAGCTTTGCTCGGGGTCTGTATCCTGTAGCCTACTGATTAGCCTAATATCACAGACCAACTCATGTCACAATGCATATGTGAGACAGTAATTGGTTGCTCCAATTCAGTCTGATGGAAACTTACACTGAAAATGGTTCTTTCTTATAGGTCAAATAACCATAGAAAATATAATCAAAGATTTACCTGATAGATGTAATGTTACTTGACTTAATATTCTAAAAATGTAAGCTTTCAGGAACATAATAGGTTAATGGACCGTGATACAGCTTTTATATGTATACTCAGATTTTTTTGTACTCAGGATCAATGCATCGTTTTTTTTTAGTTCAAATGAATCTACAATGAGAAAGAAATGGTTTCCTGGTTTAGACCCATTCCCCATTGTCCTAGGATTCACATGTGCATGAGTTATTAATATGCTTGCACTGTTGGTTTTGTTGCATGTTTTGTTGTTGGCTTGTTATGTCAGGATGAGTTTGTTCCTATACTTAAAATGATCAGTTAGTTCATTGTGTGTTTTCTTGCTGATGTTGCATGTGATGTTTTTTTTAATTATTTAAATGTAGAACGAACAAGAACATTTACCTAGAAATATGCATAAGGTGGTGAATACAATGTTTTCAGTTATGATGGTAGCACCAAAAGAAATGAATAGAAAAAAGAAAAGAAAAAATATCCAAATGTATACATTTGTTTTGCCTTTTTATTTATTTATTTAGTATCTTTCAGCCTCAAAATATATTTCACTAGTTAATTTTTTAACAGTAGCTGTTGTATGTGATGTTAATCATTTGCAACGATAGCAGATTTCAGACTTTTTGCAGATATGTTTTGCATTAGGCCTTTTTTGCAATATTATTGAATCGTTTCAATTGCTATAATATTCATATTCTAGTTATATTACAAAATTACATTGAGTTAATTAAAGTAGTTTATGGATAATTAGGTTTTTCCTATGGGATAATACAGAGAGGAAATGATCGAGGAGCGCTCGTTACACCTGTAGGCTGAAAGGGGCGTGGCTTCCCGCACACATTTATACTTGCAAGGGGCTTCACGTTCAGGTGACAGACGCGATTCATACATTCCCAGAACAGCCAAAAACTTCAGTTATGAATGAAAATGCTTGCGTAACTATCCTCAAAGAGTTTATTTAGAAGAAAGAACCACCAGAGCTTTACAAAGAGCCCTTCTCCAAATGCCGTCCGCTGCGCGAATGGGAGAAGAGGAGGGAATGGGATTTATTTGTAAGCTGGAGTCTAGTTCTTCTGTCGGGGTTGAGTGAATTGATATACTTTGAGTGAATTGATGTATTAATTTGAACAACGGAGGGACGGCAGAAGACAGCTCGGGGCAGAATAAGAAGAGCGCGGGAGTGACTGTCACTGGATGCTGTATGAGGTGTCGCTCCAGCGGGCGCTTCGTGAGGGGCGATGGAGATGCTGATGGACTGGAGACCTCCCACATTTCTGCTTCTCACCTTGCTGTGCTTGTTTCCAGGTAAGATAAATAAGAAAAGAAATATCATATGTTGTTGATGCGGTGTTGAGCGAACTCTGACCAAGTTAAAAGGGACTGTACACTCTAAAAAATGCTGTATATGCAAATATGGACTAACCCAACTTTTGGGTTAAAAATTTAAGGTAAAAATTTAACCCAACGGTCGGGTTAGTCCATATTTGACCCAAAGTTGGTTTGAAACAACCCAGTATTTTTTAGAGTGTATCATTAGTAAAGTCTCAAATCAACCTGTTTTGTTTTTCTTAGGTGAGACATTTATCTTATACAATAAGACAACCGTTTAAAATTGTAGTTGAATGTGTAAACATGGCTGCAATGTGTAAACATTCAACTAAAGTTGATGTAGAGATTCATAAGCAAATAAAAACACATGTAGGTGTCCTCATATACAAAAAATATTTTTTGTAGTCATGAAATATTTTAGAAACTGAGATTTCCTTCTTACCAACAGATAGCCTATATTTTATCCTGGTGTACACAGCCATGTTGTTGTTAGCTTAATGGGAAGTCATCACATTAACCCTTAACGACTTGAATCCTGATTTTTCCTTATAGTAAATCAGGTGGTAAAATGAAGATTGTTGGTACCAACTGCAGCCAACAACTGAAAGTAGTGACAGTGAATTATGGCGCAGTGATATGACCATTGTCCTGACTAATTTCCAGCAAGGCTCAAGTCAGAGGAGCTTGTAATCCGCTGAATTACCCTGACATTTTTACAAGCAAGGACAAGGTACGAATTCACTCTCAGTGCTGGCCGACAAGATTAAACCGTGTCATTGTGTTGCAGATTTTTCTTCCTTGAGCTAAAAAACCCACAATACATGGACAAGGTTGAATATAATAAAATTGCATTCACATGCCCTCGTAACCTCTTGGATGTTTCGAAATGTAGTGAGCCTTATTAAACTGGTATTGGTTGCTTTGTCAGGGTTTTGGTCTGTGTTTCCAACATGGCAAATTGCTGATGTGGTAGTGTTTTCTGTACCTCCAGGGAGGCACCATTATCGCATTATATGGAGAGTGTGCCTTATAATGGGGAAACTGCCAGATGACTGCTGTAGCCTGCAAATATTAAGCTGTTTTGTTTGACCTGTCTTGAGTGACCCTGAAAGGAAATTGCCACCATATATGCTGCCTTGCAAAATTACTACATTGCACAGTTACTTTTTTTTTGTGGTAGCCTGTAGAATATTATGCTTGATTTTGAAATGATTTCATTTTTCGAGAAACATTTCACCTATATGAAAATGAATTAATCATTTATTCACCCATAAGACTATGATAAATCTTTGAAACACAAATTAAGATATTTTTAAAGAATCCTGAGAGATTTCGGTCCCTCCAGTGAAAGTTAAGGTCAGGTACTTAGGTAAGACCCAACGAGGTTATAAAGGTCTTGTAAAATTAATTCATATGAATTAAGTGGTTTAATTTACGTAATGTGAAGCGATGTGATTTCTTTATATAATTTACAGATTTCACTTTTATTCACATAAACACACAGATAGAACACAATCACATACAGTTTGGTAAACATGGAAGATCCATCACATACTAAACCAACCTCATTGGTTTGCATGCATCATGCACCCACGTTTGAGCTTCCATGTTTACCATATTTGAGGTGCTCTATGCATGTGTGTCAATAATTTTTTAGATGTAAACAATAGCCTAAATTAAATCTGTTTATCATATAAAGCAATCGTAAATCACGGTCACAGGTCGTGGTGCGGAGGAAGCACACGGAGAGGAAGGAATCCACGATAAGAGTCTTTAATTATCAAAACGAACATAACACTTGGAAACCACAACACAACTTTAACGCAAGACAAGGGAACTGGGTAAAACACAGGGCGTATAAACATTTGGAACGTAATCAGGGAGAACAGAAATAGGTGAGGAGTAATCAAAACAGGTAAACAGAATAAACGATGATTAACTAAATGAGAACAGGCACTGAACCAAATAGGGGCAAACATGTGACAGATATCGCCCCCCCCCCCTCCGCAAGGCGCAACATAACATCGATTGCCTTGGAGGTCCCTCAGGACAGGTTTGGACAGGACGCCTCCAAGGCAGTACCGGATCAGGGTCCCATGGTGGGGTGGGCAGCTCGGGGAGCCATGGCGGAGCTGGTAGCTCAGGAAACCATGGCGGATCCTCCGTGGCCTTAGCCAGCTCGGCCATGGGTATATGCCCCCCCAATTTTCTTGGGGAAAACTTGGAATCCTGGGGGGCGCTCTGGAGGTGCGGGCACTAGAGGGCGCTCTGGACGGGATTCAGGGACTGGAGCCTTCCTTGGGCTAACCTCGGGCACAGGAGCCCTCCGTGGGCTATGCTCGGGAGCTGGAGCCCTCCGTGGGCTATGCTCGGGAGCTGGAGCCCTCCGTGGGCTGGATTTGGCACTGGAGCCCACTCTGGGCTGGATTCTGCACTGGAGGGTGCTCTGGAGGAGCAGGCACAGCAAGGCGCTTCGAGGAGCTGGCACTGGAGAGTGCTCTGGAGGAGCAGGCACAGCAAGGCGCTTTCGAGGAGCTGGCACTGGAGGGTGCTCTGGAGGAGCAGGCACAGCAAGGCGCTTTCGAGGAGCCGACACTGGAGCGCGCCTAGGGACCAGAACCAACTCCTCCTCAAATCTCCTCCTCCTTAGATTCCCCTCTAGGCTCGGGGTAGGCAGGCGGGCCTATCTTCGGAGTGGCCGGCAGGCTGGAGTGAGCTGTGGCCAGTGGGCTCGTCTTCGGAGCGGTGAAACGTGCGGCGGCTTCCATGCCGCGGGGAAAAAAAAACGGGAAAACAAACATGGGGAAAGGACGCTGCTTACTTTCAGTTTTTTGTGGTCTTGCATTCTGTCACGGGTCGTGGTGCAGAGGAAGCACACGGAGAGGAAGGAATCCACGATAGCATCTTTAATTATCGAAACAAGAACAAAACACTTGGAAACTGAGGGAGACCACAACCCCGATACAACTTTAACGCAAGACAAAGGAATTGAGGAAAACACAGGGCTTATAAACATATGGAACGTAATCAGGGAGAAAAGAAACAGGTGAGGAGTAATCAATCAAAACGGGTGAATAGAATAAATTATGATTAACTAAATGAGAACAGGAACTGAACCAAATAGGGGCAAACAGGAACTAAACAGAAACAAACATGTGACAATCATAAGACTTTAAGTAAACCAATGGATTAATTAAAAAATGTTTACAACAAATTTATGACCTTTATGGATCTTTAAGTTTTAGTTTCCTGGGACCTAATTTATCAACAGTGCGTAGAAAAGGTTCTATATTTTGTCCTTATATTTACACACATTTACATATAAGTACAAGTTGGTAGATCGCACACGTTGTGTGAAACTGTGCTTACACACTCATTACGCACACGTCTGTGCGTACGCACTGTTGATAAATTAGGGCCCTGGACTTTAAATGGAGGGACAGAAATCACTCAGATTTAATTAAAATACTGTATATATAAATATAAATTTGTGTTTCAGAGATTAACTTTAAGTCTTAAGGGTTTGAAATGACATGAAGGTAAGTAAATGATGAGAGAATTTTCATTACCTTTAAATCCTGAAGGTGGTCTGAAGGTTACATTCTGTATGTAGACTGTAAATTTAGGCACAACCCCTTATTTATTATTAACAGTGAAACATCAGTTTTGGCTTATTAATGCCTGCTGTGAACTAAAATCGTCTGAAAATGAAAATGCCCAGGATTTAAATGCCATTTATCAAGCGCTTTTTAATTCATACCAGCGTAAATACACTCCATACCAATTTAAAGGAAAAGCCCCACAGGAGATGGCTTAAGTCCCTTGATCAAGTATTTAGTTGTGGTCAGTATGACTCTGGGCTACATCTACTTGTGATACTACAACCTTTGTGAAAATAACATAGATATTTTCCTAGACTGTACAAGGTCAATTGTAATTGTACTTTAGAAAAGATAGTTTGAAATAAGTCTAACATTTAGTACTCTGCAAAATTGAATATTTTAACCATTAATATATAATATAATATAATATAAAATGGGTAGATTACTTACAAATTATAGTTAGGAAATTATAAAGGAAAATTTAGAAAGTTTTAGAAGTTTAGAAGTTAGAAATTCTAAAAAATAAGAATTAGGGAGAATCAATAAATTATGTATAATTTACTGTCATCATGTGAACAATATGTAATTATGTAATCCATAAAAAAGTAACTGTAATCTGATTATGAACATTTAACAATTTAATTTACTCTAATTACAAGTACTAAATTTTTGGAATCTGATTACATAACCCAGATTAAATGTAATCCGTTATTACCCAGCCATAAATATAATATAATATATAATACTAACTTTGTTAAAAACACAAGTGTTAAAGAAAGAGCCACATGATGAATCAAAGCTCAGAAGACGTTTTTCCACAAGCTGAGGTAAACAAGACTTTTTTAACATCCAACAACTTTAACTTTCACAGTAATTTACTGTAAAATTACATGAAATGTCCCATTAGGTTTATTACAGTTTTTCATAGAATAATGAAACCTACTATTAACCAATTAACAGGTTTTATACCATAGCATTTTTTACAGTTTTTATATTTTTTAAAACACAGATTATAGTGCAATATAGTAATTTCTGACTAGTAGTCAGCGCTATTCGCTTAACCTGCTGAACATGATGTTAAAATGCGGTTTAGGGGCAAGATTGGTCCTGGAGGCACATAATCCCCGTTACCCTGGATAGTCTGAGGGGGCTGACAGAAATTTGACCTGGATTTAGGCAGGCCAGACCTGGTCGAGCGAGGCTAATAAGGGCCTAAAGGATCCAATCCGGGCCAGCCACCTCAGAATACACCAGGAGCAGCTGTTGCACCTTGCAGATTAACACCGCTGATTGTTTTAAGCTTTCATCTGCCTTCCCCCCTTGCTCTCACTCTCTCTGATCTGCGACGGAGTCGTCCGTTCACTTCTCTCTTATCACGGCGGAGCATAACATCTCTCCCCCATCTCTCCTGAGCTCTTATTAAACCTCCCCCTGCCCTGCCGCTACATCTGTGCAGCTGATCCACGTCCGTCCGTCCTTCATCTCACTGACTCTATGTGACAGACATCTTGTGAAAGGGCGCGTGTGTTTAACTATTATCTAGGAGGGCTTTTTATTACACCGTCCCTCTGATAGTAGTCGCAATTACTCTGATGTGCCTGAGGATGAGAAATGGCCATGTGAGATAATATCAAAGGTGGAAGAGGTTGGCCATGCTGTGCACCCATCACCTGCAAATGTAATTTGGGAGAATAATCACAGGCATGATGGAACTGAGCCCGCAGTCATCTGTGTGGGGCAGCATTCAGCACCTGCAGCATGAAGCACAGCAATGACTTCATTCTGAATCCCCAAAATAGCAGTTAAATGTCCAAAGACAGTGATTATTAAGCAATATCACACATGCTTACATGCTCATATTCAGTACAGCAGCAGTGAGTGAGATATTGCTTCTAACATTTTTGTCAGGGGCTCAAATGTAATTGGACAAATAAATATAATCATAAATAAAATTTTCATTTTTAATATTTTGTTGAGAATCCTTTGCAGGCAATGACTGCCTTAAGTCTGTAACTCATGGACATCACCGGTCACAAATTCGATCCATGAATTTCCATCCACTTGCCATCAGAGGTCGCCCTTCCATGATATTGACTCTCGCACTATGCAGACTGTTACACATCACCCTGGACTACATTTCCCATGTTCCATTGCACTGATTACACTCACACCTGAAACCAATTACACGCTCACCTGAATGCTATTACACACACTATATAACACCTACCCTGATCCTGCTCTAGTTGCTGAGTATTGTTCTGCATTTTTCACTCCCAAAGTGTTAGCTGCCTTACCGAGCCATTCCGTGTTTTCTGTTTTAGTGTATTGTTTTGCGTTTATCCCTGTTTAGCGGATAGCTACCTTATCGAGCCCGTTTAAGTTTTCATAGTTTTCTTAGTCTAGTCTTAGTCTTGCCTTGTCTGTTTTCCTGGTCTCTGATTCACGGCACGTATCTTGGATTAACCCTTTGCTTGCCGTTTCTGACTCTGTTTGCCCCTGCCTGGACCTTTGCCTTCTACCTGAATTTATCTCTTGCCTTGCCTTCGATATACCTGTTTGCCATTGTCTGACCCATGCCTGTTAAAACCACGTCTCTTAATAAAAGCTTGCATATGGATCCGCATGTCTCTCATCTCATAACATCACCAGAGACTGGGTTTCCTCCTTTGTGATGCTTTGCCAGGCCTTTACTGCAGCTGACTTCAGTTGTTGTTTGTTTGTGGGTCTTTCTGCCTTTAGTTTTGTCTTCAGCAAGTGAAATGCATGCTCAATCGGGTTGAAATCAGAAATTCAGAATATTCCACATTTTTACCTTCAAAAACTCGCTGGGTTGTTTTTGCTGTATTTCCCTTTCCACTTCAGAATTCTTCCGGCTGCTTCTGTCCTCTGTCACATCATCACTAAACACCAGTAAGCCAGTGCCACTGGAAGCCATGTATGCTCATGCCATCAAACTGCTCCACAATGTTTCACAGATGATGTTGAATGCTTTGGATCATGAGCTGTTCCAAGTCTTCTCCATCCTTTTTTCTTCCCGTCTTTCTGGTACAGGTTGATCTTAATTTTAGCCGTCCAAAGAATGCTTTTCCAGAAATGGTCTGGCTTTTTAGATGTATTTGGCAAAGTCTGATCTGGCCTTGTTTGCACCTTGTGGTTTTATGTATCTTTGTCATTTTTATTAGTTCTTTTAAATATACATTTTTATTTAGCTATTAATAATACTATTCATTTATTTTCTTTTTTAGTAATTTTAGTACTTTCAGTGAGTTTCCAGTTTCTAATTTTAGTGTAGGTTTTTCATATAAAATTTGTATTATTACAGATTTATTTAAATTACTGGAAAATATTTAAATGGAAGTCATGGAAGGCCATAAATAGTCTGAATCCATACTGTACTAATGAATGTTTGATAATGAATGCTTGATATAAAGGCTTAGAGAAGCCACCATGATTCATATAGTGAATCATGTAGAGCGCTGCAAAAGTTGATAGATTGGGTTTGTTTTAATTTTTAAAAATGTTTGAAATTACATTTTTTGCAGCTTTCATTAAGAATACAACACAAATGCTCAAAACGCCCTGAGTATGTCTAGTGAGACAAGATTAATGAGTCAAGATGATTGTGTCTGTTTTAATATTTATGGTTTTCAAATGCATGCGTCATTATAAATTTGCATCCATTTTTATCCTCCTCGTTTTATTGACCTTGCTTACTGGTGGGGCGGTAATTTCATTTGCCTCAAAATATCCACTTGTTATGGTCTGTTATAGATTTTAATCAGGAATAAACGGCATACGTAATTCGACATGAATGAAAACAAGCTCACAGAAAATATTGAAAATATTCTTCGCACACGTTGTCAGAAAACAAAACACTTTGGATAGTGAAAAGTAGATGTGACCTAGGTCAGTATGTCAAATTGAGCGCACTGTACTGCAATCCCTTTAGAGCATTGTTTCCCTCAAATTTCTTGACCAAGGTCTGTTGGAGGACATATAAACATCTTGTACATTCATAGCTTTGAAAGCGAGTCTAAAAGGAGCTCTTTCTAATGTCCTTGATGTCCATGTGTGTCAGTGAATGAACACCTGCAGATTTCAGCAGATTCCTCTGCTTTGAGACAGTGTTGCATTCAGAGAATAAATACTCTTGTGTTTGAGCACAATGCAGTAGTTCATATTTTTAGGGTTATCAACGGGTTCTAATTTGATATCAGTGGCAATTTTTACTTTCGAATAAGCTCATGGTATTTAACAATAGTCAGATCATTTTCTTTTCTACACATTGAATACGTTGGCCGCAGGTTTGTGTCCAATGTGTATGCTTACGAGGAAACCTATTACTGTTGTGCCCTTGAGCAAAGCATTTAACCTTAGGTTTGCTCCAGGGAGACATTTCTGTGATTGGTGTACTGTGTGTTTGTCTTCTTATACTAACTAAATAGTGTGTGTGTGACAGTTAGAGGAAGGAGACGTATCCTGTGCCACCCTGTCCTGATTCAGTCTTTGCTAGTGCCTGTATCTGCTGACAGATTAAAACACTGCTCAGTGTGACAGTTGTGCGGCTCCTTCAGTGTGAAGCCTGAAGGCTGTTTTGCTTAAATATTTGCATGTAATGTATTTTAGATAATATGACAGGATGCAAAAATATGTGACATTCTTATCTGTTTTTTGGAATTACAAGGATATTTATGACTAGTAGTTGCTTAGATTGAGTAAAACATCAGCCTGTTTTATGTACAGGTCTGTGAAAATGTTTTTGCCCCCTTCCTGTTTTTTTAATTCTCTGCATGTTTGTCACACTTAAAGGGGTCATATGATGTTGCTAAAAAGAACATTATTTTGTGTATTTGGTGTAATGAAATGTGTGTATACGGTTTAAGGTTAAAAAAACACATTATTTTCCACATACTGTACATTATTGTTTCTCCTCTATTCCCCGCCTTTCTGAAAAGCGTAAATTTTTACAAAGCTCATCAGTCTGAAAAGCGAGGTGTGCTCTGATTGGCCAGCTATCCAGTGCTTTGTGATTGGCTGAATACCTCAAGCGTGTGATGGAAACGTTATGCCCCTTACCATATTGTGATACCGTGTCCCGGAGCGACGAGACCAAAAACATTTAAAACCCATTATAAACTAGGCTTTTGTTGCATCCAGTGGGGACATACTTACGGATTATAATGGCTTATACTATCTTTTTACGCGTTGCATCGCGCCACGTAAACATAAAACCATGTCTGCATTTGTGATCGGAGAAATTACAAACAACAAGCGCTACTCTACACTGCTCAAAACTCGCGTTTGAATCATCAGTGGCATATTCTTTACATACAAAAAACTTACTTACAGTCTGTGAGTCAGAACAGCCGGCATTGTAGTCTACTCTACCAGGATCAGGAAACAGTCCTGCATGTCCTGCACACATCTGAATATTTGGTTTGAACTGTTCTGGAACAGTGTTGTAAATACAACTTAACCACTGATTTCTAGTCATGTCCTCTTTTGGAAGGCCAAACAAAGTAGTTTCGCTTTCACAACGAAACACAGCATCACACACAGCGGCCTTGAGTGAGTGGCGGCCTAGAGTGAGGAATGGCTAGAGTGAGCGGAGGCTGGTGGGCTTGAGAACGGCTTGCGTCAACCACATGTGACGACCCCGGGGCTGGACTCTGCTTCATCCGCCGTGAAAGCCGATTCGGCGATCCACAGCGTGAAGTTGATGTATTCCCTCAGTGACCAGCACGGATCAGCTCCAGGCATGACGAAGCGGATATCGTCCTCTTTTGGAAGGCCAAACAAAGTAGTTTCGCTTTCACAACTAAACACACAGCGCCTTCACGACATGGTGGCAGCAACGATACTACAGCGATAATTAAACTTACACCTTCTTTCTTTGTGTGAACATTTGGGGCGGCTTTATGCAAATCTTCCTACATCGTGACATAGACATGTGGGGGAGTGTTAGAACGAGACGTTTTAGGTAGGCGTGGTTGACTCTTAACTTTTATAAAGAATATCTCTTTGGATTTGAGACTTTAGTCTTTGCAACTTTACAGATCTTCTTTATGCACCAAGAGCTTGTAACACTCCAAAGAGAAAGGAAAAATTTTAATTGCATCATATGACCCCTTTAAAGGATTCAGATCAAACTAATTTTAATATTACACAAAGATAACCCAAGTAAATACAAAATGCAGTTTTTCTAAAACTTAAATCTTAAATAATAATTTCATTTATTAAGGAAAAAAAGCTGTCCAAATCTGCCTGGCCCTATGTGAAAAAGTAATTGCCCCCTAAATCTAATAACTGGTTGTGCACCCTTGGCGGCAACAACTGCAATCAAGTGTTTGCGATAACTGGCAATGAGTCTTTCACATCGCTGTGGAGGAATTTTGGCCCACTCTTCTTTGCAGAATTGTTTTAATTCAGCCACATTGGAGGGTTTTCGAGCATGAATGGACTGTTTAAGGTCATGCCACAGCATCTCAATTGGATTTAAGTCCGGACTTTGACTTGGCCACTCCAAAACCTTAATTACATTTTTCTTGAGCCATTCAGAGGTGGACTTGCTGGTGTGTTTGGGATCATTGTCCTGCTGCATAACCCAAGTGCGCTTGAGCTTGAGGTCACAAACTGACGGCCGGACATTCTTCTTCAGGATTTTCTGATAGAGTGCAGAATTCATGGTTCCATCCATTTAAGTGATTTCTTGATTCAACAGGTCTGGCAGTACTCAGGCCTGAATGTGGCTTGTGAAATTTAACTCAGCTTTCTAAAATAATGTGGTTAATCACAGTTCTTTCATGATTTAACAGGAGGGGTCAATACATTTTTCAAGTAGGGCCAGGTAGGTTTGGACAGCTTTTTTCCCTTAATAAATGAAATCATCATTTAAAAACTGCATTTTGTATTTACTTACATTATCTTTGTGTAATATTAAAATTTGTTTGATAATCTGAATCTTTTAAGTGTGACAAATATGCAAAAAATATTAAAAAAAAAACAGGAAGGGGGCAAAAACCTTTTCACGGCACTGTATATCATTTTTACACTACTGTTTAAAAGGTCAGTAATATTATTAAATGTTTCTGGAAGAAGTAGACGAACGCTCACCATGCTGCCTTTGTTTTATTAAAATACAGTAAAAACATTTATAATGGTACAATTTAAACGTAATGTTTTTGTATTTTTATGTATTTAAAAAATAATTTATTTCTGTGATTTCAAAACGGAATTTTTAGCATCATTACTCCAGTCTTCAGTGTCACATGATCCTACAGAAATTATTTTAATATGCTGATTTGCTGCTCAAGAAATATTTCTTCTTATTATCAATGTTGAAAGCAGTTGTGCCACCTTATATTTTTGTGGAAACCATGATACGTTTTTTCAGGATTAAATATAAAGTTCAAAAGAACAGCATTTATTTGAAATCGAAATGTTTTTTAACATTATACATGCCTTTATTGCCACTTTTGATCAATTTAATGCATCCTTGCTGAATAAATAGTATTTCTTTCTTTCTTTCTTTTTCTTTCTTCTTTTCTAAAGTGAGTAACGGGTTAAGGGTTCGAGAATGCAGAATAAGTATGTAATCATTAATATGTGCTTTCACATATATTACTGATAAAGTACTGATAAGTACTGATAAACAGCCAATATGCTAGTAATATGCATGCTAATAAGCAACTAGTTGTTACCAAAAGTGCATATATACACAGTGTATATGTAGTTTATTTGAAAATATATACTAGTATACACAACAGCCGTAAGTAACATTTGGTACAACTTACTCATAATACAGCCAAAAATGTACATTGATAAATTATACAAACAAACCTGTACCCTTTATTTGATATCTAATAAATATACTGCTATATATTTATAAATGAGTCTGCTAATTGTGCCTACCCTCGCAAGTCCACATAAATACATTAATTTCTTTTAGAACTCATCATGATAACAGTCATATTTATTCTTAATTGTTTTGTCAACAGGCTAGCAAATGTAGTGTGTAAAATTGGTCTGTTAGTTTTATATTTCATTTTGTTTGTATAACTGCAAAGCACTGTGACAATATTATGCCTCGCTCTGGGCGTCCTGACCTGTCTTCTCAGCAGAGTCATAAACATGTCAAGTATTTAATAAGATGCATTCATCTTCCAAGCTTCCTATGGTTTATCATCAAAAGGCAGCATGTGTCTACAGAAACAAAACAAAAGATTTAGGATCCTTGCATTAATGTGTTTCTCAAGCCTGTGTTACCCAATCCAGTCAAATTTTAACCTGCTTGCTGCTGACCTTTTGAATGACTACGGGACAATTTGTATGGTGTTTGATGAGAGGTGCACTGTAGCTGTGACACATCATGAAAGGGCAGTGTGACGAGAGACAATACGATGTGTGAAAGTGCTATTCTTTGTATGCATTATGGTGGAAGATTCCCTTTTAACTTTAACTGCTTATGTTTTATTTTTAAAACTTAGCTGACCATAAACTTTAAGACTGTGATACATTCTTAATATGGTACACATGATCAGGTTAGACTAATGATTTCAGTCAATGACGCAAACGATATGGATTCACAATGACTCATCATCTTTCATGAGCCCATCATCCCAGTTCTCTGGCCAAGTGATGCATCTTCTTGTTATACACATATCAGAACAGATGAAGAACCATACCATTTTTTTAAATAAATGAATACTTTTATTCAACAAGAAAGCATTAAATTGATCAAAAGCGACACATTTATAATGTTGCAGAAATTATATTTGAAATAAATGCTTCCCTTTTGATCTTTTTATTCAAGAATTCTGAAAAAAATATCACAACTTGAAAAATATCACATAATATCACAACAAACATATTAAGCAGCACAACTGTTTATTTAATTTTGATAATAATAAGAACTGTTTTTGCAAATCAGCATAGATATTAGTATGACTTCTGAAGGATCGTATGAAACTGAAGACTAGAGTATGGCTGTTGAAAATTCAGTTTTGTCATCACAGGAATTTTTTTTATTATTATTATTTTAAAATATATTAAAATGCAAAACAGTTATTTTAAATTTTGAAAATAATTATGATATTACTGTTTCTACTTTATAAATGCAGCCTTGCTGAGCATATATGAGATGTCTGTCAAAAACATAAAAAAATCTACCTAAACTTTTAAACTGTAGTGTAAACTTATACATTGTTAGCTTGAGTGACTATTTTCTATATTTTTATAGTACTGTTTTCCATTATGTTGTAGTGTTTTATATTATCAAAATTCGAAAATGATGTTTAAATGTTACTTAATCTCATAGGACTGTGTTGCTCACCTTATGTTATCCAAATTCCCATCCCTGGAGAGCATTCTAGTAATGTCAGTAAATGAAGGCCGACGGTCTGCTGTGGGTTTCAGATTGGGATGTGACCATATTTTGAAGTTTTTCCAGCTCTTCATTGGAGCATGTCAAAATGCTCTATGTCCTGCATGCTAGCTTTGAGCTCCTCTTGCTTGGCAACTGTATAAAACACCTGAGCCTCAGCACGGGGTCCACTCTGTCCCACAGCTGTACGGGGCAGCCCTGTGGGTTTAGGCACAGACCTCTCACATTCATTCCAGCTCCCAATGGCCCTACTCTTGTTTTAGGTCAGATCAAGCATTTTAGTTTTGTTTGTGAGCCCAGTGTCACACATACACTTGTATAAAAATAGTGCTATCCTTAGCTTTTAAGATAGATCATCTTTTGTTGTTTTAATCCGTCGTCCTTGTTTCTCTTTTCTCCAGCAGACTGACACTGCTGTTCAAAAGTTGTGGGCCTTTAAGATTTTTTAAACTTAGGCGGACACATTTAATTGATCAAAATTGACAGTAAAAACATTCATAAGGTTAAAAAGGTTTTATATTTTAAATAAATACTGACTACGTTTACATGGACAACAATATTCCGATTTTAACACGATTAAGACAATACTCTGATTAAGAATCTACCATGTAAACAGAGATTTTTGATTACCTTAATCCGGATAAAGTCATAGTCGAAGTAAACACAAATCGTATTAAGACATGTGGAGTATTCCTATTTTAGTCGCATTATTGAAGTGCAGTATAGACACACCTTAATCACATTATTACCGCCGTGTAGGACTTTTTGCCGCATTTTGCGACAGGATACACACACGGCAGTGGTCAACCGTTTGACGGAAAACAAAAGAGCATGGCTTCAACAACGCCGTCATCTGTTTGCACGTATAGCATGACAAAATAACTGCACTGGAAGCTTTCATAAAATTAAAAATGAAACACCCAGAACTGTATATCGCACCATAAAGAAGACGAACTATATGTTTATATGTGAAATTCTGGAGGGGATGTCAGATGGTGTGGTGACGTAATGACGTGTGCCATTAATTGATCTATGTACTATAACATGTAAAACGGGAACATGAAAGGAATATTCTAAAGGCAACTCGTGTAAACACCTTAATCATAATATTGGCTTATTCAGAATAAGGTAAATAATCAGATTACTGATTAACATATTCGCTGTTCATTTGAACTTCTGTTCATCAAAGAATCATGAAAAAAATCTAACTTTCAAATATTAGTTAAAATATAAAAAAATATTTAAATATATAAAATATTTAGAATTTTAAGCAGCACAACTGTTTTCAACATTGATAATAAGAAATGTTTCTGGAGAAATAATGAGACTGTAGACTGACTGAATAAATTACATTTTATATTAGAACTGAGAACAGTTATTTAATTATAATAATATTTCATATTACTGTTTTTACTGTATATTTGATCAAATAAATGCAGCCTTGGTAAGCAGACTTCTTCAAAAATCTTACGTGTGTGTGTGTGTGTGTGTGTGTGTGTATAGAAGTAGAAATTTTGAAGTAGCAGTAGAAAGCATTTTCTTTTAAAACATACTCCAATAATCCTACTTTTACTGTCCTTGCTGTGTGTGTGTGTGTGTGTGTGTGTGTATGAATATTATATATATATATATATACACACAGACACACACACACACACACAGCAAGGACAGTAAAAGTAGGATTATTGGAGTATGTTTTAAAAGAAAATACTTTCCATTTCTACTTCTACTTCAAAGGTTTCTGGCAATTTCTAACAACTTCTGAGTGAAAATTGTTTCTATACCCACATTTTTTTTAGTATTTGATTGAACAATGGCTTAATTAACCTCCCAAACTTTGAAAGATGATGTCAGCTCTGAGGTTGCCATAGCAGCTGTCTGTTCTCCCTGGAAATGATACATCCAAGAGATGAAAAGAGCGCATCCATTCCCCTTGCTGACATCTAAATATTTATCCCACAGCCCATGACTGGAGAGACTGTCTGAATTAAGGTCTCTGTGATTTAGTTTAGATTTTATTTTTGTTCTTTTTATAATCCAGACAGCCCACCCTGGAGCTGAGCTCCAAGACCTGCGTACGATTAGATGATAGACATCTGATAAGAACGTTCAGATAGAGGGTGTCTAATAAAGCCAATGTCATTACACATGGACACATTCTGATCCCAACACACACATGGATAACAAGTAGTGTTATCAACTCTCTAGTATTAATATTCACTGATAAGAATTCTTATCCATTTTTACCCCCCTCTTAAATTTTTAGTTTTAAAATTTTTCTGGATTAAATTTTTTCCATTTAAAATTTTACTGTTTCAATGGTTAAATTAAATTTGATTCATCAAAAAGCATGTCTAATGAATTAAAAGTTATAATTATAAGTTATAAAGTTAAAATAAAAATTTGAAGGCCCTATGAAATATTTTTTCTCAAATTCAGTTTTACTTTTACCAAATTCAGTTTTCTGGATTCTGGATTTCATTTTACAGTAATGGTTTAATTAAATAATAATAATATTAATAATCAAAAACATAATTAATTGATTTTTGTAAAAAAAAAAAGATTATTATTTTATTTATTTCTTTTTTTCCAGAAACACTGTGTTGTGTATTTAAAATTTTCTGCTAAATAATTTCTGTTAAATAATTTTTCTTGTAAAAAAATTTATCTAATTATTATTTAGTAACTAGTTCCACAGAAATTTTACGTTCAGTCAATTTCTGACTTCAAAGTGTTATCTGAATTGTTAGCTTTTAGTTAGCTCAACCTTTACTGAACTAGTGTTATAGTCCACTCAGCAGAATTACAAAATGTTTTAATTGGTCAAACATTTAGAAAACTACAGCAAGTTATTTTAATTAAAATTTAACCATTTACTCCATGTGTTTTATATGTTACCTCAACTAAGATTTATTATTTGGGCCATCATAAGAAATTGCTGTGGAACTAGTTGTTACATTTCATATATTTTTATAGTTTAACAAAATTATTAAAAATGATTAACTGGTGTCTATCAATCACTAAAACACATTACAACACATAATAGCCTTTATTAAATAACAATCTGCATTTATAAAATTTTTCATACCGACTAAACCTACAGGCTTGAAGAAAAAAAAAGTCACCTACATCTTTGGATAGCCTGAGGGTCAGTAAATTAACAGCAAATTTTCATTTTTGGGTGAAATATCCCTTTAAAGTGGAGTGGTCTGGTCACATGCCAGTGTTTGGTGCCTTGGAAGAACTGACTGGCCAGCATCTGAAAACTTGCAATGATGACCAGTGAAACCTTTGGCCACGCCCTGATGGAGAAAGAAAAGTACAATTTATCTCAAAAAATGAAATGATGCCTTTTAAATAATTTACAATTTAACAATATCAGTTAATTCAATTTGTGATGAAACAGACGTTGCAACCATTTTTTTGGGGGCGCACACAAAAATTCTCACAATTTATTACACAACAGAGAGCATTGATGCTGACTGTGTTCATAAAGATTTGTAACAGAACATGTCACAAAGTGCTTTACATCCAAGATGGAGAAACAGTACAAAATATATAACAATTAAGAGAACAATTTAGAACACACACACACACACACACACACATACACACATACACACAAAAAACACATATGCACACAGACCAGATGACCAGAGACAACATTACTACAATACATCATATGTCATTAACCGGTGAGAAAACTTTACAGTACAGTTAGTAAAAGTTCAACAATACCAGGAAGTTTTTTCACGGTTTCTTCAAGTTAAGACAAACTTTTATTTTGACGGGTTGCTGTGAGGACCTGTTTCTGTTTGTATATGATATGACGATATTTTTTCTCAAAAGAAATGAAATGCTAATGCAGTGTCTCGCAGAGCAGTTCTAGCGATTCATGTACTGTATATACTGAGGTGGCAGAGGCTGAAAACACTGTGAGCGTCACGCGCGCTTCAATATGTGTGGTAGTAACCAAAACTGCACGTCTGCACCATTCATTCACACAGAGACATGAACAACATGGAGGATTCATATTTAAATGGTATTTTGTGGCTTAATATTCACAGACACTAATCCATATCGCGTTTTCATGTAAGTGTAATGACCTACGTTTGAATTATTCATCCAAAATATGTGACCCTGGACCACAAAACCAGTCATAAGATTTATACATCATCTGAAAGCTGAATAAATAACCTTTCCATTGATGTATGGATGCATGTATGGATGTATGATGTATTTGTTAGGATAGGACGAAATTTGGCCGAGATACAACTACTTGAAAATCTGGAATCTGAGGGTGCAAAAAAAAATCAAAATACTGAGAAAATCGCCTTTAGAGTTGTCCAAATGAAGTTCTTAATTATGCATATTACTAATCAAAATTTTTGTTTTGATATATGGTAGGAAATTTACAAAATAACTTCATGGTATATGATCTTTACTTAATATCCTAATGATTTTTGGCATGAAAGAAAAATTGATCATTTTGACCCATACAATGTTTTTTTGGCTATTGCTACAAATATACCCAAGTGACTTAAGACTGGTTTTGTGGTCCAGGGTCACATATGGCAAATTCCGTGACATTCCGCGTTATACAGTAACTTCTGTACGTAAATTCCTATGCTATAACTGCCTTCCAAGAATTCAAAGCTTTCAGGTTTATTTACAGTTTTTTTCAACAGCTAACAAGCGTTTACCAATACTTACTTTTTCTAAACTCTTAACACAGCAACACACCTACATCACACAATTAGCCAAATAGTTAATTTTCTGGCCAAAACCACATTTTGTTAAATAAATATGAACTCTGCATTTCAAAATGCTGAATACCTTTTTCTGCCTATACTAACTCTATCAAAACACAGCAAACCCGATTCAAAATCGAGTCATTCTCAGGTTACGTATGTAACCCTAGTTCCTCGAGGGAACGAGACGCTGCGTCTCGGTGCCATACTTCCGGCGTCCCTGCCGGCGCTTGCTACATTCCTAGAAGCTGACGCTGGCTCCGCCGCACGTGCTTTTATAGCTTCCCGTTCATGACGTCATCCGCCGTGACGTACCGCTCAGCTATTGGACTGATTTCACATGTGATTCAGAGCGTGGGTCACTGAAGGCGTTCCCCTAGTGTTCTCGACGCAGCGTCTCGTTCCCTCGAGGAACTAGGGTTACATACGTAACCTGAGACGTTTTCTATCCAGCAGGAACATATAGTCAATCATAGCGCATGCATAGACTGTCAAAATTCTAACAATTACTGGCATTACAAAAACTGCATTACTTGTCATGTTTCAGTTTGACCTGTATAGAACATACAATATGAGATACATTTAAATAATAATAATAATAATAATAATTCAGTCAGCTGAACTCTGCACTTTTTTGTGTGTGAATGTGTGGATTCATTTTAGATAGTGTGTGTAGTGCATAGTGAAGGAGTCATCAGTACTTTATGTAATGTAAAAGAAAAGTGACAGAATTGCGGCAGTAAAGGCTTTATTGGCAAAATGAAATTGCTGTCAGTGGAAAAAAACATACACCCCTTTGCCTTTTCCCCCCTACCTCTCCTTCTCCTTTGTCAGAAAGTCAGAAAGTTATTACCAAGTTTACCCACACAAGGATGTTGACTTGGAGACAGGAGCGTCCAGTGCAGAAGAAAGTATGGACAGGGTGCAAACATACATGATAGTGCAGACATACACCGGAATTATAGCACTTCTGTAATATAAGAAAAACATAGAATTAAATAATGCACCCAGAAGTAGAAATATAGAAGAAGAAAAAAACATGTAATTGTTTACAGTTTTTTTACAATCATTTTTGCACTAATAACAAAACCTTCATGTCATTTTTTTAAATTCTAGACACATAATTCACAACCGATGATCAAAATGCAAATTTTTCAAAACGCTTAACACTTTTTCCAAATGCTTATACAATATACATGAACCAAAGATCTTTTGTTCATTGAACTAAAATCACCGGCTCAAAATGTCATTTCATTACAATTATCTAACTATCAATTGATACAACTTCTCAAAATGCTACATAACTGTTGCATTGCTCATGAAGCATAGTTTTTTTTATGGAAAATGCTGAACAATATTAAAGGGGTCATATGATGCTTTTTTAAAGATCATTATTTTGTGTATTTGGTGTAACAGAATATGTTGACATGCTTTAATGTTCAAAAACACATTATTTTTCAAATACTGTACATTATTGTAGGTCCTCTATGCCCCGCCTCTCTCAAACACATCGTTTTCAACAATGCCCCCTCCTTTGACAAGTGCAGTCTGCTCTGATTGGCCAGCTGACCCACTGCATTGTGATTGGCTGAACACCACAAGCACGCGTCGGAAATGTAACGCCCCGTACCATAATCGCTTCAGCTTTCAAAGTAAATATCAAGACAGTTAATAATGTTGTTAGTTTTACCATCAGTTCAAGCCCGAAAGGGCAACAGAGTCGCGTGACAGACACAGTGATGATGCAGTACACAAGCCGCGGTTAAGACAGCTGACGTGCTATGATTTCTGACAAGCAGTTCACTCTCCTGTGATGTGACCCTGTTCCCCTCACACACACACACACACACGACGCGTTACTCTGCGCTGCGCAAAACTCCGCATTTGAACAGTCAATAGCAAATACTTAAACTAATAACAAAACATACTTACAGTCACTGATTCAGAAGCTCCAGATTGTTATAGCAAAGTCGGAATTGACCCCTTTTTTTTTTTTAGAAATAGTCTTTGTGCACAACCAGCCTTGTACTCTTCTAGGTCGTCCATAAAATGCCTTGCTCAAATTCGAACATCTGGGTTGTGCTGTTCTGTTGTAAATAAATCTTAACCAATGATTCCTAATTGCATCTACTTCCGGAAGGCCAAATAAAGTACTTTTGCTTTCGCACCGAAACATACAGCGTCTCCCTGACATGGCTGCATCAACACTACTGCTGTTCCTGAAACCACGCCTTCTTTCTTTGCATGCACATTTGGGCGGCATTATGCTAATATTTCCACATAGTGACGTAGATATGTGGGGGCGTGTTAGAACGAGGCATTTTAGGTAGGCGTGGTTGACTCTTAACTTTCATAAAGAATATCTCTTTGGATTTGAGACTTTAGTCTTTGCAACTTTACAGATCTTCTTTATGCACCAAGAGCTTGTAACACTTCAAAGAGAAAGGAAAACTTGAAATAGCATAATATGATCCCTTTAAATGTTTTGATTATGAAAGTGAAGCAACTGAAGAATTTGTATGAGTATGTTCAGGTATGATCAGTTTTAAGATGCCTGTTGTTGGGAGAAAACATACCGTTATCATTGTTAACAGTATTTGTTTTTCCTACAATAAATGTCTTTTTAGAGGGTGATAGAGCTGGAAGCTGATGAAAACCATTCATATTTTTGGGTGAGGCAGGCTTTAACATGGAGGAGAGGTTGAGATTGGCCCAGAATGATGTTCGCTGGGGGGCCTGACTACCCCCCACTGAATGTGATTTTTAGGGGGCCCCATAGCAAAATCAGTGCAATGAGCCCATAATTCCTAGCGACGGCACTGAGAGCAATCATGGTTTCAGGCCCATCCACAGTTTATTACCTTGTATTTACCCCCATACTTTCCTCTCATTACTGTAACCCGACTGAGGAATTTTTCTCCATGTGGAGGTGGAAGGTTCACAATAGTCACTCTTCTCCAGGCCATAGATGATGCGTGCAATGACATCACAGGAGGAGACCAATGTCAGGCCTGTATTTGCCATGCCAGAAGATTTTTTCCAAGATGTTTTGAAAACATCCATTATGATGTGGATGAGAACCTGCCAAATCCACAAGACAGGGTTGATAAAAAACATAGAAGTGCAGTGAGGAACACTTCAGTTGACATTTTACTGTAGGCCTACTGTAGTTTTTTTTGTTTTTTTTTAAACCTGTTGTGAGTTGATTATTTCATCAATAATTTTAATACATTTTGTGTAGAACCAACAGAACCAATGAATAAACCATAGAACCAATGGATGTGTAGAACCATAATGAAAGCTGCATATTTAATGATTGTACTAAAAACTACACAGTGAAACTATGGGTATATTGTGTGTCTAGATTTTTGAAAAATGACATCAAGGTTCTGAAATTGGTGACAAAATGATTGTAAAAAACTTTAAATCAATGTACCGATATGTTATTTACAAGTGTGCAGATAATGTTATTTACAGATGTAAGGATTCTATCACATGTATAAATGTGCCAGTTGTGATGGACAATGTATAGGTATGAATGTTTTAATTGTTCAGGCTGAATATAACCTGCGGGAAAAAACTGTTCTTATGTCTGGCTGTTCGAAGAGAGAGTGGGCTGGGTGTGTGGGGTCCAAAGTGGTTTTCTTAGCCCTTTTCCTCACTCTGGAGATGTAAAGATCTTGGAGGTTGGGCAGGGGGGCACCAATAATCCTCTCAGCAGTCCTGACTGTCCGTTGTAGTCTCTTGATGTCTGATTGGTAGCTGAACTACTCTGTCAACTACTCCTCTCTCACGTCCAACTATTCCTCTCCCTTGTCCAACTCTCCCACGTCTAGACATTTTCTTACTTTTTTTGCTTCTCTTTGTTGTTCTGTATTGTTTTGAACAAAACAAATCCAGAGTGCCTTTTTTATTGTGCATGCCCATGTAATGGAAAGACTTGGAATTATTCATTACTGTAAGATTGGAATCATCTATTTTTCAATTATTAGTAACTAAAATAATTCTCATCAGCTCTTTTAAGCTGCTGTTGTTGCAGAAGTAAAGGCTTTACACTATATTTAAAGTTTGGAACATAAGGTCTTCATTTCTGTCATGCTGTGTTTAAGCATTTGTGAAAAAGATAAGAAAGATCCATGATTTTGGTATGGGGTAAGCTTGTGTAAAATGAAAATTTACGCATTTTAGAAATGTGTTAATTGACGGAATATTGTGTGAAAACAACAAATTGTGTTAATGGTATGGTCACGAGAAATGGATGCTGTGCTAATTGTGTTTAGAGTTTTGAAAATGTGACTATAGATTGGACTATAGATCAGGATGTTAGCAATTGAAAAAAACTGTAAACAAAAAGATAAACGCAAAGCAAACCAACTCAGAATCAGCAAGTACAACAGTTTACTATGAGCACACTTTGATGAAACCGTCTCCGCAATTTTGTGAACCGAGTGAACTGAGGACCCGAGGCAACATGCCCCCTCATCTATCCTGATAGCCTTTTATGGCCATTAAATTTCCTTTGTGACTCCAGCCCTAATCCTATCTTTGCGAATCACATCTCATCCACAGAGTCCGTAATGATCTTCTCTCCTGACTTTCCTTCAACAGAACCTGATTTTGATGTTGCACGTCAGACTCATGCAGTAATTCTCCTCCTTGAGCTTCAGCTCTATACATAATTCAAGCCCGATCCATCTGCCTGTTACATGGATTAATATTTTCTGCACAGATTTGTAGGAGGAGATTGTGTCCATATGCCGGAGGCTACGGAGAGAGTAGCTTTGTGGAACGCCATCATTTTCTTTCCGCAGACTTGAGTGGCAGAGATGGAGAGCACTTCAGGACCGTCACATTCAGGCTGATTGATGCTCTCCACACTCTAGGCAGTGCTCTTTAGAATGATAGTGCTCTCCCAGACCAATACACCAATCAAAACAAAGCATGTGCACCAATTTGAGAGCAGTCAGACATGTAAACAAATATAATGATCTCGGTCACAGCTTAGATTATTTAAAGCAGGACCGTTTGTAATGTTGCCTAAAGGTGTTTATTGAAAATCTATATATCTGGCTGTCTACTCATGTTTTTATGATCAGTTATTGACTGAACTTGTAGAGTCTATTAACTCTTCGTATATTGAGGTATTATTTTTGTTGTTTGGGTTTCTCTGAAAGGCTAGCTGACAGCTTGGGTCATGATGACTGAAGAAAAATGGTCACATTGATTTAAGACCATATTTATGGCCGATAAGTTTTTCGCCAGCCCTGCAGTCGTTCTATTTTAGCTTCTCCCGTAATGTCATGTCACAATATATGGCCTCCATTGTAAAATGTATTCTTTTTTTGAAGATTAATATTAGTTATTATAGTGGTGTGTGTGCCCAGTATAGGGAGAGGAAGAGGATATGAATTGCTGAGAGGAGAAAAGGGGAAAAAGCTCTGCTCAAAACTTGAGCTGACTACCTAGCCAGCATTTTAAGTCATCATGGGCGCACTGCTGACCTGAAGGCAGTTTCACAAGATAGGCAGCTTCTGATATTCCTCATTTTGGTCAAGTTCAGCAGCATGAAATGCATCTTTCATGAACTGGGCAATCCCAGAATGCATTGCGATTGGCTTAGTGAAAAATTCATCTAGCATGACAGTTGAGAGATGTTTATAAATCTACATATGTCAGGGTTTTTTTTCCAAGAAATTAATACTTTTCTTCAGCAAGGATGCATTAAATTAATCAAAAGTGACAGTGTTACAAAAGATTTCTATTTCAAATAAATGCTTTTAACCTTCTATTCATCAGGTCCTGAAATCATGAAATCATGGTTTCCACAAAAAAATATCAAGAAACACAACTTTTTTTCGACAGTGATAATGTAAGGGTGTATTCACACCTGTCTTGTTGGGTTTGATTGAATCGAACTCAAGTTCATTTCCCCTCTTGGTGCCGATCTTTTGGGCAGGTTTGAATACAGCGATCACACTCGGGTGTGGACCAAACAAGCATACCGAGACCCAGCTGAAGAGGTGGTCTCGGTCCGCTTCCAAACGAACTCTGGTACGGTTCGTTTAAGGTGTGAATATGACCCGACCTCGATCCGACCCGATTGCAGAAATCATGCTCCAAAACAGACAGCTTGCACATGTAGTGCTGTTTTTTGCGTTTCAATCACTTGTTTTTAAACCACAATGCTTAAAAATGCATGCAAATTATGAGTTTTCGTGACCATGGCGCACACCAACGTGACGTGAGCGCACTAAATAGGCTAAAGCTTGCCGCAAAAGTTACCATGTATATATTGGGGGAAATAGTAAGGAGATATTTGAATTATTTATTAATAAACTAGTGTTTTCTGAGTCAGTGTCGCAAAGATGAAATTGATGATACTGACTCGCCATCTCATCATTGGACGTGCCTTTAGACAGAAATGCATCTTGGATTACATAATGAAAGAGTTTTTGTTTTGGATTTGAATTATTTCATTTTGTAGTCATTTAAAGCTTTCTATAGATATATTCGTCATGTCTGTAAGGAAAATATTCGCTGATTTTCGGTTCATTTTTGTGAAGCGCTCCTGATCAAAACCGAGGCGGCAAGCGCATCCTGTTTGTTTTCTTTATTTTACAAAAGCACAACATTTTGTTGATATAGTGAGTGCACACATATAAAATAGACCCTTTACAGTTCTGAACGATGTATTATTCTTATCTTTATGAGCAAAAATGATGGTATATTTAATTTGTTTCCACTGATGTCCTGAAGCGTGCTTCAGCTTCCACTCTCCGCACAAACGATTGGATATGCGCCTAATAGCACACATTTATCTAGGTTAAATGTTAAAACTAACATTGTGATATGCTTTAAGTATTTTATATCTATAGATTTTATTTTCGGCAAGTCGTAATTACAACATCGTATGACATTGTCTCATATGATGCTCATACGTTTCTTCATATTACGCTAGTATCTGATAACACCAAATCAGTAAAAGAATAAAAATGGCACAATGAAAGTTCTCCATGATTAGCCTGTTTTTGCACATCCTGTTTTCCCTGCTTGAGCATTTCTGTCCAATAAATGGATGACCTAAGCACACATGTAGTTTTGTTTACAATTTCTGGTTCACTTTTAAAAAGGGCACCAAAACCGAAACAAACAAAAAAAATCTACATTGTATTTGGTCCGGACCAAAGCAAGTGAACTAGTGGACTTTCCTGGTGTGAATACACCCTAACAAATGTTTCTTAAGCAGAAAATCAGCATATTAGAATGATTACTGAAGAATCATTTGACACTGAAGACTGGAGTAGGCCTAATGGATGCTGAAAATTCAGCTTTGCGTCACATTAATAAATTAAATGTAAAATATATTAAAAGAGAAAACTCATTTTAAATCGTAATAATATTTCACATTATTGCTGTTTTTATTGTACTTTTGTTTAAATAGATGCAGCCTTGGTGAGAATAAGAGACTTCTTTCAATTACATTTCAAATAAATCTTTGTCCTCATACTTTTTAACAGTAGTGTAAATTATAATATGCATATAATTTTTATGCTCATTAGTATATCACATTGTTAGCTTAGCAACATGCTAGCATCAAACTCAAATTGTGAGTGTAGTCTCCCTTTACCTGTGAATCATTTATTTTAATGGCATGCAGAGATGTGACCTATGTAAAGTGTTCCAAATCAGTCCCGTAATAGGTTCCATTGTGGGTAGAATGCTGCCAATGTTGGTAGCTATTATATTATGACCGGGGCCTTTGCTAAAATTCATAGGGCCTGGATCAGTTTACAACCTAAAAGACCTAGGTAGACCCCTAACACTGTTTATGATTGTCCTCCCATGATGACAGTCCTGTCCGTGTAAATGTATGCATGAAGAATTGATCTAAACTTGCAGGGATTTAGAGGTCTTTTGATGTGACAACACACTGAAAATTGCTTAAAATAGCACTAGAGATTAAACTGATGTAATCCTATTTAAAGGAACCTTCACCAAATGTTTATTATTCAATTGCCATCTGCCAGAAAACTCTTGCTTAACCAACAAATTCCTCCTTTAGGAAAGACGGCATTTATATTTGCCTGTATTTATATCAGCCTTTGCTAACTTCACTCAGTGTCACCATATACCGCTGACCCTCAGCACTCAAAGTAAACTCTCTGATAATTAAACCCTGTGTTCCCCTGACAATAGAGTCTGAAATCAAATGGGAAGGGTCGGTTGTACTCATCAGACCTGAGCCACATCGCCCATCCTCAGTTAAGTGCTTTCTGATGTGCAGCTGCCCAAGATTAGCAGGTATTTCAAGGCTGGCTCAGATCGCTCATGCTAAAGCTTTATCAGACAACCCTTGTGAGCCGGAGACAAGCAAAAGAGGAGATTATATTAGAAGACAATGGGTCTCTGTTTAATGAGAGCAGGCTCCTAACAACACTCGGTTCAAGGTTTTATTTTTTTCTTTTCAGGAAGGACGTTTGATTAAAGCGGCTTGCCTGTTTTTGAGCATCTGGGATGTGCCAGGGGATTTCAGCTTTTGCTTTTAGAGTAGGCCTATAAGTTGACAATGAACCTTTGGGTGAAGTTAGTTACTTGTAGCCTAGTTGTTGCCTAGAAATCCACTCAAACCTTGTACTTATTTGCTCGGCCCTTTGTCATTCAAATCTCTATGCTTTGTATTTCTATGAAATAAAAAAGGAGAATTCTAAAGAATCTTTACACAATTTTTTTTGTATGATAGCTTGGTGTGAGGAACAGACATCTGTTATTCGTCTCAAGTGAGCTATAAACTTGAGAACACTTTCGACTGGATCACTGAGCCAGTGAATCGCTAAGGAAAAAAAAACGTACCGTATGAATTAAACTGACTCAGTTGTTGAGGTAAAATCAATACAGGTACACTAATAAAATCTGTAAAAATAGTGCATTGTGTTATGTTTTGGAGTTGATATAGAAATGTCAGTAAAAATGAATTGATAATGATTTGGCAGAAAATTACCAGTACATTTTCATTAATTTTTTACAGTGTTTATAATATTATAATGTATATTAATTTATAACTAAAATTATATTATTATTGATTATTATCTTATTATAATTGATCATTATTATTATTGTAATTGATTATTGTCTTATTTAATTATCTACTATATACAGTATATATAGTATATATATATATATATATATATGTATGTATACACTGTATGTATGTATATGTATATTATATGTAATTTTTTAAATAATATAATATAATAATTTAAATATTTATCATTTTAAATATAATATTTAAATAAATAATATTGTATACAATTTTGTGATGAAATTTAAGTTCACTACACTGCACTACATAAAGGTTATTTATTGGCATTGATGATTCCATGAAGTATCTTTAACGTTCATGGAACCTTTTCATTGTACTAAAGGTTCTTTATTGTGGAAAAAGATTATTTAGATTATTAAAATGTTCTTCACACTAAGAAAAAATTGTTCTTTTAAGAGCTGTTCACTGAAAGTTTCTTTGGTGAACCCCAAATAGTTCTTCTATGGCATCATTATGAAAACTCCCTTTTGCAACCTTTATTTTTTTTAAACTCTTAAGTCTTAAAATCTGCTTTATAGATTGAGATCTGATGTGGATTTCTGATTCCCTTGAATGCACATTAGACTGAGTGGCATTGATATATATCCTGTTAAATCTGTTCTTCTAAACTCATCTATCACCTTTACTCTTTTGTTCTCATCCTGCAGTACTGTGCTGCCCTCACTAGGAGGCCTATTGTAACTGCAGTAGTCTGTACTATAATTTGTGATCTCCATTTCCATTTGGTTTTGAATTTTAGGGGGTAAACCTTTCCTCACATCTCCAAAAGATGTCCCTCACTCATTGCTTTTGTGCAGCTTCTCCAGACTTCACCTTCTGAATGTCCACTGTGCACTAAATGTTACACTGTTGGAAACATGAACTTGACGTATTTTAAGGCTAACCCAAAATAGTTATTCTATGGCATCATTATGAAAACTCCCTTTTGCAACCTTTATTTTTTTTAAACTCTTAAGTCTTAAAATCTGCTTTATAGATTGAGATCTGATGTGGATTTCTGATTCCCTTGAATGCACATTAGACTGAGTGGCATTGATATATATCCTGTTAAATCTGTTCTTCTAAACTCATCTATCACCTTTACTCTTTTGTTCTCATCCTGCAGTACTGTGCTGCCCTCACTAGGAGGCCTATTGTAACTGCAGTAGTCTGTACTATAATTTGTGATCTCCATTTCCATTTGGTTTTGAATTTTAGGGGGTAAACCTTTCCTCACATCTCCAAAAGATGTCCCTCACTCATTGCTTTTGTGCAGCTTCTCCAGTCTTCACCTTCTGAATGTCCACTGTGCACTAAATGTTACACTGTTGGAAACATGAACTTGACGTGTTTTAAGGCTGGCTCAGATCGCTCATGCTAAAGCTTTATCAGACAAACCTTGTGAGCCGAAGACAAGCAAAAGAAGGGAATTATATTTGAAGACAATGGGTCTCTGTTTAATGAGAGTAGCCTCATATCAACACTTGGTTCAAGGCTTTTTTTTTAATTTCAGGAAGGACATTTGATAAAAGCACAGTACAAACTTTGCATAGCTGTGCATCAGGATGAAGATCTGAACTTCTAAATGAGTTCATCAGGTCTGCTCTTGTGTGTAAATGTTCATGTGCTAATCCTCGAATCAAGGTGTCCATATCAGGCTTTCCACCTTGGTGCTGCGTGTGTCTGTCTAGAGCAGCACAGATGAAGCCAGGATGGGATTAGGGAAGAGTTTCCTTGATTTAATAAACTACTATGGCTCAGAAATGTAAGGGATAAACCTGGGCTCACAGAGACAGTTGCAGAGTTGTGCAGTTGCACATCAGAGAGCTGCCACACATCGGCACGCCTCTTTCATGAGCCCAGGCGACGCATGTCCTACTTACGCTCGCTCCAAAGTCCCAGGCTGGGACGAAGGGGAAGATTGAGCTTTCACCGCTAAAAAGATTAAAGGTTGACAAAGTGCAAAACAAATCTGTCAGAGAGAAACAAGTACAATACTGTTTTCTGATAATATTATGATTGAATTAGACAGTCCGTGAAGTGAATTTTAAATACACTTTTTTTTCTCATCTTTAATTACATATTTATGTTTGATATATTGTACAAATTTTGTGGTTGGTAATATTTTTAAATGTTTTTGAAAGAAGTCTCTTATGCTTATTCTGTCTAGAGCAGCACAGATGAAGCCAGGATGGGATTAGGGAAGAGTTTCCTTGATTTAATAAACTACTATGGCTCAGAAATGTAAGGGATAAACCTGGGCTCACAGAGACAGTTGCAGAGTTGTGCAGTTGCACATCAGAGAGCTGCCACACATCGGCACGCCTCTTTCATGAGCCCAGGCGATGCATGTCCTACTTACGCTCGCTCCAAAGTCCCAGGCTGGGACGAAGTTGAAGATTGAGCTTTCACCACTAAAAAGATTAAAGGTTGACAAAGTGCAAAACTAATCTGTCAGAGAGAAACAAGTACAATACTGTTTTCTGATAATATTATGATTGAATTAGACAGTCCGTGAAGTGAATTTTAAATACACTTTTTTTTTCTCATCTTTCATTACATATTTATGTTTGATATATTGTACAAATTTTGTGGTTGGTAATATTTTTAAATGTTTTTGAAAGAAGTCTCTTATGCTTACCGAGACCGCATTTTTAAAATCAAAATCACTGTTTTGCCTTTTAATATATTTTAAATGTAATTTATTTCTGTGATGCAAAGCTGACTTTTTTAGCAGACATTACTCCAGTCTTCAGTGCCATTGAAACATTTCTTATTATTATCAAGAAAGTTTTGCTGCCTAATATTTTTGTAGAAACCACAAAACACTTTTTCGGGATTCTTTGATGAATATAAAGTTCAAATTTTACTTGAAATAGAAATCTTTTGTAACATTATACATTTCTTTATTGTCACTTTTGATCAATTTAATGCATTATCGCTGAACAAAAGTTCATTCTTAAAATATTATACAAATGAATAATATTAAAATTATTATTGTTTATTATAATCATTATAATTTATTAATGTAATGATATAAAATTATAATTCTATAAAATAAAATTTTAATATAGATGTAATATAGATTATTTGTATATATTATACTTTTTTAGATTATTACTATATTATTATTTATTATTATTATTTATAATAACTAGATATAATACAATTTAATTATACATTTAACATTATAATAAAACAAATATTGTAATGTAGTGATAAAATTAGCTTATTTCAGTTGATTACTAATGGTATTAGTATTTATAGTAATAAGAATAAGAATCAGAATATTTTGGTAAATAGATCTTGTACTAATGTATAGCTCCCCCTGTGAGCTTAATGAGGATAAATGATAAGGAATATGGTTGTTTTAGATCAGTTTCCCATCGGATCCTGTAATCTGGGAGGTTTATCTTTCTGTGAGAATATGAATGAAGGCAGTCCAGCAGTGAAAGCGCTTGTCAAAGGTTACATCATCTTTAAGTCCAGCTGAGCTTGACTCGCTTCACGTGAGCCCGTAGAATGTGTGGCGAGATTGAGCTGCGGATTGTTGGAGGATTACTAGTCCAGATCCACAACAGAAATTAAAAAATGAAAAGATGGGTGCAGTCTCATGAGCAATAACAACCCAGCTTGAGGGCAGAGCTCAGCCTAAAGCAAGACGCCTCTTTACGTCACAGAGAGATTCAGTTTAAAGCTGAAAGTAAAAAGAATACAGCAGCAGTGCAGCGCAGCAACTCAGCTCAGCAGAGCTCCAGCACCACGTCTGTCTGTGAGTGAGGGATCCACCACCAAACTGGCTGACCAGGAGAGTTGGGGATGCTGGGATCAATCGATCCACCTGCAGCTGAGCAGCTCAGGAGACTTCCTGCCTTGTGAGTGACCTCTGACAGTGGGTGTACTTAAATTAGTCTCCTCAGGGTATCATTTAGCATGTTTCCTTCAGTGGAAGCTTTGCATGCGACGTTTAACTTTGTTTTACACTTTTATATTACGTTTTCTTGCTCTTTGCTCAAACTATCTTGGCAGTTCATTGTGACCTCTTGTTGCTTATTGAGGAGCTCATTAATTACATCAACTCGTTTTTGAGAAGTACTCTGTACTAAATTCATCAAATGAAAGCATACAACATCTACATGTTTGGATTTATTTATTGTTTTTTTCCTACTGTAAGATGCATTTTCGTATACATGCATTGTATGCATACAAAAAATTGTGTGCAGTGGACTGCTGAAAAAGACACTTTATATCACCTTATTAATTTTTCAGTACATGATTTATGGGATCCACAGGGGTTTTAAAGGTTTTTTTTTGTTTGTGTGTTTGGCTGGATTAGGAATTTTGCCTTTGTAGGATTATGTTACAATTGAATGATATCACCTAAAAGTCAAGCGCTGCCGCTGAACCTGCCCTCTGAAGTCCAGGATAAGTGTCTCAACACTGGCTGTTTCTCTGCTGTCACAGGTGATTCTCAGCGGGTCGAGATGCCACGGAAAGACATGGAGGTAATCATGGGACAAATGGTTGTTCTGGAGGCCTGGTACACCCCCACTACCTCCATCGAGAAGAACGCGGCCATCTGGACCTTCATGGCCAATCACTCCAAACAAGTGAGTATGTTTGGAAACAGCATTATAAAATTCTTAACACATAGAATATTTGTACAAAAAATGATATAGTATTATAATGTAATATAATATATATATATATATATATCTCAAAAGCTTAATGTTTAATTTTAAAATATGTCCATGTTATATATAATTAATTTATTAACAGTAAGTAAATAAATAAATAAATATATTTAACTCAAAATCTTGATATTCAATTTTAACATTTGTTATATATATGTTATATATAGGTCTTAAGTCTTGTTATATATAATTACTGATTAATAAAACTCAATTAAATGTATATACATTTATACCAAAATCTTGAAGCTGAATTTTAAAATAAGACTTATCCATGTTATATATGGATAATTTATTTATAATAATTCATAACATTTATATAGAATTTTGATGTTGAATTTTAATTTGAATAAGTCCATGTTATATATAGTTTCAATGTAATATGCAATTTATTCATAATTAATTGTTTATATTTGCATCTTGATGTTAAATTTTAAAATACAGCAAGTCCATGTTATACTGTATATACATCCAAGTCTATGTTATATATAATTAATTTACTAATAATAATTAAGGAAATGTGTATATGTTATATATTTAACCCATAATCTTGATATTGATTTTAGAAGTCTACATTATATATAAGCTATCCATTTCCTGTCCTCCTTTGCTGTCGTTTTGAAAAAAAGAGGGATGGATTACATGATAGAACAATCTGTTGTCCTCCATCAGCAGACTAATAAAATACGTGAACCTGACATGTCAGACCCAGCTCACTCAACAGATGGCTTTCACATTAATGTCACAGGAAGAGTACACTGTAAAAAATTCATGTGTAATCTACAGGAATTTACTGTGATTTGTGCACAGGAAATTACTGTATGCTAGTTCACAGTAGAATACCGTAGTTTCAGTCAAAATTGCAGTAATCTAAGAAGTACTGTGAGTGTCACAGTAACCAGCAATGTCTTGCAGAAAATCACAGTAATTACCAATGTATTGTAGAAAACACAATAACTAATTATGTACTGTAGAAAATTACAGTAACCAACAATGTGCTGTAAAAAAATAATGGATATTATTTACATCCAGCTTAGTTTTCACAAGAGAGTGGGCGTGACTATTTGTAACTTGAATGTGTTTGGCTTCTGGTGTCTTTCGCTTCCAGTTATTTTACCTGTACAAAAACAGCCCATTATACTGCTTCATACAAACTTTTAATTATTATCATATTATTTTAACTTCAGTATCATAATCATAAATTCACCCCCCAGAATGCGATTTCACCGTACTGCCATACACTAGGGTTTTCTGAAACCCAGCCACTGGGATAGAGAAGGAAAACATAGTAGCCTACACTGGCAGCTGGGTTTCCAGCCAATGACTGCATTTCATTTGACCTCACTGTAATTCAGTTACGTTTTAGGTTTGAATAGATAATACAGGAAGCAAATGTATTCTTTAATAAAAAAAAAAATAAACAAAAATGACCAGAAGGTCTAGCAATATCTAGCATATCTAGCAATAAGTGAAGAATGATAAATGAAGCTTGTTATAATGATGAGCTGTTAAATGTGACTGTTGATAAATGAATATTTATATTTAAATCGTGCAACATGCATTATTTATTTCCTATTCTTTTTTATACATTTTTTTTTTACTTGGGCAGAACCAATATAACTAAACAGCAATGGAACCTGTCGGTACCGATAGTCTAGTGGTTAGTGCACTGACATAGTGCAACTGTGTCTCTGGCAACCTGTGTTCGATTCCTGGCTTAAGGTCCAACTAAACAGCAATGGAACCTGTCGGTACCGATAGTCTAGTGGTTAGCGCACTGACATATAGTGCAACTGTGTCTCTGGCAACCTGTGTTCGATTCCTGGCTTAAGGTCATTTGCTGATTACATTCCCCACAAATCGCTACACTGTCCTGTGTAATAAGCACAAAAAGGCAACAAAAAAAAAAGGTTGCACTTGCAAATTAGTGAGTTTTACTTTACAGTTACATGGTTGCTACTGTAAATGAAAACAGCAAAAATATGGTTATTTCTTCTACAGTAAGTTACTTGTCACTAGCTGCCAGTTAATTACTGTAGTTCTTTTCTACAGTAAGTTACTTGTCACTAGCTGCCAGTTAATTACTGTAGTTCTTTTCTACAGTAAGTTACTTGTCACTAGCTGCCAGTTAATTACTGTAGTTCTTTTCTACAGTAAGTTACTTGTCACTAGCTGCCAGTTAATTACTGTAGTTCTTTTCTACAGTAAGTTACTTGTCACTTGCTGCCAGTTAATTACTGTGAATTTCACAGTCAGTTTCTTACAGTGTATGGAACACTTGAAAGGTCAAATGAAAATACACGTGATGAATTTGATAGATGGGCGAGAAGTGGATTACCTCAAACCGTTATCGCTGAGGGTTTTAGATTGAGATGTCAATGTCCGCTAATAAAGCCTGAGGCATGATAATGTGTCAGGTTATACCGTATGCGCAAGCAAGCTATCACATGCAAACGTATGCATGTGAATGAATGATATTTGTGCTGCTTATCATAATCTGTAGTTCCACTAGTTTCCCTTTGCTTGCTTATCATAAATAAATGGAAATCAGCCTAATATATGAACTTGACCATTTGCATTTTCTTCAGAGGATTATCTTATGACAGTTTACCTCCATTATTATCGTACTGGGTACTGCACATGTCCAGTTGTGTGTTAAGGTCTCTCTATGTGTTTTTGACTGCAGGTCATCTCCTACTTCTCAGGACAGATTGGCATCGGTAGCACTGACTTTCGGAGGCGGGTGGGTTTTGCAATGACGATGCCCTCAGCCAATCTGTCCATCTACATCAATAACACGCAGGAGTCTGACTCCGGGCGCTATCACTGCCACGTCATCATTCCTGGAGCTCCAGGCCTGTCTGGAGAGCTACACCTCAATGTTAAAGGTACATTGGCAAAATGTGGCTATATTCACATATTTGGGGTATTTAACTGTTTGTCTCATGGCTTCTTTTTCTGTTCGTTGTAGTTCCTCCATCCACACCTGTGTGCTCTATGACAGGAAATCCTGTACTGAGTGGCAATGTAACACTGAGCTGTAAATCCAGCTATGGCAAACCTGTTCCTCAGTACAAATGGACCAAAGCAGCTCCTCTTTCTGAGGTCTTCTTCTCTCCCATGCAAAGTGAGTCTCCCACATCTGTATGTTTGCAATTGTTTGATTCTCTTTCTTTGACTGAGAAAAATTCAGGAGCTTTTGTGGATGCATTAATTACATTTTTTATTTTATCTTTCATACACTAATGATACCAAAAGGTACAATTTTGTTTAATTTGCTGGATGGATTGATATATTCTGACTGGTTAAAATGGGGTTCATTTAAATGGTACATTACCATTCAAAAGTTAGAGATCTGAGATCTTTTTTATTTTACTGTAGATATAGTTTTTGTGATATATTATTGCAATTTAAAATAAATATATTTTAAAATGCCATTTATTCCTGTGATGGCAAAGCTGATTCTTCAGCATCATTACGCCAGTCTTCAGTGTCACATGATCCTTCAGAAATACAATTTTAATATGCTGATTTGATGCTCAAGAAACATATCTTATTATTATCAATGCTGAATATTTTGTGCTGCTCAATATATTTGTGGAAACCTTTGATGACCGCAAAGTTCAACAGAACAGCATTTATTTGAAACAGAAATATTTTTGTAATATTACAAATGTCTTTATTGTCACTTTAGATTCTGAATGAAAGTATTAATTTCTTAAAACAAACAAACAAACAAAAAAACTTAAAGAGATAAACTGACAAAAGACATTCAGACTATAAGAAGTGCTCAAATAGCATAATTGTGTGTCAATAATGCAATTGAACATTGGCTGTTAAATGAATAGACTAGTGCTGTCAAACGATTAATCGCATCCAAAATAAAAGTTTTTATTTGCATAATATATGTGTGTGTTCTGTGTATATTTATTATGTATATATAATTACACACACATACAGTATAGATTTTGAAAATATTTACATGTATTTACATGTCTATATTTATATTCATATAATTTATATTATAAATAAATATATAAACATAACCTATTTTTCTGAAGTATATACATGGATGTGTGTGTATTTATATATACATAATAAATATACACAGCACACATACATATATTTCGTAAACAAAAACTTTTATTTTGGATGCGATTAATCGTGATTAATCATTTGACAGCACTAGAATAGACTAAAGAATTCTAATTGTTAACTCAAGGTCATCCTGTCATCATCAAGTATTATTTGCTATATGCAGCATTAACAGATTTATCAACAATCAGGTTCTTCCTTCTCTACATACATGTACAGTATTAGTGCTTCTTTTTTCTTTCTTTATTTTTTTTTTCTATTTTATTTTTTTGTTTGTTGTGAACAATCATTTGAGTACAATCATGTAGCATATTTCAAGTTACATACAATACTCAATGCAACCATGGAATATCTTATACATTTTTGTACACTTACCTGGTATGTTTTAACTATAAATTATACTCAACCTTCATTAAATTGTAAACAGTATAACCTGTTTTCCTTTTTACAAAGAAAAAAAAACTATATACATCCAGGCAGAGATTTTCTTTCTTTTTTAATTGCTTTTACCTGTAGCACAAAATAACTAGATAGAAAAGGAATTAGAATATGATTATAGAGTTGTTCTGTTATGATGTCCATTTGTAGACCAACCTGGAAGGCTAATTTACCATGCCTTCCCCCAGGAATTTCCTTTGAGATTTTGGGAATTTGTGTGCTGGAAAAATCGGATTTAGACTTGATGTTGCTACTTGATAACAACTTTAATCCAGTTTTAAAATTCATGTTGTTTGACTGTAATTTATGCTGTAGTCTCTTGAAATAATGTCAACCACAATGCTTATTTTACTTAGAAAATGCTATTTTAAAAACCCATTCAAAATTCCTAGGGAACCTATTGACCCAAAAATGCTGTGTGTTTTAAGACTTAAAACAAAATAGCTCTATTGATAAATCTTACTAAAATACATTGACAGTATAATATTTTAATAAATGAATGCTTTTATATAGCAAGAAAAATGTATCACAGTTTAAACACAAATATTATGCAGCACAGCTGTTTTCAACAGCAAATAACCAAATTTTTCTTGAGCATATTTGCATGATTTTTGAAGGATGTAATGATACTGAAAATTCAGCTTTGCTTTGCAGGAATAAATTACATTTTAAAATATATAAAAAAATACAGTCATTTTAAATGGTCTACATACATGTACAGTATTAGTGCTTCTTTTTTCTTTCTTTATTTTTTTTTTCTATTTTATTTTTTTGTTTGTTGTGAACAATCATTTGAGTACAATCATGTAGCATATTTCAAGTTACATACAATACTCAATGCAACCATGGAATATCTTATACATTTTTGTACACTTACCTGGTATGTTTTAACTATAAATTATACTCAACCTTCATTAAATTGTAAACAGTATAACCTGTTTTCCTTTTTACAAAGAAAAAAAAACTATATACATCCAGGCAGAGATTTTCTTTCTTTTTTAATTGCTTTTACCTGTAGCACAAAAGGAATTAGAATATGATTATAGAGTTGTTCTGTTATGATGTCCATTTGTAGACCAACCTGAAAGGCTAATTTACCATGCCTTCCCCCAGGAATTTCCTTTGAGATTTTGGGAATTTGTGTGCTGGAAAAATCGGATTTAGACTTGATGTTGCTACTTGATAACAACTTTAAACCAGTTTTAAAATTCATGTTGTTTGACTGTAATTTATGCTGTAGTCTCTTGAAATAATGTCAACCACAATGCTTATTTTACTCAGAAAATGCTATTTTAAAAACCCATTCAAAATTCCTAGGGAACCTATTGACCCAAAAATGCTGTGTGTTTTAAGACTTAAAACAAAATAGCTCTATTGATAAATCTTACTAAAATACATTAACAGTATAATATTTTAATAAATGAATGCTTTTATATAGCAAGAAAAATGTATCACAGTTTAAACACAAATATTAAGCAGCACAGCTGTTTTCAACAGCAAATAACCAAATTTTTCTTGAGCATATTTGCATGATTTTTGAAGGATGTAATGATACTGAAAATTCAGCTTTGCTTTGCAGGAATAAATTACATTTTAAAATATATAAAAAAATACAGTCATTTTAAATGGCAATAATATTTCCCAATATTATGATTTTTACTCAAATAAACAAGTTTTTTGTTTTGTTTTTTTAAATCGTACAGATCCCCAACTTTTGAATGGTAGTGTATAACTGTTAAATAGGTTTTTATCTTTGTTATTGTTGTATCATTTTAAGAGGCGTTTCTCTGTTCTCGATCTGTTTATTATCATGATGAAATTGGTTAGATGCTGTGTAGAGAGGAGGACTACAGGCATCATTTATCACTAATTTAGCGTGTCTCCCTCCTTGGCCTGAGGAGAGGTGGAAATAGCTCCGTTACCCTCAGATCAGCCAGAGAGACACATTCCCATCTGCCTCTAAACACGACAGGTTTGACCTTGACTGAGTGCCAGGAACATCTTACATGTCTACTGGCATGTTCTCTAAAGTCCATATCAAACGATAAAGAAAGCATGACATATTACAGTTACAGAAATAGAAAATGTGCATTAGTATCCAATACAATTTTTCCCAAATGTATCATGATTTGGTTTCATGGTTCATGGTTTCTGTTGACATGTTCGAAATCTGTTTAGTCGAAATACACGGCTGTGCCAGCTGTTCACAAAAGCTGGCTTATACTTATCAACCATGCAGCAAATTTCCTCCTTGATCCCAGGCACGTGGGTCTCCCAGTTTCTCTCCTGACATGAGAGTCCTGAGGGAGGCGAGGTGCTCAGTAATTCTTCCCTCAGGAAAGACAAACCAATCATGTTCTCCTGGTCATCTGTCTTCCTCTCGCCCTCTCTATGTCACTCTCATCTGCACATTCACAGAGTGGAGGTTCTGCCCCCAGCCTGTGCTTGTGCTGGGATACCTGGGTAAGGGAATAGACCATAGGATAGAGAAAACTTCTTTAGATAGACTCAGTAAATGTGCGGTTCACTCTTACAGTCTTGCTTAGTTTATTCCCCAACCCTTGTTTGCTTGTACATGTCAGTACAAGAAAGATAAAGCTACTTGTACTATCACTTAAAAGTTTGAGGTCAGTAAGACTTTTTTTGAAAGACATGAATACTTTTATTCAGCAGAGATGCAATAATTTGTGCAAAAGTGACAGTAAAGACATTTATAATGTTACATAAAGTTTCTATTCCAAATAAATGCTGTTTTCTATTCATCTAAGAGTCCAAGAATTGCATCATGGTTTAAAAAAATATTTAAGTTGTAATAATATTTCACAATATTAGTGTTTTTACTGTATTTTTGAGCAAATATAAACAGCTTTGGTGAGCATATGAAACTTATTTTTTTAATCTTAGTGACTCCAAACTTTTGAAAGGTTGTGCAATTGTTTTCTAAAGTTACACTCTGTATTTTTTAAAGCAGTTTTACACATAGAGTAAGAAATGTTTAAAACTCTGTAAGCCCATGGCAAAAAATGGCAAAAAGGACAAAAACAACAAAAAAGCTTAAAGCTTGATAAGCATTTTTAGCAATCAGCCATTTGTATCAATGTGTGTCAGTGAGATTAGAGTGATTCAATATCCCAAGCATATCAGTCTAAAAGCATATCAAACATCATCCTACCCCTTTCATCTTTTTTGTTCCCTCCCATTGTTGAAATTATGAATCGTGTGGTGCTGTACTGTATCTGTGTCTTGTTAGAGAGCTAAATCAGACCTGTGTCTCGTAGTTTATTCAATGCAGAAGCAATACAAACTGAAGGTTTTTATGAACTGACCAATGAAGTGTTGATTTTATGAAGCCAATCATTTCAAGTGACACTTCATTAGTATAAAAGTGCCTGTGAAATCTGGAAAGCCCAGACTGGGGTCCCTGGTCGCCTGGCCTCGGCTCTGGGTCACTGAGGAATTTGAGTTTGGCTGCTCATCACTACAGGCCAATCAGTGTGTGGACAGAAGCTACAGCAGCAGATGGTCGACTGCAATCTCTGCCAACACTGTAATAATGGCAGAAATGTAATGTTTGTTCTCTGTCTTGTTGGTTTTAACTTCTCATCCTTCTTGCCAGCATCATGCAGTGAAAATAGGCGTAGTATTGTCAACATAACTGTAGCCAAGTCGTTAACACATATGTCTCATATATGTGTCAGTCATCATGATAAAGTGCTCTCATAAATAGGGATTTCAAAGGATTACACTCTTATTTACTGCCTATGTCAACATATTTCATATAAGGGTGTTTCTTCAACTGTGTGCACTTTTATGGCCAAAATGTTTTTTATTCTTTTTACTTAGACTACAAGATTATTATTAGCTTTTTCTTATGTGAAGGTCACTTAAAAACAGTTTTGGAAACTTTTTATCATGCCTTCATCATCTATCTTTGCTATTTTTTAAATGCATTTTATATACACATGAGATTTTTATTGTTTTACCCTTTAATCTTAAAATATGAATGAAATTTTAATTTTCCACAAATTATAGCTGTCTCGCATCATTTCCCCCAAACCAAACTAATTTGCCCCTTTTTAATAAAGTTAGTGTGCTCGTTTATTATCAAACTGTGGTGGACATTTTTATTATTTTATTATTTTCTCCCATACTGTACATGCAGTGTTGGGAAGGTTACTTTGGAAATGTAATAGGTTACAGATTACAAGTTACCCTATTTCAAATGTAATGAGTAGTATAACTATTTCAATTACTTTATTAAAGTAATGTAACTGATTACATTTGAATACTTTTTTATTACTTTTCGAAATTTCTAAAGAATGTTTTTCAACTGTTAATCATTTTCAGACACTAAAACCAGGCAGGGTTACTTTTACAGTAATACTCAACACTGATTACTGTCACACTTTCAAAATCCAAAAATATAAAATTGTCAAAAAATGCAATAATTTAACTGTATAGCACACAGCCACCACAAAATCAGACTTTAGCACCTCTTTTTTTACTTTGAGGTTAAATACAGATTTAAAATCATAACAAGAATAATTTAATAGCTATGATACGGTTTTTGAAATCAAATCTTTGCATAGCTATGACAGGAAACACTGGCATCTATAGCAATGCCTTGGGAAAAAAACAGTCAGTCCTAAAAAATTAAAGCATACATAACCTGAAATAGGAAATAAAACAGTTATCAATTATGATATTTACAGTAAAGACAGGAGTAATTGCTGCTGAATATCCAACTTTGCCATTAGAGGAATAAATTACATTTTAAATATATTAAAATAGTAATAAAATAATAAATTGTAGTAATATTTCACAATATTACTGTATTTAATGGTGGTGTATACAGTTTAATAATGTTAGTGAACAAACTGAAATGGTGAGAATAGGAAAGGAATTTTTAAGGACATTTTAATTTTTAAAAGTCCTCCGGACCAAAATTGCCTGTAATTGAATAAACACCCATAAAAGTAGAATAAGCAGTCACATGCTACAATAGGTCACAACAGCTGAAAGATAGATACAAAGAGGTGAACTCTATTGAAAATGCATTTGATGTTCAAATATGATGTTATGAATGTTTGGTTCTATTTTCAGATGAGAGGCAGGGCACCCTTCGACTTAGCAACCTCACCAAAAGTATGTCCGGCAAGTATGTTTGCCACGCCAGCAACACGGCTGGGACTGACAGCTGCCACATCAATATAGAGGTCTCCACCCGTAAGTATCTTTCAAAAAGATTGATGCAACATTCTATATTGTAGATTTCAGCACTCACTGTTCCTCTTGTGGCCGCAGCTAACAATGCCTGGGTGGTCGCCGGGGCCACAGTGGGCTCCGTGGTGGGTCTGATGGCTCTAGTTTTATTCCTGATCTTCATCCTGAGGAGAAACCGTGACACAGAAGAGGAGATGGCCAATGATATCAAGTGAGCATGTGTCTTATATTTCTAATATTGTATTAGGATATCTGCAGTGTTGGGAAGTAACTATTTACTTGTAATGGCATTGTGTAATTTGATTACAAAATAAATGTAACTGTAATCTGCAACGGTTACTAAGAAAAATGTGTAATTAAATTACAGTTACTTATGAAACTGTTAATGATTATGAAGAGGGTTACATCTGAATACTTCTTGTATTAATATTTACTATTTCTTGTTATGATTTTAAATCTGTACTTAAAGGGTAAGTTCATTTTCATTTTTGGGTGAACTAACCCTTTAACCTCAGAAAGATCTCAAAGTAAAAGAGGTGCTAAATTCAGATTTTGTGGTAGCTGTGTTTTAAAATTAAATTATTGTAATTTTAATTCAAGTGATGAAGGATTTTGAAAGTCTGACAGTATTCATTGTTGAGTCATACTGTACCCTAGTGAAAAGAAATATACTAAAAAAGTATTTGAAATACATTTATTTAATGCCAAGTATACTACAAATACATATGTATGTACTTAATAAAAAAAATCCTGCAATTGTACTTTTAGTACACTAAACTGATATAGGCCTACTTAATGTCTGCTAAATTGGAACAACTCATTTTGTACTAAATGCAGTTTAATTGTGCATAAATAGTGCTACAGTCCAACTAAAGATATACTTAAAGGTGCAATAGGAGATCTTGGAAAATGCTAACTTTAGCTTGATAGCACTGAAAGCGAACGTCCCACCCTCCCTGCAATCGCCGTCCAAAGCCACGCCCCCTGAACGCATTTACACTCACAGACCAGAGACAACATTACTACAATAGGCTACATCAGGTTCCCAATTCCAGCCCATGTTCTGAAGTGAAGTAAACGTCAATGGATTTCCCCCGCTCGACCGGTGAGAAATCTTTAAAAGTACTACAATACCAGGAAGGAAGATCGGGTTGTTGATGTTTGTCTGCCATTCTCGCTCTGTCTGCACAGCATGCGTGAACGCGCTGATGATGTATCCTGTCTGCGCAAACTGGGTGCACAGAGGTATGCAAATACATATGTTGACAGGCAGGTAGGAAAGCATATTAAAAAGCTCAGACCGAGTGTTTTGATTGGACAAACATTTCTTGATCCTACACCTTCCACAGAACATATAAATACAGACAAATACATTTAGACCACTTAACTTAATGATTGCTATCGGGATGTGAAGAGACTTTCAACCAGCATAACAAAAAATGTTTCTGAAGACAATCACCTATTGCACCTTTAAGTATATTTGATTGCACTGCAGTGGAACTATTGTGCTTCAGGTACACTTATATATCTTGCATTTAAAGACCGATATTATTCAAAGATCATACAATCCACATCAATAGTGGCATTAAAACACATTTTAGGCTTAATTTTAAGAAATGTGCATTGTGCACAAGTAGTAGTTCAAATAAAGTTGAATTATTTTTATATCAGTAAGTCTCGAGCGATATGACAGTAAATATGTTAACAGATTTGAACTATACTTAGTATTAAATAAATCAATTTTAAATATATTACTTTTTACTAGGATAAGGTTAACCTGCCTGATTTAAATGTCTGAAAATGATTAACAGTTGAAAACATTCGTTAGAAATTTAGAAAGGTAATTAAATGTAATCAGTAAAGTAATACTGTAAAGTAATTGAAATAGTTACACAACTTATTACATTTTAAGTAGGGTAACCTTTCCAAAGTAACCTTCCCAACACTGAATATCTGTACTTGATTTTTGCACTTCATCCATAATGCTACAGATTAGATGTCTGTATTACAGTATGTGCTTTCTATTGCTTTAAGGGAAGATGCACAGGCACCGAAACGCGTCTCCTGGGCTAAAAGCGGCACAGGATCGGACATCATATCAAAGAATGGCACATTGTCCTCAATAGCCACCAGCCCTCCTGCACAGGAGCCTCAGCATCCACTCCAAAACAACCATTACCCATACCCCCCTGGTGCCTTGGACACCACCTCCATCCTCACCACCTCTGGAAGCACAACCACATACCGCCTCCGCCCAGGGGAGCCCAACCCACTACACGGCCTGCCCGGATACAACGCCAGCGGCACAGCAAATCACACACACCGCCACCATCATCACCATGATCGCCATCACACTCCCGCAGTCCTCAATTCCAACAGCTTCTCCACACAGAGGACTGAGGGGCTGCAGCCGCAGACCCCACGCCCACTCAACATGCCTATAAACTCTGCCACCCTGTCCCGCATGGGGGCTGTGCCCATCATGGTGCCCACCCAGAACCACACCGGGTCACTGGTGTAACGGCCCTCAAGACTAATAATGTGCTAACGACTAGCCAAACGTATGTGGAGAAGGGTATCGACAAATGTGACGATAAATTTGGCTAACTTTTTATACAGAGTAAAGTACAGTAAAATATCGTTACATGTCGAAAAATACACCTTTGATTTGTTTTCTAAAGTATTACATGTTTTTTAATGAGCTTAATCTGCGTTTTGATGCCTAAACACTCTAAGTTCTTTTTGTCAACTTTTCACTGACCGAGAACAGTATTTTGTCAGTGAGTTATACATTATGATGGGATGCAGATGTCCACTTTTTGTAACAGTTGTGTTTACGGATTCAGATTTGTCCAGTTATTTAGACATTCAGTTAAATTTATGACAATAATCTTGAGTGTTCTTGTGCCTCTTGTGCCTCCGTTTCTCTCAGGAGTTTTCGCTTTTTCTGTCAAGCGGTTGACAGATTTCTGAAGCAGAGCAGGTTTTATTTCAAATGTAATATTTTCTGACCATTCAGACGAGTTAAGAAATTTAGAGAGAAAGGGGAAGACTGTAAAGTAGAAAATAAAATGAGAGCCTGTGAAAATGCTGTCTTATGATGTAGAGCATAAAACAAACAAATGCCAGTGTCTGCCATGCTCGTTTACTGGAGCAGGAAGGACTCTTAATTTGTAAAACATGTGATCATGTAAGTTACATGGAAGTGTCCATTTATTCATTTGCGTGTTCATGAAAATTTACGATAAACTAGCCTTGTGGTAAAATGACTTGAATATTGGAAGCAATGTTTTTTTTTAATAATAGTGTTAATGCTGAATGTTATTGTGAATATTCTGGTTGAATATATTGTTTACTCTGTAGTTAAGCCTTTTCCACTTATTTTGTTATTTTCAAATTAGCATTATATGGAATTGAAAGCATTATACATTAACTGTCTACATGATGGAAGCAGAGATGTAAGAAATGGTTTCAAAGTGGAAAATGCCTCAGTGAGGTTCAAGTGTTTAAGTGGTGGTGCTTGTTTTGATTACTTACCATAATGTTCTGCTTATTAAACCAATGCAAAATTGTAAAAATGCATTGTAAAACATTTTTTTAAAGAGTTAAACTAGCACATCTCTTTAATGTGGCATTTGATTGACCCGCATTAAACAAATTTTATTAACAACAAGTATATTAAATATCAGAACCAGACACTTTATTTTTGCTGCCACATTTGTCTTTTTTATCAGCTTACTTCGTCTACAGGAGTTCTCAGTTTGAGATCCCGGACGAGCCCCCGATTTCTACTATGGCCATAACAGAAATACAGTTTTTTCTTGTTGGTATCATGAGAACCAAAATTGTTTTTAAAGTAAGTATAAAATTAATATTCAGAATAATATTGGTTGGCATAGAAGGCTATTGAATGGCCAACTTTTTCATGGATGTTTTTGATTAAACATTTTATTTATCCTATATAAAACAATTGTAGAAATAGTTTGAACATTACAAAAGCCAGATGTTAAGTCCCACGGGGGGAAAAAATAGATTTTGGCTGAAGTTGGCATTTGAATTGATATTAAGTTACTCTTCTAGGCCACATGTCTTTCAAACATGGTCTTCTGATAAAAATTATTAGAAAATACACTGAATAATCACTTTGTTATTGATGCAGGCTATTTGGCAGTCTGCCACTCTTACAAGGTAGACCAATGTAACCACATAATGAGGAACAGAGAACAGAGGGAACAGAGTTAGGGAGTTTTGGGGAGAGTACTCCTACAATAAGATTAGAGGTTAAAAACCATATAAAAGTGTGAGTTGGTCATTTGTTCTGCAGGCATCTCGGCTTTGTGGTTTCTTTCAATAAAGTCTTATTTTGTCTTCTGGAGCTCCGAACTCCGAATATTTTTGCAAGACTTTCTCCACTACATTTATTTTAAACAATTTGAAAGAAAAAGGTGCTCTAGTGAAGAACAATAAGAAGTGTTTATTCACACCTGCCTCCACTTTTTGCAAGCACATTCTGGACGTTGTGCTTTCTGTTAGTCAGAGCCGACCATTTATGATCTGTTCTTTATCTCAGTGCAAGGACAACTAAATATTAGATGCATAATGGCATATGGTCACATTGTCCTCACAACCAGCATTTTGTTCCAGTACTTCGGTGAGTAATTCCTTCACTCTTTTTATTAAACATTAATTTGAAATGGTTTATAATTAGTTAATAGAAAATTCTGTTTCATAAATATATGAGTAAATATAGATTTACTAATATAATAAATATCACCCTACTGCTCAAAAGTTTGGTTTTGGCAAGATTTTTTAATGCTTTTGGAAGTCTTGCTCATCAAGGGTGCAGTTATTTGATCAAAACTACAGTAGAAAGGGTAATACTGTGAAATATAATTACCATTTAAAATGAATAATCTTTTCTGTTTTATTATATTTGAAAATGTAATTTATTCCTGTGATGACAAAGCTGAATTTTCAGCAGTCATTACTCCAGTCTTCAGTGTCACATGATCCTTCAGAAATCACTCTAATGATCATCAATGAAACAGTTGAAAACAGTTGTGCTGCTTAATATTTTTGTGGAAACTGTGACACAATAGACCCCCAAATAGAATAACCTCCTGTGATATATTTATATATTAACTTTTACATATTTATTTTTTTACATTTCACACTATTTCAAGCTTTTAAAATTGTTCTCTCCATCATCAGCTCCTCCATCTGTGCCAGAATGTTGGCTGCAGGGATACTCCTTCGTGGGGAATGATGTGATTCTGATATGTCATTCCTCTCAGGGTCACCCAGCACCAATCTATTCATGGCACAGAGAGCAGAACGCAGCCCCTCTGCCGTCAAACAGTTTTGTTGAAGGTAGGAAACAATCAGCTGCTGCTATAACACTCAATCTGGCACCTGAAAATAGTGCACGGATGGCACAGATTTGCTTACTCAACTTTTATAAAGAGCCAAACAGGATTATATATAAACACAAACCATTAATGATTTTTAATAAATCCAAAAAATAAAAATGTACTCACCCTCAGGTCATCCAAGATTTAGATGAGTTTGTTTGTTCATGAGAGCAGATTTGGAGAAATGTAGCATTACATCACTTGCTCACCAGTGGATCCTCTGCAGTGAATGGGTGCTGTCAGAATGAGAGTCCAAACAGCTGATTAAAAACATCACAATAATCCACAAGTATTCCACACCACTCCAGTCCATCAGTTAACATGGACTAGCGAAACGCTGCATGTTTGTAATAACCAAATGCATCAAAATGTTTTATAGTAATTAATAATTTTTTTTCATTCTTTTGTGGCTAAAAATAAATATTAAAGTACATCTAATTTGCTGTCAGTAAATTGTACATGTATATTAGTCATCAGCCACCCTGCTAAATATCTACCTTTAAAAATACAATACAATAATAAAAAATCCAGTCTCAATTGTTCTTCAGATCATCACACAGGTTCTCTGAAGTTGCACAACCTGTCTGATACCTTCGCTGGAACCTACACATGTAAAGTGTCTAATTAACTCAGGCAGAGTGCAGCAGAGTGCAGCGTAACCCTCAGAGTGACCTGTGAGTACAACACACACAGCTCTAAAATCACTGAATACTGAAATCATTTGACATGGTGTTCTATTGATAGATGCTGCTGTGATTGGCGGAGTGTTCATGGGAATCTTTCTCATTGCGCTGTTGATTGGAGTAACGGTCATATCTACGACACATGGAAAAAGGAGAAGCACATCCAGAAAACATGTAAAAGAGCATAGGTGTGAACTAGATGTGATGTTCAGCATTTTCATTAATTTTTCTACAAGGCAGGTGAAAAACAATCCAGCACCGCATCAGCAGAGCGGAGGGAACCAGGGCTGCGTTCAGCCCCAACAAAAACGGTGCAAAACGTTTTTTAAACGGAAACTGGTGCGTCGAACACACTATTCTGATGACGCAAGAGTTGCAACTATGGCAGCTGAGAAGGCCATTCTTTGTGTTCTTTTAGAAGAATTTTCGGAGCCTGATGAAATCGGTATAAATACTGCAAAATACGCTCGATGGTGCAGTCACTGCCCTTGCCCTCCAGAATAAAAGAGAACATCCCAATCAAATGAAGGGATTTGTGGAAACTGTGGTTCCTAATTATTGTGATCCAACATTTGCCTCGCATTTCAGGATGAAAAGACAAACATTTCAGGTGAAGGATAATCCACTTCTTATCCCCCGAGACTGTGTTATGATCTATATGACCTTATTATTTTTATTGTGAGTATTAGGCTTATCATTATTGCTGATCACTGTTGTTGTGCTATGATATTGTAATATTTACCATTATATAATCAGAGGGGTATAGAAAAGTTTATGAAAGTGTCACTCCATAATACAATAGCAAACTATATAAATATGTATAGCATTTTTATGTTACATTAATCAGTGTCTAGCACACCTTCCTAAGGAAAGGATATGGACCAGAAGACATTGCAATTACTAAATGATATTTAGACAGACTTAAAGAAGTTCCAGATCTATACATATGCTCTTATTATTTCAGTTATTTTGCCTTTAATGTAAATAAACATGTGCAAACAATATACTTGCTCTTGTGAATGTATTTGGATGTTAATTACATTGTGCTAGCTGTCTCTTTAATACCGCGTGGTTTACATACATGCTGCTGCTGACTGGGCTGACATGTTTGACACACCCACCAAACAAGAGAAAACACATCTCAAACCCCGTTGCACACCGTTTCCAGGAAACATGTCGTTCAAACCGGAAACCGTGGCAAAACGGTGCACACCGGTTTGAGCTTGAACCTGCCCCAGTTGTTTAGATGTTTCTCAGATGCTTCATCTGCATCTGTTCTACTCGTTTAATTTCTGAGCTTACAATAAATATACACTCTTTTTCATGTACCTATAAGCGTACCTTTGCACTTATTTCATTTAGTGATACTATAATGATGGATTAAAGATAGAGACCTTTGTAATGTATAGCGTTTTAATTCTTATCGACTTTAAGAACATTATAAACTCATGTTGACAAAACATACACTACCAGTCAAAGTTTTTGAACAGGAAGATTTTTAATGGTTTTTTAAAAAATTTTTTAAGAAGTCTCTTGTGCTCACCAAGCCTGCATTTATTTGATCCAAAGTACAGCAAAAACGGTATCATTTTGAAATATTTTTACTATTTTAAATAAGTTTTTTCTATTTGAATATATTTAAAAATGTAATTTATTCCTGTGATTTCAAAGCTGAATTTTTAGCATCATTACCCCAGTCACGATCCTTTAGAAATCAGTTTAATATTCTGATTTGCTGCTCAAAAAACATTTTTTATTACTATGTTGAAAACAGCGGAGTTGAATTTTTTCAGGTTGCTTTGATGAATAGAAAGTTCAGAAGAACAGCATTTATCCAAAATATTAATAATTTGTAAAATTATACATTTCTTTATCATCCCTTTAGATCAATTTAAAGCATCCTTGCTAAATAAAAGTATTAATTTCTATAATTTCTTTCCCCAAAAATAAAATTAATCAATTATACTGACTCCAAGCTTTTGAATGGTATAGTGCATAGTGTTACAAAAGCTTTTTATTTCAGATAAATGCTGATCTTTGGATCTTTCTATTCATAAAAAAATCCTGAAAGAATTTACTCAACTATTTTAAATATTGATAATAATAAATATTTATTGAACAGCAAATCAGCATATTAGAATGATTTCTGAAGGATCATGTGACACTGAAGACTGGAGTAATGATGCTGAAAATTTAGCTTTGATCTCAGGAATAAATTAAATTTTAAAACATTCAAATAAAAAAATATTTAAAATAAATATTTAAAATGTTACTGTTTTTGCTGAACTTTGGATCCAATAAATGCAGGCTTGGTGAGCAGAAGAGACTTCTTTAAAAACATAAAACATCTTACTGTTCAAAAACTTTTGACTGGTAGTGTACAAAAACTGATTTTCAGGTGAAACCCAAAAAGCCTTTGTGGAAAGTTTCACCAAACAGCTTTTATATTTTATTTTACAGGGTGCACAACAGCTCAAGAGTCATTTTCAAAACAACATGAGGGTAAGATTTATACATATTGTGTAATGAGGTCAAACAATATAAAGCCACACTTGAACTGATAGGATTTTCTGTGCTCACAAAGACAGCTGTCTGTGATAAAAAGTAAGTTCTGAATATTGAATTCATCTGATATCTATATGTACATAAAAGGGTTAGATTTGAGGATTTATTAGCCTTAATTATATGATTTCAACTAAATTGTTTCAGTAACTTTTGTAAATGTTTCACTTTAATGTTATAGCCAGTTTTTCTTTACAGGTTACATTTCGTAACCTGACGGTATTTTGACCCCAAACAAACCAAATTCCTCAGTGTGCTTTTATAATAACCACTATAATCTAGATTTACTAATTCACAAGTTTAAGGCACACACTTTCTGCATAAAATACTGTCGACATCTCATGATCAAACTCAACAGACGCAGGAGTGTGAAAGAGCAGTTATCTCTATAGTCACATGTGGGACATATAAATATATAACGGTCACTTAACCCAATATCTCTGATGAACATTTTAGACAATGAGGACACAAACGGTTTTGTCCCGTTAAGGAGTCCATTTATGAGCATCATGACTCAGTGAGCAAACTTCTTGCAATGATCATCCTCATCACTTCATTTGTACCTAAAAAAAATAAAAAGTTAGATATATATGTATATATATATTTTTTTTAAATACTATTTTAAATATATTAGATATATTACAACTTTTTTATAAGACAGAAACTCATTACCCTCCAATATCTGATGTACTCTAATGTCTCTGACGTACTGCTGCACTGCATAGTCCTTTAGGTAACCATAACCTCCATGTATCTGTAAGGCCTGGTTACATATCTGAAATAGATGATCACAAAAACCTTGATGTATTTATGTAACAACATCAAACATGTCATCACAATCCGACAGAGCAATGTGTATATACACTTACTGAAAAACACTCATCGGTCACAAAGAGTTTGGCCATTGAGCAGAGCGAGACCGCCTCCGGTCGACCCTCCTGCAGAGCCACCGCCGCCTGGCGCACCAGCAGCCGAGAAGCTACCAGCTTAGTGGCCATCTCAGCCAGCTTAAACTGCAGGAACTGAACACAGACGTCAATAACAACTTCCTATTTCTGATTTAACAGACATTTGACTGAATCCTATTATGCAGATCAGTGCTAGACAATTCAACTGGTACCTGGCTGTTCGATAGTGTTTCTCCAAACTGTTTCCGCACACACATGTGATCTCGGGCCAGAAGCACAGATGCGTGAGCCGCTCCAAGGGAACAAGAAGCTGTGGGTTCAAAAGAATTAACATGAACTCTTGCCCTGTGCTGAAACTCCTTGTAAAAAATTGCTTGTAAATCCCTTTTCTTTCAATCAGCAGCTTTTGTATTTCTTTTTCGAAACGATTGATCGCAGGCTTCATTGATCTGAGCTTATGCATTTCAATTTCTGATAGAAAAAGCATTATGTGTGGATAACTTTGCCAGTGTTCACTCAGAAACTGAGGTGCATAAGCTCAGATCAACGAGGCCTATGATCAATCAGCTCCAAAAAAAATTAAATAAATAAAAACGTGTTCTAACTGAAAGAAAACAAATGAAATTTATCAGCAAGAGATGTATAAGCAATTTTTAGGACATTAATTTTTGGACCTGGAACACCACAGGCGCAACAAAAAGAGAAAAATCCCCAAAAAGTATAAAACTGATCACATTTTTAGGAAGTCAGTAAGATTTAGTCCAATGTGATAACATTCAAAATCCTCTCTGGGTTCAAATGACCGCAACACAAATCTGTCAAAATAAATAGGTTATCAAAAAAGGTTTCAAATCTAAGTTAAGAAACAATTCACCAATATTAATTCTGCCTCCATTAAGGCCTTTCATGGCAATGCTGAAGCCCTCCCCTTCTGCTCCAAGCCGATTGATCACTGGGACAGCGCAGTCCTCAAATATCACGGCCCGGGTTGGCTGCGAGTTCCAACCTACCTGAAAGATGTTGGTACACCGATTATAAATCACAACAGTGATGATATAACTCAATCCTGCCATCTGCTGGATAATCTTTACCACTCAGTGTTCCTGTCCTAAATAATAAACTTACTGTATACCGAAGACGTTCATTACCTTCTTCTCTTTTTTGCCAAAGCTGAGTCCAGGGGTTCCTTTTTCAACCACCAGGCAGGAGATGCCCTTAGGTCCCTTCCCACCTGTCCTGCACATCACCACATAAACATCTGTGTCTCCACCTCCACTGATGAACGCCTGACCACAAACAGCAAAAACTGTTGGGATGCTGCATGGAGATTTTTGTCAATGCCTCAATCATTTCTCAAGGTACCTTGGAGCCATTCAGGATATAATGATCTCCTTGGAGTGTTGCGCTGGTTAGAAGTGAAGCGGCATCACTCCCACTACCTGAGGTTAGGGAATAAAAAATAAATAAATAAAACAAAATAATTATAAATTAAATACTTTTAGGTTATTGATAACACTGATATATGCCACAAAGGAACACAGAAAATGTGATCCTGAACTTACCAGGTTCTGTGAGACAGTACGAGGCAAACTTCTGCATAGCGCACAGATCAGGACAGAATTTCTCCCTCTGCTCATTGTTTCCAAATGTGTCTATCATCCAGGCACACATGCTGTTTCAAACACAATCAGTAACCACCATGTAAAACCTAATTAACCATGAAGAACGAAAACTATATGCCAGCACATGTACCACTTTATGTAAAAAATATATTTAGTCCAACCTTATGTATTATTATGATGCAGCAACAACTTTAAAGTATTAATAGTAAGCTAATAGGGATATTTATAAGGCGTAGAGATGGCTCACTTGTGAATACTGATGTATGCGGTAGTGCTGACACAGCCTGTGGATAAAGCCTCAAATATGATAGAGGTGTCCAGACGAGAGAGTCCGGACCCCCCAACATCAGGGTTCACGTAAATCCCACCAAACCCCAGCTGGGCGGCTTTCCTCATGGCCTCCACAGGGAAAATTTCCTACAAGTGAAGATATTAATGACGCTCAACTTTTGTAAATGCTTCAGCATTAAATATAAACAATAAGCAGTATTGTCAGATGTGCAGGTTACCTTCAGGTCCCATTCTGCCATATGTGGTGCCATCTCGTTGGCAGCAAAGTCAAATGCCACTTTTTGAAAGTCTTTTTGTTCATCTGTGAGTCCTATAGAGGCTGTGGAGATATGCAGAAATGTGTGTGTATATATTATATATACTAATTATTAGTTTATATTGTTACTATTAGTTTATCTTGTTTATCCACTGTATGTATTAGCAGCAGCAGCTGTTGTAATGACCAACCAAAGGAAACGGCGTCTGATATGAGCCAATCAACTGCGCTCGATACACACCCCCAAATGTGATTGGTTGAACTTATTAAAAGCCAACCAATAGCGTTTGCAAGAACCCGATTAAATGACGTTAAGTTATTAAAACGTAAAATTTTATAATCAAATATATCAAACAACATTTCTTTATACACTGTACAAATTTTCAACGGTCAACTTCGAAACTCCAGGAACACTGCCGTTTAATGGAAGCGTTAAATATTGACTCAACAATCCTGCACAACTGAGTTTACTAAACAAAAATGTAACGCTAGATTAAAATGGCATGTTGATGTATAACTTCAATAACATTCAAATTAAAAACAGACTGCTTTTTACAAACGGGACCCAACTTAACCACGTTTCCACAGAAATTAGGCCATCGACAGGTATTTAATATCATAAATTTGCACCAAAATGACATATTATCGAATATGAGATTACATTAATTAAAATCTACATCTTTATTAAAATGTAAAACCATGGTATTTGAAACATATATACAAGTAGTCCTAAATGACTGAACGCTTGTCGTTATTTCTCAACCAACAATGTTGTCATTATCACGGTCTTTAAATAATTTGACTTACGATCAATGCAAGCTGCTATTCCTCGTCCCTGTACAGTGTTAAATATTAAACTGCGACTTCTACCGATGCTATATGAACCCAATCGGACACCTCTTGCGAGCACCCTAGCCGCCGCCATGTTGATTCAGTGACGCGTTCAATCACCGAGGGGATGATGGGTAATGTAGTTCTAAACACTTCGCACTTGACAGGTAGCTTCATGTGAATCATGTATGCTTAGAATCAACGCAGCTTTAGTTGTTTTTTATAACACACATGAATGTATTAAATTTAACTTGCAAGCAGTTTTGATAATTATAAACGTTCTAATTGTAATATACTCCACGTTCTGTGGTTGGGTTTGAAATAAAAGCAGACTAAATCCAGAAATGATCCTCCAGAGACCACATGCGATCTGCCAGGGCGCTATATTATCACGAGAAATAAACATTTCCTCACATTTCCAGTGAAACATGCCACCCAAGAAAAGAGCACGAAGCAGCGCCAAATCTAATAAACATAGTAAGTAATCTGCTTAATATAAGGGTTGCATCGTTTTTTAAAAGTCATCACTCACTTTAAATAATGAATTGCTTCTTATTTTAGCTGATGCAGACGCTCAACATAGTGAGGTGTCTGATGATGTTGCGCAACTCAAAACTGGCAAAAGAAAAAGGTCAGCAGTAGTAAAAAGTGATGTGGAGAAAAACCATCTTACAGCCACTGGCTCATGAAATCTGAACCTGAGAGTCGGATTGAAAATGGAGTGGATGTGAAGGTAAACCTTTTTTTGTGTGTGTCCACGGTTTTGTTTTGTTTGTATGTTTGCTTGCAAAAAGAAAAAAACATGCTTCTGTAAATCAAAATTATGACATAAAAAGTCACACTTATGACAAAATGTCAGCTTTTTAACTTAGTATGTCGTAATTTAAACTTTTTTTATTTTTTACCTCATTATTACTTAGTATCTCATAGTTTTTACTTATCTCATACTTACAAATTACCAGTGTCTCATATTCCTGACATTTTAACTGTCATTTTTCACCTCAATTATGACTTCGTACCTCATAATTTTGACATTTATCTCATAATTCTGACTTGGTGTCTCACATTTTTTCTTATGTAATGGAAACTGACTTCCAAATGAGGAAAAAGTTCAATAATGCAGGAGATTTTTAAGTGTTGTTACTAGGTGAAGTTAAACCTAATTATCTCAATAACTTAAATGTGAAGTGATGCTATAAATATTATCTTGTCATCCTCCAACTGCAGTTTGGAATTGAGGACCTCAAAGCCCTTCCCAATCAGACGGGATGCTGGGATGGAGTGAGGAATTATCAGGTGGACTATGATTATTTGTGTTGTTATTGACTATGTTTATCAAGAAGCACATGCAGAACATTCACTTATACTGAGACCTGAGACTTTTCTCCTCAGGCACGTAATTTCATGAGAGATATGAAGGTGGGCCAGCAGGCTTTCTTTTACCACAGTAACTGCAAAGAGCCAGGTATTGCTGGCCTCATGAAGGTGAGGAGTCACTACAATAGAAGCTTGATCACCACAAATATAACAATAGTGAGAAGATTTTCATTAACTATTTATTTTTACAGATTGTAAAGGAGGCTTATGTGGACCATACACAGTTTGACAAGAAAGACGCACATTATGACCCCTCCAGCAAAGCAGACAACCCTAAATGGAGTATGGTGTGTCTTTAAACAGACCACAAAAACATTCATAAAGATAACTTTATGTTTTTGCCTTCAGAACTGACCGTAGATTAACTCTGTATAGGTGGATGTTCAGTTCGAAAGGATGACCAAGCGTTTCATTCCTCTGACTGAGCTGAAGAAATATCACTTACAGCACAAAGCTAAAGGTGGACCCTTAAAGGATATGGCCCTCTTCACCAGAGCCAGACTATCAGTTCAGCCTCTCACTGCGGGTTAGTTGTATTTAATAACACAAATAAGTAAAATATGTCTTCTCATTTTCATGTACTGTAGTGTAGCATGATTTAAAATGTGATTATAAATATATATTTTTAAATTCTTAAAAAATAACTAATGTTAAATGCTGATTTTGTTTTAGCTAAAAGTAATTTATATTATATTAAATATATTTTAGAATTTATTAAAAGCATTTAAAATTAAGTCCAGATATTCAGCTGTATGGATTTGTGAAAAGCAGTCTATTTTTGATTTGTTATATTTGTTCATATAATTATTATTAACATTAATATAATTGTTAATTAAAATAATTATTAGCTCATACTTATTTTTTTCTTCTTTTCAGAGGAATTTGACTTTGTTCTGAGTTTGGAGAATGAAGATCCAAGATGAAAATCACCATATAAGTCGGTTTCATCTCATCCTATTATGATTCTCTCTCACTTTAAATTTTATAGTCAGTCTTTTCTTAATGTAATCTGCTGTATACTCATGTAACTTCGAAATACCAAATAAGCAAATAATAATCTTAAAACATTTTAATAATTTTGTTAATAAAATATTTGCTTGTGCTTCTGTCTCCTTCAGATCACTTAATAATACCAGATTTCTACCAATAATATCAGACTGATGAGAAGTCAGTTATCACAGGTTATTTTAAAGGGGTCATATGATGCGATTTCAATTTTTCCTTTCTCTTTGAAGTGTTACAAGCTCTTGGTGCATAAAGAAGATCTGTAAAGTTGCAAAGACTAAAGTCTCAAATCCAAAGAGATATTCTTTATAAAAGTTATGAGTCAGCCACGCCTACCTAAAACGGCTCGTTCTAACACTCCCCCACATATCTACTTCACTATGTATGTGGAAATATTTGCATAATGCCGCCCAAATGTGCACGCAAAGAAAGAAGGCATGGTTTCAGGAACAGCAGTAGTGTTGATGCAGCCATGTCAGGGAGACGCTGTGTGTTTCAGTGCGAAAGCAAAAGCACTTTATTTGGCCTTCCGGAAGTAGATGCAATTAGGAATCGTCACACAACTCTGTTCCCCTTTCGGGCTTGAACTGATGGTAAAACTAAGACATTATTAACTGTCTTGATATTTAATTTGAAAGCTGAAGCTCACGATTATGGTAAAGGGCGTTCATTTCCGACACGTGCTTGTGGGGTTCGGCCAATCACAATGCACTGGATCAGCTGGCCAATCAGAGCAGACTGCACTTGTCAAAGGAGGGGGTTTTGTTGAAAACGATGTGTTTGAGAGAGGCGGGGCATAGAGGACCTACAATAATGTACAGTATTTGAAAAATAATGTGTTTCTTGAACATTAAAGCATGTCAACATATTCTGTTACACCAAATACGCAAAATAATGATCTTTAAAAAAGCATCATATGACCCCTTTAATTTTGGAGAAAAAAGGAAATCATCTTGAATGCAGAGGTTAGTAAATTTTATTACAATAGGGCTGATTAAATGAGCCTTTTGCAGAAGTTTTCACGGTTGCATGGCTGTTAATAGTCATACCTCATCACCTGAACAGCTAATAAGCTATTAAGCAAATATTTAGTATAATACAAAGACATACACATGAAAAAAATGAAAAATTCACCTTAAAAATTAGTAGCAAACAATCACAAGAAGGATTTTCTCTATTACCGCATTAAACTGCACTCTTGAGAATGCTGGAACCTTGTGCTGTCAATGATTCTGCTGATTCTTATTCATTCACCAGATCAAAAGAAAAAAATAATCAATAATAAAAATATTCATGTTAAGTAAGTTAGTAGTTCCCTTATTAGACATTTCTATGGAGGCCTTCATTTGCGATACCCCAAATGACAGAATAATACTGTGCAGAGCTCTATGAAGAGTACATGAAGCGCTAGATTTAACACAAAAGATCACAGTAAATCTCTTTTTGGGCTCATTACACAGGACAAGGTACAGAAGCTAGATTCGATTTTTCAGTGTACTTGACTTAAGCAAAATTTGAGCATAAGAAGAGGAATGTATTGAGCCTTACAACTTCATAAAGCACAAATCAAACGTATAGCATGAAAACAGCGGCGTACACGTTAAAAGATTGTGTCTGGCATTTCAAAACTGTTGGTCACTATTGTATAATGGAAATGCATGCAGTATTGGAAAGCGAAATAAAAAAATATTTTGTAATCTATACACATAGTTGGACTGTCTTTTACAAGCACAATTCTCATTTTTGATCTCAAGAAGCGATGATTTCACTTTTTCTGCAAAAATCATGTATCGCATTGATCCCTTTGAGACTTATAAAACATTATTTTGACGTAACAAGGTTCATTTGAGATCTCGAGGGAACATAAAGCGTCTTGCGTCTAGTTACTCTCTTCTTTGGCTTGTGCTGACGCAGTTTCAGAGTTTGATCCCTCATATCTCTGGGTGGCAATGGTGGCCTGTTGGGACATACTTCTCCTCACAATATCTCCTTTCCTCCAGAGTGTGATCTCCTGTTGAGAATGAACAGCAATGTATTTTACTCATTTGTAAGTAACAGGTAATGTGTAATGTTACATTATATGTGGAATCCGGACCTGTTGTTTGAAGTATCGTCGCTCTTCTTCATCTATAAGGACTAGGTTCAGGTAGTAACGCACAGAGAACTTCTTGTTGATGTCCCTCATGGTGGGTGTCAACTCATATCCAGCGAGAAATAAGCGGATGGGGATCGACTCGCCTGAAAAGAATAAGGGAACGGAACCATAACATTAAAGAGATAGTTCACCCAAAAATGAAAATTCTGTCAGTAATTACTCACCCTCATGTCGTTCCAAACCCGTAAGACCTTCGTTCATCTTCGGAACACAAATTAAGATATTTTTGATGAATTCCGAGAACTCTCTGACCCTCCCATAGACAGCAAGAATCCTAACATGATCAAGGTCCAGAAACGTAGCAAGCACATCGTTAAAATAGTCCATGTGACATCAGGGATTCAACCGTAATTTTACGAAGCTACGAGAATACTTTTTGTGTGCAAAGAAAACAAAAATAATGACTTTATTCAACTATTCATCTTCTCGCAACGCATGTACGTTGTTTACATTCAGATCAAAGCGTAAACAACGTATCCGCATACATACTGTACGTTGCATACGTTGTTTACGTATGTGATACACTCAAAAATGGTGCTAGGGTAATGTGGAGGAGACGAATTGTTTAATAAAGTCATTGTGATACGTTGTTTACATTCAGATCAAAGCGTAAACAACGTATCCGCATACATACTGTACGTTGCATACGTTGTTTACGTATGTGATACACTCAAAAATGGTGCTAGGGTAATGTGGAGGAGACGAATTGTTTAATAAAGTCATTGTTTTTTTTTTCTTTTGCGCACAAGAAGTATTTTCGTAGCTTTGTAAAATTACGGTTGAATCCCTGATGTCACATGGACTATTTTACCGATATCCTTGCTACGTTTTTGGACCTTGATCATGTTAGGATCCTTGCTGTCTATGGGAGGGTCAGAGAGCTCTCAGAATTCATCAAAAATATATTAATTTGTGTTCCGAAGATGAACGAAGGTCTTACAGGTTTGGAATGACATGAGGGTGAGAAATTACTGACATCATTTTCATTTTTGGGTGAACTATCCCTTTAAGTGCATGTGAAAATAATACATTTCAGAAAAGTGTCTGAACAGAAGCCACAAAAAGTTAATAAAATATTAATTAATTCATTCATTATTTATTTATAAAGCACATTTAAAAACAACCCAGGGTTGACCAAAGTGCTGTACAGATAATAGAAGTCAAATAAAGATACAAATGATAATCTCAATATATCTCTTCATGTAAACAAAATTTGGTAATGGGAGAGTAAAAATATTTTTAAAACGTACACCGTTCAAACTAGGCTGCTTATGTTGAAGTGTTTGGGATGTGGCTTTTAATGATGAGACCTTTTTTGTAATCAGGCTCTCAAAAAGTATATAACAATTTGGATATAGATTTATCGGCCAACATATCGGTTATCGGCTTTCAAAAATAAAGAATAATCGGTTATCGGTATCGGCCAAAATTTTCATATCGGTGCATCCCTACTTATTTTTGGATTAAGTATTAAGGATTAAGTAATTACTGATTACAAACATTTGTCAGGGGCCATTTAAGTTATGTTCTTGCATTAAAAAAATCAAACCACTGGCACTAAAAAAAATATAAAAACAGATCTAGATAAAGTAACTGACTAGTAGGGCTGCACGATATAGTAAAATCGTTATCACGATACATCTTTGTGCGACTGTCAAATTTCGCAGGCTGTGGTTTATTTAAAGGGTTAGTTCACACAAAAATGAACATTCTGTAAGTAATTACTCACCCTCATGTCGTTCCAAACCCGTAAGACCTTCGTTCATCTTCGGAACACAAATTAAGATATTTTTGATGAATTCCGAGAACTCTCTGACCCTCCCATAGACAGCAAGAATCCTAACATGATCAAGGTCCAGAAACGTAGCAAGCACATCGTTAAAATAGTCCATGTGACATCAGGGATTCAACCGTAATTTTACGAAGCTACGAGAATACTTTTTGTGTGCAAAGAAAACAAAAATAATGACTTTATTCAACTATTCATCTTCTCGCAACGCATGTACGCGGATACGTTGTTTACATTCAGATCAAAGCGTAAACAACGTATCCGCATACATACTGTACGTTGCATACGTTGTTTACGTATGTGATACACTCAAAAATGGTGCTAGGGTAATGTGGAGGAGACGAATTGTTTAATAAAGTCATTGTTTTTTTTTTTCTTTTGCGCACAAGAAGTATTTTCGTAGCTTTGTAAAATTACGGTTGAATCCCTGATGTCACATGGACTATTTTACCGATATCCTTGCTACGTTTTTGGACCTTGATCATGTTAGGATCCTTGCTGTCTATGGGAGGGTCAGAGAGCTCTCAGAATTCATCAAAAATATATTAATTTGTGTTCCGAAGATGAACGAAGGTCTTACAGGTTTGGAATGACATGAGGGTGAGAAATTACTGACATCATTTTCATTTTTGGGTGAACTATCCCTTTAAGTGCATGTGAAAATAATACATTTCAGAAAAGTGTCTGAACAGAAGCCACAAAAAGTTAATAAAATATTAATTAATTCATTCATTATTTATTTATAAAGCACATTTAAAAACAACCCAGGGTTGACCAAAGTGCTGTACAGATAATAGAAGTCAAATAAAGACACAAATGATAATCTCAATATATCTCTTCATGTAAACATAATAATAATAAATTAGAAATCCACACTAAGCAAATGTGTTTTAAGTTTTGATTTGAAAGAGGAAAGTGATGACACCATTCGGATCGAAACCGGTAGGCTGTTCCAGAGTTTGGGGCCTACGGTCGCAAAAATATGAACTCTATAGTACCATAATATAATACAGATGAAAGGTTTAGCTTTACCTCTCACCGGTGCCCCATCCATGATCTCATATTTGGCAATGGTGTCATTTTCGTGGTACACACTGGGTCCTGTTCCAGTCGTTTCCCGTTTTATTATATCGATTTCCATGTGTTTAATCTTTATCCTCACAAGAAGGAAGTAAATCTTTCCTACGATAACATCCCTCAGATGGTATCTAAACAGGACGCAAGGAATTATATTATGACGGCAAATTATATTATGAATAAAAAAAACATTAAATTTTAGGACTCACAATGCAAAAACGTAGGAATATTTTTGCATTGTGACATTTAACAAATTATATATAATTATATACTTTGTATTCAATATTATTAAGCACATTTTACAATATATATCTAGCTATCCATCTACACACACACATACACACAATTGCATCTCTTTATAAAATAATAAGCACATTTTTTTACCGTAATGTTTGTTATTATGTAACTATAGAAATATAACTATGACTCATATATATATATATATATATATATATATATACACACACACAGGAGCATCTCAATAAATTAGAATGTCGTGGAAAAGTTCATTTATTTCAGTAATTCAACTCAAATTGTGAAACTCGTGTGAATTGGTGGGTTTTTGTTAAATGTGAGCCAAAATCATCACAATTAAAAGAACCAAAGACTTAAACTACTTCAGTCTGTGTGCATTGAATTTATTTAATACACGAGTTTCACATGAATTACTGAATTACTGAAATAAATGAACTTTTCCACGACATTCTAATTTATTGAGATGCACCTGTATATATGTGTGTGTGTGTGTGTGTAAAAAAAAAAAAAAAAATTGTAATGAAATTTAAGATCATAAAATGTTAAAACATTTTCATTGCACATTATAAAATATAATTTTAATTAAAAAACTATATATAATTATACACAATATAATATATTTTCATTTTTGGGGTTAATTGTGTCAAACATTTTGGTGAATCTTACTATTTTAATTTATATTAATGGTACAACATGGATACTCACTTGGATTTGTTGTATTCAAACTCAATATGGAGACAATCTTCAATTCCTACTTCCATCTTGATGGAGGAGTTGACCTCTGGATACGTGCACAGCGTCTGCACGACAATATCCATCTCTTTACTGATATCATTCAGCCTTCTGCTGATCGTCGCTCGAAGAAAGTATCTAAACAGATCAGAATGAAGAAATTCAGGAACATTCCGTACTTCCCAGACACTTTACACACTGTACATTCGGGTACTGACTCCATGCTGCTATATTGTTGTACACTACCAGTCAAAAGTTTTTGAACAGTAAGATTTTTTATGTTTTTTAAAGAAGTCTCTTCTGCGCACCAAGCCTGCATTTATTTAATCCAAAGTACAGTAAAAACAGTAACATTTTGAAATATTTTTACTATTTTAAATAATTGTTTTCTATTTTAATATATTTTAAAATGTAATGTATTCCTGTGATTTCAAAGCTGAATTTTTAGCATCATTACTCCAGTCTTCAGTGTCACATGATCCTTCAGAAATCATTCTTATATTCTGATTTGCTGCTATTTTTGCCATCAATTTAAAGCATCCTTGCTAAATAAAAGTATTAATTTCTATAAAATTAATACTTTAATTAAAAAATTAATACTTTAATCCCCCCCCCCCCCTCAAAAGAAAAACAATTTTATATATATATATATTATATATATTACTGACTCCAAGCTTTTGAATGGTATCGTGTATAATGTTACAAGCTTTTTATTTCAGATAAATGCTGATCTTTGGCTCTTTCTATTCATCAAAGGATACTGAAAAAAAATGTACTCAACTGTTTTGAATATTGATAATAATAATAAAAAATGTTTCTTGAACAGCAAATTAGAATGATTTCTGAAGGATCATGTGACACTGAAGACTGCAGTAATGATACAGAAAATGTAGCTTTGATCACAGGAATACATTACATTTTTAAATAGAAAGCAGTTATTATAAATAGTAAAATATTTCACAATATTACTGCTTTTGCTGAATTTTGGATCAAATAAATGCAGGCTCGGTGAGCAGAAGAGACTTCTTTAAAAAACAGAAAAAATCTTACTGTTCAAAACCTTTGACTGGTAAGTGTGTATGACAATATATCCCATCATTTTCTGTGTTTACAGAAGCAACACTAACTACAGCTTTACTCCAAGCACCAGTTGTAAATGCTTTCTGACTGATTAGTAACCTTAGTAATGAAGCAACTGATAGATTTACCTCAGTTTGACATTCTGGCCAGTGTAAGATTCATAGGGCTTTTCCACATGGGTGAACTCAAAGTCAAAGGTCTGGGACTGTGAAAGCTCACCAGGTCGTGCAAGATCCTTCACTAACGACACAAACTCATGGTGGTTCCCTCTGTCATAGTACAGCTCTGTGAATCACAGGACATGCTTATATATACATAAACACGAGCAGGACTGTTTCTAAACGTCCATTCACAGACGGACAACTCACCAATCTGTCCGACGAACTCGATTTTGATCCCATTGTGCTCCAGCCTCTTTCCAGGAGTCTTCAGGGTCACGTTAACTTTCCCACTTACAGTTTCACCATCGTAGAAAAGGAAATATTTGTCCTTTTTGCCATCTTCAGTTTTGTGCTCAGCTTTCCTCCTGGTCTCGGCGTCATTCAACACAATGTCGATCTCGGCGGTCTGTCCGAAGCCGAAGAAGCTCATGTCTGATGGACGAGTGTCAGAGCTGTACGATCATAGATCAGCTGATTGACAGCAGCTACAGGTTCTCTAGCGCTCTGATGGTTACCTTTTACCAAGTGGCCTTCAAAACCGAGCGCATACGCTATTTGACTGTTTTTAAAAAAATCCGCGATTAAGTGGAGATATCAATATATTATGCTCGAAATCTAATGCATATTTCGGTCTGGTTTAATTAAAGTAGCTCAATTTAGAGCAGGACAGCAGTCAGGAAGGATATTTGCCCATAAAATAACTCCCGCACTTCCTGGATCTTCCTGCAGGGGTAATTTCAAAATAAAAGTTCCAGTTTATTTCATAATAAAAGTCGCTGCAGCTCTGAGATTGGGAAACAATAATGATGTGATTATTTAATAGAAGAATTTCTTTATTATTAAATAACAACGGTAAACGAAAACCGATTACATGACCACATCTACTGTACACATACATGGTCACTTCTTTTAACTGTACCTGAGAATATTATAATCTAAGCATAATATAATGGATTATTTATTGATCGTACAATAGTGTGGTGGCGTAAAGAATTAAACATCTTGGTGGTAATGCTATTCAGATTTCATCTCTAATAATGTGTTTTGATTTCACATCGCACAAACCACACATTAAAGATAATACAAAAATAATTGGACAACAGTTTAACATATGACAAATTTCCTTATAATGACACACTGCAAAAAAAAAAAAAATTCTAAATCAATATTTTTCTCGCTTTGCAGTAAAATATATCAAAACATCTTGAAAAAACGTCTTGAATTTTTTTTAAAGACATATTTTATGCATAAACTTCACTAAATTTTGTTAGGTTTATGCTTAAAACAAGAAAAAACATTTTGTCAAGAAAACAAATATTGATTAAGAAAAGAATACTTTTTGCAGTGTAACTTTAAATATTAAGGATATACATTCAACATTTAACCACAGCTGGAATGTCAGGTAATTTCATATAGTATTTGTTGTAGTATAAAGTCAAATACAGAATTGTTTGGAAATATTGTGGCTGAGCATCACCAGCACTCTTAAAAATAAAAGTTCCAGAAGGAGGTTTTTGTAGTGATGCCAGTGAGAAACTATTTTGGGCCCCAAACAACCTTTCAGTTTCTTAAAATAACTTTTTTTTTCTTGGTGTAAAAAGAACTGTTTGTGGAATGGAAAGGTTCCGTTCTTCATGGAACCACATATAAATAAAGAACCTCTATTTTTAAGAGTGTGAGTTCATTATTAACTGCTTAACTACATCTAATTTAGCTTCTCTTTGTCCATTGACTGGCAGTCGATAGTATGAATATGTAAACATCATTTAACACTGAGCCTTAAACAAAAAGTTACAATAAAATGTTTTGCCATCAAACACTTTGAATAATTTGATATGATACTGTTTTTACATTTGTTTATATATTGGAATATACAGTATCTGGCCCCAATCTGACAGGAGATTTAAATTTGACTTCTCTTAGATTCGCCTATTCATTAAATTAGACAATTTTATTAAGATCGAACCCAGTTTTTCTTTTTCATTTGTTTTTCTATAAACAGTCTGCCAAACTGTTTTTAGACAGTGGGACATGCCATGAGGAAGATTAATATATATTGTCATAGTGCATTAAGTTACTTATAAAAAGTGGGGAAAAAAGTAAATTTGATGGTCCAATTACATATATAGCTACATGTTTTAAAAACAAAATGAATGGATAGACAATGTTGATTGCTTCCACATGATCAGTTTTATTCTTGTGACACGGCCCACAGTCTAACTACTACTCTGGAGTGAACTACAATATACCTAGATATTATAAATAGATTAAAACAATAACACTGAGTCAATAAACCTGGACAATATGTCCAAAACGTATAAAACAATTATAAAGCATTGAAGGTCACTTAAACACAGAAATGGCACTCTGAAAAACCCACAAGTGCGTAATCTGTATCTAGAGGAATATTTAAAAAATGAAACTAAGTAAATGAATCATCTTGCACAACCAAGTCTACTGACTTTACGGAGATGTTTGATTAAATCTCAAACTAAAATGCTACAAATGTATAGCTCATCAACTCAATAACTACTACTGAAACACTAACACATACAATCCTCTTCTCAAAATGACCCAGATAAAAGTCTTGGCATGGCAGTGTACACATTTACACTGACAGGATTCTTCACATAGTCACACACTATATTTCCAGCGGGAAATATAAAATTTACCTTGAAGACATGTCAATTCTTGCACTGGTATTATGTGTTGACTACTTTTGGACATAAATACAGCAGCACCTGGATGCAGTTTCAGCCTTGCTACAATTTGAAGTGCAACTGCCATTCAGAAATTCACAATTATTTGGAAAAACCTCATCTTTTATGTTACTTCTTAAGTTCAGTCCTTTTTGATTTGCTGAAACAATGAACTCTGCAGGGCTGCGGCTCTCCAGGACCGGCGTTCGCCACCGCTGACATAGCCACACACTATATTTCCAGTGGGAAATATAAAATTTACCTTGAAGACATGTAAATTCTTGCACTGGTATTATGTGTTGACTACTTTTGGACATAAATACAGCAGCACCTGGATGCAGTTTCAGCCTTGCTACAATTTGAAGTGCAACTGCCATTCAGAAATTCACAATTATTTGGAAAAACCTAATCTTTTATGTTACTTCTTAAGTTCAGTCCTTTTTGATTTGCTGAAACAATGATTTTTTTACTGAACAAGATGCATGTAATAGCTATAAATCTTAGTGTTGTTCGACTGAACGTCATTTTTATATACAAACTGTGGAGTTTTAAGTAAACCTGTGTTTGATTCCTGTCTGTTTAAATCAAAATAAGGGGAGTAAAAATTCCCTGTTTAACACAGTAGTTCTCGTTTTTGTAATTACTTTGGCAAGCCATGAAGCTCAAGTCGCACCTCTGCGTAAAATCCACAGTTTGACAGTTCAAAAGTCAACTCACAAGGCATTCACACGATTGAAGTGCTCGTCTTCTCTTCTTTGATTTTTAAATGACAAAGGAGGACTTGTGGCGGAAATGTCCCTGAAAAACAGAGAGCAGGCACATGATATGTAGTTAAAATATGGCACTACAGAAGCAAAACAAAAATCCAGCTGAATATTTTTTCCATGTAGAGATTTTACTAAGAGATTATTTTGAAGATTGCACTAACACCACTTTAAGTTTTGCTAGCATTAATAAAAAGAAAATATCTGCAGTCAGAGAAACGCTGCGGTGTAATCTGAGAAGATAAACAATAACAAATCTTGGATGATATTTCATCCATCCTTGTAAGAACATTTCAAAGTGTTGACTACAGCCTCTAAACGTGCACTAATGCATGAAAACGATATCTGTGGTGCTTTATCACGTCACAAATCCACACAGCCTTACCTCATCTGGACTGGCGTAGTCCATCCTGTTGTCATGTTGGGGTACTTTGTAACTGTATGAAACAGAGCATTGCAATCTTACTAAAAGTGCATGCAATTCCAGATCAAATCAGATCAGCCCTTAAGGTTCATTTTGTGGTTATGGTTTTTACTCACTTGGTTTCCGTGTGGTCTTTGCAGGAACAGTAGCCACTTTTCTGAATCTGACAGATCCCCACAATGACAAATATAAATGCTGCCACTCCACCTAAAACCTTCAGGAATATTCCCACAATGTCCAGATCATCTAGAAAGAAATTACATACAAATTAATGAATAACTCAGCAAAAAATATTAAAAATTTAATTATTTACTAACTCTTTGTGAATTATTATAATTTCGTTTTTTTTATTTGACATTTCTGTGATGTCTTCAGTGTCACCTGATTCTTCAGAATTCATTCTAATATGCTGATTCAGTTCTTGAGAAACATTTATTATTATTAACAAAGAATCTTGAAAAAGAATATATCAAAGTTTTCACAAAATATTTGTGGTTGTTTTCCACTGAAAAATATAAGTGCATTTTGAACATCATGAGGGTGAATAAATCATTTCTAC